>NW_017306489.1:1464800-1512453 GCF_000935625.1 Nanorana parkeri
TTAAGTGCACACAGAAAAAAAGCTGCTAGGCAGCTGTCCTAGTGATCACATGCCATTTGGTTCCTGATCCTTAGTGGGTGACAGCCCAGTCTGACAGCAAGGAGCACGTACCTCTGCACGCTACCAGCTGTCTATGTGGAATGTACATTAGTGTAGCCTCGGCATGGGGACTTGTGCCTGGGAATATTTACCTATACATTGCAGAAGCCTAGTGGTTAGTTATACAGATTTGTAGATTTGCCACTGTAGGAGTCTCTGTGCTTGCTCTGTATTTGGCTCAGCCTCATTTAATCTGCCTGCTTCAAATGTATGTTAAGGCAAAATAAAAGTTTACATACTTAGTACGTTTCTGGAATACATACACATTTCTCCATGTTTAATCGCTTTTAACAGACTGAAAATACATGAAAATTAGGGATGCACCGATATATCTGCCGAAAATTGCACTTTTGGCATAATACCGAAAGTGCCATTTTTCTGCCGATACATCGGTGCATCCCTGCTTTTTTTCCCCTCCCAGCTGGGCGTTGCTCTGTGTCCCAGCGGGGAGGAGAGAAACTGTGATAGCTGGCCAAGCGCTGCGGGACGAGAGCGCTGTGAGTGGCCGGTGTCTCCTCCCACACTGCTCAGCCTCCTATCACAGTCCGGCAGAGCGCTGTGTCTGGGCGGAGACAGGCCACTCTGTCACAGGGGGCTGAGCTCTCCTCCCTACACTGCTCGATCAGCCTCCTGTGACAACGAGAGGAGAGCGGTATAAACACTGATCGCTGAGTGTTTGTAGATAATTGAGGATATGGTATGTGTACTATATTCTCAATTATGAATGAATGGGAAGTGATCTACATCACCTCCTGTTCATTCATAGTTGTAGTTATAGTAAACATACCATGTCCTCATGTTATCAATGAACAGGAACACTCAGAGGATTCCTCTTCATTGATTTTAAAAAGGGAAATATCAGGGGTCTTAGACCCCTAATATTTCCCCGAAGCATCTAAAAGTAAAGTAAGAAATTAAAATATTTAATACAAAAAAATGAATAAAAATAAATATAACATTTTTTTAAAAAGTATATAAAAAATAAAATAAAATATTTGAAAAAATTAAAATAAAAAACATTTTATTATCGGTTTCGGCATGACAATTTTTTTTATTTCGGTTTTGTTTCGGGCTTTAAAATATCCATTTCGATGCACCTCTAATGAAAATAACAGTTGAAGCGCCAGAAATATAGCATGCTCCTACCTTCCTATTTCATATGAGAACACAGCTCTGAATTCCTAAGCATGTGGTATCAGCCCTGTCTACTTTATTTCTGATTACAACAAAAACCACAGACCTCACATCATCTCCTCCCCCTCCTATTGATGTAGCAAAATTAACAAGTATTTTTTGCACTTATATATAGCAAAATGCTTTTCAATGGTATATTTGGCAGTCCAATAAGGGAACCAAAAAGGGTCTACTACATACATGTTAACAACTGTTATGATAACATACAAGCCACAAAAGGGATTGAATTGTTTTGCAAGTAATAAGCAAACTATACATAAAACAGGTTGATAAAAGCATTAGGATTATATAACGGAGGCTGCTCTTTTTTTTTCTTTTCACATGCACATTTAAAAATACTACATTCAAAGCTATGCCATCGCGGAGCTTCCCAGCAATGGGCACACAGAGCTATAATAGGATTTCATTCACTGTACCTTTTCAGATCCTCCAATGACTGGGTCTGACAAGCTGTTTGCCACCACCTGCGAATAGACAAACAAGATTCATACCATGGAACCGGTTTCCTTTTAAGAACCAATGAGCATCTGGAATAATCTCCGTTCTTAAATTGTTATAATGGGGAAGCCTTATCACTCCGGGATTACACGTATTATCTTGAAAGGCTTCAAGAAAACTCCTTAGGGCTGGCCAAAAGAATTGCAAATGTGTTGTAAAAGCTCGCTGTGCACATTGCTCTTGCACATGCTGAAGCCTCTGGGTACATTGGCTTAAAGAGAGTTTGAAGTCAAACAGCTTGTGCTGTGTTCTCTCTAGTGATCCACATTGATCTGTAAATGTAGTGTCATGGGTGCACTGTGTCCTAAATGTTTATTTGTAGATGAGGGTATATGCGAAATGTACATAAACCTAAAAAGTAAAAATCTATCCATATTGATCTACAGTATCCAGCTATCTATCATAGAAAAAGACCAAGTGGTCCATTGAGTCCGCCCCTTTTTTTTTTTTTTTTACTTTTTTGTACAGATTTATGTTTGCCCAAGCATCTTTGAATTCACTTACTACTAACTGATTTACTACCTCTGCTGGAAGCATCAACCATCACTCTTTTGGTAGAAAAAAAAAAATACTTTCGAAGGTTAGTTTTCCTACTTGATATTAGCTGATAAGCTTGGCAGCAACGGGAGCAGGAAAGGAGATTAAGTTGTTCACAGGCCTTCTGCAAGCAGAACAAGATTCAACTGGCCAGTTCTTGATTCCACTTATGTAACAGCTTGCCTGATTAGTTTTGAGTGGAGCCAGCCTTCATTAAAACATTGCCAATATGTTACAGTACCTTGTTATAATCTATGAAGTTGAGCTCCGCTCTGACGGGGGCAGAAGAGGCCACAGCTGCGTACACCAGATGTGGGAACTACAACAAAACAAAACATTACACGGGTATTACCAAAGCAGAACTCCAGGTAAATATAGATATATAGTTTTAGCTTTACATATTGATTCAAGCATCATTCAGACTTTTAACTACTGCTCATATAACTACCAGAAATCGATCTTTACCTAATCCCCTGCACTCAAACATATCAGATTGAGAGTGCCGCCAAGGTGAGTCAATCACGTTCTCCTGCACTGCCCAATGCGTTCATGTTAATGGGCGCAAAGAAAAGACTAGAGACCAATGGGATGATGCTGCTTCATGATGCAGCGAGCAGGCTGGAAGAAGAGACGTGAAACAAAACTGTGGAGATGCAACCTCCTGGCTATATTATGTGGCAGAGCTGTGTGAATTGTACTATACAGAATTACAAATATTTTGCTTGGTCAAACAGTTTTGTAAATAGGTTATCTCTGAAGGTACAGCAGTGACGCAAAGGAAATCCAAATGGGACATCTTTATCACAAATGTCCCTAAGATCCCATAGAGTGAATCTTCTGACATCTACTTTAAAACTGAAAATTCTATTTTGGATGAATTGACCCTCTAATAACACTCTCTGCAATTTAATCCCATTAAAGAAAAAGGGCCCATTCACACCAGCCGCTGCGCTACACCACATGGCTGCTGGTGTGGGTGTGCTCAGCACAGTGCCGATGCGCTTGATCACAACGTATTGGGTGTGAACGGGCCCTAAAACTAGCTTACACAAGACTGAGCCAGCAAGTCTACCTAAAACTTTAAATGAAACTTGTGAAGACATATTCTGGAGGCCATTGGTGACCTCCCTATCTAAAAAAATACTAGTTTCCTGGCTGTCATGCTAGTCCAGAGGCAGTACTCTGCATTATTGACCTAGAGCAAGCATCCAGATTAGCAGCTATAACTTCAGTCCTTCCACTGACCTTTTTGTACCAAAAATACGGAGCCAACATTGCCATTGTATGCAGAGCTAGAGCCTCACCTTCAGCCTAAACCAAGCAGACAAGGATCCGGGGTAGGAGCCTCCAAAACAGATCCAGGTGTTTTTCTGGGTCAGATTGAACTTCTGGGAGATGAGCAAGTGGAAGGAAGCCAAGTCTGCTAGTCTGAAAGAGCAAAAACAGTTACAAAATGACTGACTCCTAAAAATCATAGTAAAACAGATATCGATATTTGCGCTTTGTTATAAATCTCCATTACAGCCTCCAAGTGAGGGAAGTTTATCACTCTACTAGTGTTTAGGTTGGCAGTGCCATACTCACGCCTGCTGACTAGACAGAAATCTGATCCCTTCCAGGGTGAGGCCATCTTTGTTAATGCTGGCTCCATAATACCGATGTTCAAGGGACACCAGGAGTGCACGATGCTTCTGTGCTAGCTCAACATGCTCTCCTAGATAAAACACATGTCCTTGTCAGCATATTCTTTATATCTCCAAGTGGACAGAATCAGAGCCCAGTTCCAAGCTCAGGTGTGTTTGCTGTGGTAACATCACAGATCCTCTTTGCCCTCTCTTTCCACCAGCAGTGGGTGGATCCTAAATGCTGCAGAGAGCAGCACCACATAATGAACTTGCGCTGCTCTCTGCAGAATTCTTTAGTGAGTCCAGGGCAGGGGGCGGAGCCTTGACACCTTGGGCTCATAGAAGTGGGAATAAAAAGCACTGGGTGTCATTCAGCCCAGAAGAAGAAAAGGAACATTTTTCTGGATCAGTGAGTGACCTTAGCAGCTATTACAAAGGGAGGTAGAAGGCTGGTTCTGCCTAATCATGGTTGCCTCTAGTAATAAGTAATCTACAAAATCTCTACATTATATTGACCAAAAACTATGGAAGAGTAAACTTGTAGAAATGTGAAAATGTTATAAAATTTCATTAGTGCCCTCTATCCCTTTCACATCTGATGTAATAATTAAATCCTAAAGATTCAGATTCCTGCATAATCCTAATAATTAACAGGGTTATTCACAAAAGGGTGAAGAGTTTGGAGAAGGCAGGAGAAGTGAACAATCTAGGACAAAATAGCTGACTTGGAAAAATGATCCAACTCAGCTATGCTGTCCTAGATTGTTCACTTCTCCTGCCTTCTCCCAACTCTTCACCCTTTTGTGAATAACCCTGTAAGTGTTCTTTAAATAACTCTAGTTAGCCTCATTTACTATGCCATCTGTAAGATGAACTGGCTATTTTTCTTGTTAGCAACCCCATTCTGCCAAGGGAACACTTTCCTTATATCATAGGTGATAAATGATACTCACACTTGCTACACTGGCAAAATTACTAGGTGGATAGCTGTTATCCAAGTTTAGAGATTCAGTTTTGACTGGTGCTGCTGATTTTTAGTTTACAATTGGTAATCAATCAGTAAGCCTGACAGGCAGACGTAAGTATAGTTGAAACAGTTGTTGGGAATGCTCAAAGAAGACTATGATGTCCAAAATGGGAGAGAATGAGAACACATGACTCAGCTACTAAGAGTATGGCACTCCCTTATGCTAATCAGAAAGACTTTAAAAGGAGGCGCTTCTTCAGGAGCTGCAGAACAGCTGCAGAGGACAGCAGCTGTTCTCTGCAAAGGCTTCCCTCGCCCCCACCACAGCGTCGGGCCCCAAAATATTGTTCCTAGAGTCGCCACTGTTCACACTACAGATTCACAGACACACACACACACGCACAGCATCAGACAGACACACCCACACTCACATTGAATAGAAACAACTGTTAGGACTATTTTTACTTACTAACTAAAGACACGTTTCTTAAGCATCTTAGAGATTTCTGCTGTAAGATATACTATATTTTGTAATCATCAAGCATCTTTTAGACTCATTCTGTAAGATATACCATATCCTGTAATATTTTGTAACTTTAAATTAAACACATTCTGAACTTTATGCAACAACGGAAACAATCATCTATTATTGATCATATTTCATGTCATTTTCTTACAATAGCTTTGCACATTCTTCACAGCCGAGTACAAATTATGTGGATATTAGAAGATTGAGGGGATTGTCATGTCATGTTCTACCAACCTGCCAAGACAGAATATTCAGATTCGGCACTTTCTCCACCTATAAATAGGAACACAGGTCCACCTGGACGCTGCCAGAACTCTTCATTGACCCAGTACCGCTAAAAGAGGGGAAAAGGAGAAAGAGAAGGATAAAGAAACATGTCGGAACAATTAGCAGTTGACTCTAAGGACTCATACACACAGGCAGCACAAAGAAGGCAGCCATGCCCACAGCAGTTAAGGTGTATTGAGCCAAATGATACAGTACAGGTAAACATTATAGATTTATTCCGCATTGTGCCCTGCAGCATCTGTAGGCAAGGTTTGAAGGTGAACAGGAACTTGTGGGCCAAATCTGTGGGTGTACCAAAAGTTTTTCTAACTGAACCTGTCCTCACCAAGGATAAACTTAACTAGCACGATTACAGAACATGAAACACTGTCTGGGCCTTCACATACTGCAATTTGGCATCTACAGCACACCAGAATACCCTGGACACGTTCATTCAAATACTGAGATTCCACTAGAACAGGGATGGCCAAACTGCGGCCCTCCAGCTGTGGTGGAACTACGAATCCCATGAGGCTTTGCAAGATTCTCACAGCTACAGATATGACTCCCGGAGAGAGATGCTTCATGGGATTTGTAGTTTCACCACAGCTGTAAGGTTGGAGTTTGGCCATCCCTGCACTAGAAGGATGCTAGTGGTGCTATTCATTTTAAATGGCACTCCAAAGCACTTTGAAAAGAATGCAGAATGTCCAGTTTAAGTGCATTGCAGAGCTTTGGCAGCCTATTTAAAATGATTGGGCTGCATAATGTAAGAAATGTTAAACAAACGTGCATTGCCACTGGTGTGAACCGACATTTGCTTAGCGAAAAGTCAACATTTATGCACAACATGTCCTGAGCTCAAGACAAGTATGCGCAAACAACTAGTCCAGCTTTGATATTCCCAAATTTACTTTAAGCTATAATGAATCACTTTCACACTTGCAGATTTGATGTAGCTCTCAAGCCATTTTTTGTTCTTTAAATCTAAAGTTAAAGCTGAACTTCAGACCAAACAAATAAATATTGTCTAAATACAAGACAAGTAATTAAATTAAATATATACATAATAAAACAAGTCTTGTAATTTGTCTTTGTGTAGGAGTTTCCTGTAATACAGACCAGTCACTGCTGCTCTCTCTCTCCATGTGCAGAGCGACTGGTCTAGTACCCACCTCCCTCCCTCAACCTGTAGCTTTGAGCAGGCAGTCTCTAGTGGTGGGTAGACCTAATGGGATCCACCCACACCTCTGCACTTTGCATGCTATGTACAGCACAGTGTTGAGGTCACCACCATTTTACAAGCCAATTTATATTATTGAAGACTCAGCTATTGAAGAACATAATGAAATGATTTGCACCTGAAGTTCAGCTTTAAGTGAGGGTGAGCAGGCCTCAGGAGCTTCCACCAGCTTAAGACACTGAGGCACATCATCCCTAGTGAAAAAGTCATTTCCAGCACACTACCTGCCCATTGGTTTTGCTCCCTTGATGGGTCATGTGTGTCTAAAAGAACAATTAAAGTTCCAAGCAATTGCAATGCAGAAGCACCAAACTGATGACTGTGCCACTGTCATGTCCTTAAAGTCAAACACTCATAATATCAACAGCTGTACTTACTGACCTGATTGTAGGTGGCATTGTTTCTTCGGTTGAAATGGTCCAAAGGTTGTGTGATGTAGCCTTCATCTGCAGGCTTATAAGGCACACCTCTCGGCATGCCTAGGCGAGTGTAGAAAGATTTGAAGTACTGGACCTCACGTAGCTGGTGAATCCTCTTACGAATCTGTCTCTGGTTCCACGCTGGAGAAGAAGAGAGGACACGGGCCACTTAATGAAACAGGAGCTAAAAGTAACAATGTGGTCTGTGCCGGAAAATGGTTTTCAAAAGAACAATTCCAGGCAGCAAGTGAAAGAAATCGGTGAACTGCTAGTGCTATGCAGCAATTGCAAGAAAGTCCACTCGCTTTACCTACATCCCAGTTCTCTTTAATCCACAGGATCTAATCTATAGAGATCTCCACATGTTTAATGGGCGGTTGCTTCCAGAAGCAGATATTCTGTAACTTCCTGTCTTTCTGCATGCTCTACTACCAATCTGATTCAGACTTCCAAAGCAGCTTTGCATGTGATGGTTAGTACTAACATTATTATATGAGGAGTTGTATGTCAGAGACAGAAAAGAGTCAGCACTTATATTGTTTGGGAAATCTTCTCCTGGTTTACAAAAGGGGTAAGTAAAAGGGACTCCCAGATCAAAGACAAAAGGATTGGGTTAGATTGGGGCAACAGAACATTGCACGGGGAGGAAAAACTGAAGGACTAAGTGGGCGAGCTGATTAAAATGATCCTGACATGAAAGAAGTGGGGACTGCCATTTACCGGTTTCCTAAAAATTGTTAGCTGGCTGTATGCAACATGGGATAGCATGAGGTGGGGACAAAGTGTGTGTTGGAGGGGAGTGAAGCCATCATTAACAAACAAAAGTGCTTTTTTTGGTATATGGGCAAAATGAAATAAACAACAAAATAGATATATATATATATATATATATAGGAAGGACTTCTGACTAATGCAGTTTACATGGCAGGCCTATAAGTGAACGCAAGTGGTCATAAAACCAATGACATTTGCTGCTTGTGCACAACCCTGTAGAAAGGACAGTTTCAGCCCAATGAGTCTCATCCGCACCGGGCTGGCGGTTTGGATCAGCATGTGCAGTGCAGGCTTTTTATCTTGTTAGCGGAGCAGCAGATGTTTCACTTGTTTTCGGTATCCCAGAGAACAATGCATCAAGTCTGACTGTGCAGGTAATGTGCTCGCTGCTGTCTTCCTATCTCTCCTTATTTGTTATGACAAATATAACCATTATTGCTCCCTCGAGCTAAGCTTTTTTTTTCATCTCCAGGTTTCCGTCACTGAATATAATGGATATCATCAGATTTAGAGGAGAATAATAAACTGGCAGACCATCTACAAAATAGATTTGCTGAAATATCGAAAATAGAATGAAAACATTGCCTAAAGGAGTCAAATAAACAGTCATACAATGGAAGGTTAAAATACATTGAAGGGAATTGATCAAAACTGGAGCAGACAAACTCTGGAGCAGCTGTGCACTGCAACCAATCAGCTTCACTGTTCAGTTTGTTTGGTTAAGATTTGAAAATAAAAAAGGAGAAGCCGATTGGTTGCTATGCACAGCTGCTCTAGATTTTGTCTGCTCCAGCTTTGATGAATTCCTCCCATTATTTGGTAAAGCTCTTATTATTATTATTTTAATTTTTATTATCATTATTATTATAATAAGTAGTTTTTCTTTGTTTTTAGCATGAACAACAAATGGACAAAAACAACCACCCCAAACATCCCTGACTTGTAACCTATCCCAAATGGTTGACCTGACCCCAACAACTAACCCTAGCCGAACCATAATCCTAGTCAAATATTTTATATGTTGTTTTTCAATGCTGATTAAATCATTGCAATGGACGCTGCTCTTTGATGCTCACTATTTTTAGTTTCCTACAGAATCAGCTGATCCCTTAAGCACTGGCCCTGATATCCTGTTTTAGGGTGGCTCCTTTGCCTTGCAGGGTCCTATGGAGCCACACTTGTGTGTGCTAATAAGCTGTGTGTGTCTCCACAAACACACAGAGACAGCAAGGGAAGCCACTCCCCACTCCTCCTTAGTACCTTCTCCGAGCTAGTAGATCGGCAGCTCATTATTGATGAGTTTGAAAGCTTAATCCTACTTTAAGTAAACGCTAAAAATAACCTTTAAACATAAAGCTGAACTCCATGACATAAAAAAACAAACACACACGTGAATGTAGTTCTATATTTATTTTTAAAAATATAAATGTGTTTAAAATGCTTTAATTTAAATAGCGACAGGCTCCCTGTACAGCAGCACTCACATAGGGAGTGAGAGAGATACAGCTCTAGGAACCAATCATTTCACTTGCAGGATACAGGTTCTTACAGGGAACATGCTGACAGGAAAAGAGAGCAGCCAGAAACCCTCATCAGTCTTTTGCTAGCCCTTTGCTGTCCAATCACAGGCTGTACCCTCTATCAGCTATATAGGACTCTCAGGACTGGAAGGACATACAGTATATACAAATCCTTAAATAAGTGAAAGGACCACCAAATATGTAATTCAATGGTGTATTTAGCCATATGCCCGGAATTTAGTTTTAAATCAAATCCACGGCTAGAAAGAAAAGCGCAAAACAGGATCCACACAAAGAAGCAGACAACATATGGTCAGGGCCGTCTTTAGTATTGATTGGACCCTGGGCAAACATTTTCTGGGGCCCCTACCTGCCATGCCCCTGCCCACAGCCCTGTTCTGCCCCCACCATGCAATTTATCTCTCCACTCCCAAAACATCCCCAAAAAAGGGAGACTTGACCCCCACAAGAGACGTCACGTGGTCACGCTACGCTGTGTACGCCAGGAGTGGAGTAACACTATAGGATGCTGATCGCATAGTAAACAGAACAATGCCGCATGTGCAAGGGCAGACTGACAACACATGTACTGTACATCTCTCCTCCCAGCCCCCCCCCCCCCCCCCCCCAGACATGTGCATTCGGATGAACCTGCAAATCAACGAAATTCAGTTGATTCAGCGCTTTGTCCAAATCAATAATGAGTCTATTATGTGCCCCAAAATACAAAAACTATATTCAGGCACACATGAATCCATTTTACAGAATGCGCGTTCTACACATTCCCGCCGCTGTCTCGGAGGCAGAGCACATGATGTCACACGACGCTGTGAGCGTGCGGGGTTAGGTGATGCCATACGCTGAGGCTGGTTCACACCTGGGTGTTTTTCAGCGCTGATCGAAGTGCTAAAAAAACGCTCAAGAAGTGAAATCCTAACAAATATCAAAATCGGCGGTTTCAGAATTTGGCTGCAAAAGTGGAAACACACTTAAAATAATCTGATAACAGACTTGGAGTCAAGCGTCTGTGAAGCTTCTTGCAACTGATACAATTGTATCTCAAACAGAAGCCAAGGCAGAAGTTATGCAAGAAATTCTATAACGCATAACAAGTATTAAAAGGAGGAAGAGTCCAGTTCCACATAAGTCTTTCCTCTGACCTACAGTGTGTTCTATTATTACACAATTACAGCTTGTATATGTAAACCCAACAAAGGACTTCTCTTATTTCTTTCCTTTTGGTTTGTTAAATGCTAAGTTTACTTTTCTGACCATGTTTCATTATTATACTCATATTTAGGGTGCAACATGAAACATGGTCAGATCCCAACTCCCCCCGCCCCCCGTTTCCTGAATCATGGGGTTCTTCTCCCTGCAGGCTTGTTTACATGTTTGAATTTGGCACAGTTGTTCATGGCTCTGACCACACACCTTTAAGAGGACCTGTGAATGGAAAAACTACATGTGCCACCAGCCATCGCCGCAGAGGGACTTAAAGTCCACTAATTCTACCTCCTGGCCATGTTACTGAATGTATGTACCTCGGTACATATGTGGATGGGAGGAAGAATCTGCAGGAGCCAGAGCAGTACACCCATCGTCCACTGATCACTGTTGCAATGCTTTACTGGCTCCAAAGCAAAAAAATATTAAATACACTTTTTTTTTTTTTAATGGAAGATGCTTGCATTTATTGTAAGGCGGAATTTCCCTTTAAATAAACCATTGAAAGTACTTTGTAATATCTGTTAGATATGCAGAGAAAAAAAAATCCTATTGATCTGCCAGAAATCCAGAGAGCGCCTTACTTCCTGACAACTCTGCCTGTGCTCTACTGAAATCTCTAACACTGTTGCCAACCCTGTCCAGTTCTCCCCCGTGAACTACAGAAAGCCTCCTCCTCTTCTAGTCTGGATTTACACCTTTGTGTTTTTGCTTTTCCAATGAAATGACCCTAAAATTATCAGACATCATTCCTGAGGCTCCATTTACGCATAGCGTTTGCGCTACCTGCATGGTTTTCCTTACGGAAGCACGTGTGGGATACAAACATTATATGTGAAACAAATGCACGTATTCTGCTCGTTTGTGGCCATTATATAGCCGCGAAAGTGCGGAATCCGCCGGATTATCGCGCTTGCACTATTTTGGGTACCGCACGGTCTCCACAATTGTCTGAACAATGCACATTGAATTGCATTTTTTTCTCTGTTTGGAGCGGTTACGTGCGTATTTGTACAGCCGAATACGAGCAGACAGCCGCTCCAGTGGCAAGTGTAAATAGTCTTTAAAAAGGTTTTCATTCAGGAAACTCCATTCATTTCAAAATGAAATGTTAAAATCGAACGTAATTAGGGCAGGTTCACACCTGGGCGATCCGTTAACCGCGCAGCATTCGTGTACAAAACCGCGCCGATGGCCACACAGTCACAGAATGGCACACCACCGCTGATCGCACTGGCAGTGCCATTAATTTCTAATGACATCTCAGTCACGCCAGGCAGATTGAGTGGGATTCCGCCCGTGCAACGACACATGATTGCGGCTGGAAAAAAAATGTGTGGTGCATGTCGTGAAAAAAAGGACATGTGCCTTTTTTCAGTGACTGTCACGCGGATATAAACCCAATGAAAACAATGGGGCCGCGCAGCAATTGCACACGATCACATGTCCCGGGATCACTCAAGTCTGCACCAGCCCTTACGAATGACATTTGTCAGGTCTCTGACAGGGCACAGAATGTTCTGATGGGTGAACATTAGGGATGCACCGGTACCAGTATCTGTATCAAAGGCCGATACAGAGTACATTGGGCGAGTACTCGCACTCGCCTAAATGCTCCGATAGCTTCACTGATACCGGAATATTTCCTCTGACCGGCACTGCTGTAGGGGAACATGGAGTCAGCTTCCCAGGCAATCAGTGGGTAAAGGCACGCTGCCAGGCTTCCTGATTGCCCAGGAAGCCGGCTTCATGCTGATTGGTTTTCCGGCCAAATATGGAGCCAGCTTCCCAGGAAATCAGGAAACCAGGTGACATGCCATTACCCCCTGCCTAGCTTCCTGATTGCCGGGCAAGCCGGCTCCATGCCAGCGGAAACACAGGTATCAGTACTCAGTATCGGCGAGTACTGACAGCAAATTATCGTTACTCGTACTCGATACTGAAAAACCGGTATTGGTGCATCCCTGGTGAACGTTCATATGAAAATCTACAAGTGTATGGCCAGTTTAAGATTAAAAACCAGAAATGTCTACAGTGTATATACAAAACAGAAAGAAACACAACAAATAAAATAAAAAAAATAAACTTTATAAATAACTGAACTAAATAAACAATAAATGTTTTCACTTTTTTAACAGTCTTAGGCTCCATTCACATATAGTGTTTGCATTACCACGCGGGGGGAAAATGCTTAAATCTTTAACGTGCGCGAATTCTGCTAGATTGAGGTTATTACTATAGCCGCAAACGTGAGGAATCTGCCAAAATATCATGTTTGAACTATTTTATGGGTTGTGCGGTACGAAGCTGCTGCAGAAGTCTAAACAGTGCACATTAAAGTGCATTTCTTTTTTATGTTTAAAGCGGTTCCGTGCGTATTCGTATGGCAGTATATGCGTAAATGGAGCCTAAAAGGCAAGCATTGAATGAGGAGTTAGGTTATGCATTGAATGAGGAATTCTGTTACTCTTAGCAACACAGTTGAGTACTCTCCATGATACTTAATTTGCACCAACAGTTACATTTTAAGGACTAGTTTTGGCGGTTTACCCTCTTCGTCTGAAGTCTATGCAGTACTGAAGGAGGTATACACCAGAAGCTTGTACTGAAAATGAAACTACTAGCGCAAATAAAAAAGATATCACTGAGAATACTCAACTGTGTCACTGAAATTGTTTTCTAACACGACTAAAATGTTACTTCAGGAATCAAAGTCAGTGGACCTAAAAACAGTTGTAACTTTACATTTATTTTATTTTCCTTACCCCCATCAGATCCCCTCAGGAAAGGCAACACAAGCACGAGATACAGCAACAGTCTGGCCATTTCACAGACGAAAGAAAAGACAGAAAGTGCTCAACTAACTTCCTACTCACAAGAGCATTGTGATCACATGAGAAGGGGGAAGTCACATGATACTGCTACTTCTGATTGGCTGCACAACTTGCAAAGTCAGCTTGTGTGTTTTTGCAGGGGAAGCAGATGGCATGTGACTGCAGCTCTGAGTGACACATTAAACTGGCCATACATCAGCGTTTTTTATCGTTCAGCTCGATTACCCCATCCGTGCTAACAGCGTGGAATAGGGAATCTCCCCACCCCTTTCGATTGGTCTACCAACTGGCTGCCGTTACTGTTCAGCTGAGAATTTTTAGACTGGCGCCTTCGACAAAAGTCGACTGAAAAATCGATTAATTTAAACGAGGAGGTCCCAACGGGGCTCCAGAATGCTTGCATTTCTACCAGTGTATGGCCAGCTTACAGTGACAATAAACTCAGGAGTTAAATCGTAAAAATGCATTCAAGAACCTTAAAGTATAATTAAACCTTCTGGGGGGTTTTCCTGCATATATCTACTGCTAGCGAACAGTAGATATATACGCAAAAACATTAAGTATATTTCGAGTGTGATTAGGTGTTTATCAGGAACTTGCGTTTTCCTGCAGCAGTAATCCCTAATCTGCCGTTTACAAGCGGCAACTATCATAAGATAAGAATTATCATAAGATTATTTAAGAGGGTGTGTTTAGGGGCAGGGTGGGGGTTAGGTGGGCAACTGGTGGCTAGTAACGCTTAAGGCCTGGCTAGTAGCTCAGGACTTAAAATTTTGAGCCCTGATTTAAAGTACGTCCCGAAAGCAGCATTTGGGTGGGGGAAAACATTTTTTTTACTTTAATTACCTTTAAGAAAAATTACCTATTAAGAAAAATTTATCACTCAGCTGTAGATCTTCAAAATCTCTGACGAATTTGCTTTACAAGTCCATGCACATCCCTATTCATTTGTTGCATGCTTGTCTTGGTTTAGTAACTCAGAACATACTGAAGTCAAAGACTGCCAAGCAACTACCATTCTTAAAGTGACACTAAACTCAGGAGTGAAATCTTACAAATGCATTCAAGTACCTTAACTATTAAAGGAGAACTATGGGGTCAGGGCTTTTCCCCATAGTTCTCCTTAGGGTAACGGGAGGACACAAACTAGCGTCCTCCAGTTACCCTAAACTCAGTATACCGCGAGCTACAGCTCGCGGTATACTAAGACGCCGCAGCCGGAGCGGATCCCGACATCTATGTCGAGATCCGCCCAGCTGCGTGAGTGACAGCTGGCTCTGCCTATCTAGTTTTATGTATGGCTAAATTATCCCAAACATCTAGGAATGTTTTTTCCCCTGTAGTGCAATGACAAGGCCCAGCATTTTCTGCTGTGTGTTTAAAATATGTAGGCTGTAGTTGCCCCATACTTACCGTAGTAGTCTGATATACATACACATAATGGTTACTTTTCTGCAGTGGCGTCACCCAGCCTCGGACTCCACTGCTTTTCTGTAGTTTTATGAGCAGTGATCTACCAATCAGAGCAATGTTCCTATAGCAATTTTAATATATACTGTATATTTGGACTTCTGTTATAAACAATAGAGCAAACTTCAAGGTGGCATTAGCCAATGTGATCAAACAGATCCTATCTTTCTGATTTTTCCTAAACAGCGGTTTGCATTGAAGGCCAAGCGATATACTATACCAACCGCAGAGTACGAACTCTGCATGGGAATCAATAGAGAGTGTGCTGTGCATGTGCAGGCCTACTGGTTCAGTTCCAAGAAAGCTACTTTAACATTTTTGAAAGCATTGAGGTAAACCTTCTTTGAGAGAAATACAAGGGCTGCCACTTATTACCTCCTTTAGAAAATGCTAGGTGCCTGGTTGTTATGCCGACATTCAACAGACTGAGGTAATAACAGTTCCCAGAAGATGTATGGAGATCAGTAAAGTTGGAGAAAAGTCAGCAGTCCTTATCTGCATACGTTTTGGGTCAGAAAATATTGAAGAACCAAGGTCATCCTGACAGCCAGACAGCTAGAATGTTCTAAGAGCAGAGGTCAGTATTGGCAGGCTCTGTGTTTTCACACAATAGGTTTCCTTTAACTCACTCTTTGATTTTCTTGTTTGTGCCCAGTAAGGCTAGTGGGCCTCGTCAGAGCCAGATCATCCACAAGGCAACTTAAAGGTGCCCATACAGGTGCCAGCGGCACCTGTCAGACTACAATGCAAACAGTGGCGATTCCTCAATCGTCACGCTGTTTGTGTTGATGGGGGAATCGCGGGTTGAATGAAAGAAATTGACAGGTGTATGGCCAGCTTTAAGCCGTAGGGATAAGCTACGGGTTTAGGTCAACTATGGGATCAAGCTGAACCCAATCTGTTTGCAGTTCTTTGAGCAGGTGAACGATTATAGATTTTTCATTACTTCGTTATTCGAGACCAAAAGTCAATTAGTTTCGGGATTTGGACGAAATCCGAATTTTCCTTGGCAGTAGTATGTAAGAATATTCGTTATGAACGACCTTTCGTTGCGGCAAAGTGACATTAGACAAAATTAAAAAAAAAAGACTTTTGTTTTTACAGTCTGCAGAAGAAATAAAAAAAAGTGCAAGGTGTCCCAATTGATACCAGACCCTTTAGGTCTGGTAGGAATGTTTAGAGGGATCGCCCGAAGTTAAAAAATAATGTTGATGCTTTACACAATAAAACTTCATTCGGGAAAGAAATTCGAATACATCCAAAATTCGGAAGCATCGGAATGCACGAATTTCCCAAAAACAAATCTTTACAAAACAAATGGCACGTCTAATTTTTATTTGGTCTGATTTTTGGATTGATATATACTGTATATGAACTTATATAATGACAAATATAATAATTTGAACAAACCACAAAATTAAACACTTTGAGGGGAATTTATCAAAACTGGAGCAGTGAAAATCTAGAGCAGCTGTGCATGGCAATCAGTCAGGTTCTCTCTTTCATTTTAAAACCTAAACTAAAGACAGAAGCTGATTGGTTACTGTGGGCAACTGCTCCAGAAAAAAAAGGAATCACTTCCACAAACCCAGTATATTTAGGATAGTGCGACACACATACTTGCAGGTAACTGTGACTTGGCCAGTTTGCTTGCCCACCAAACTTACATCTGTGTCCTAGCAAGCAATCACACTGTGTGGCTTGCACAGCACCATTGGTTGCTAAGATGCAGGAGGGTGCACCGAACCAACCAGGGCCGGTGCTAGGATTCTTGCCTACAGAGGCAAGGTGCATTTTTGCGCCCCCCCCGAACCCCCATAAGTGCAAGCATCGGGGCATTTTGGCAAGTACAAGTACTTGTCAAAATGCCGTTTTTTCCGCCCCCACCCTGCAGCACCCTAAGGCGGCTGCTTGCCTTGCGGTAGCGCCGGGCCTGGAACCAACCAATGATGCTGTTGGGCCGCTAGCATCTTGGTATCCTTGGTTGCTGAGACACAGGTGGGTTCCCCATAACAACCGATAATACAGTAGACTAGTAAGCAATGATGATGTGTAGCCCAGCCTGTAGTGTCCTAGCAACAAAGGACACATTGCAGGTTGCACAGTGTCATTGATTGCTGAGACACAGCCGGCCCTGAGTTCAGTTCACGTGGATGTTTTCTGAACCCAGATTTCTGGCTGAATCTCCAAGCAAACTAAACCCAGGCATGTTTGGCTCATCGCTACTAGGCAGGATTTTAGGGTCTGGTAAAATCTAGAGCGCTCAGCTACAACCTTCATACCTCTACAGTAAACATGGGGGATAGAGCTATGTATCAACCTGTTGATTCACAAGGGAGGATACACTTGTAGGCAGTTGGTGTCTGATAAGGCCATGCCAGCTTGTGCATCTTTTCTGTGCCTATCGCAATCCTCATCAATGCCAATCAAAGGTGTGGTGGGCCAAAGCTTCTACTTTGCCTAGGGTCCCATTTTGCCTAAAGCTATGTGAAGATATATCTAAGAGCCAAGTGCAAAGTACTGTTTACTTTATCACTTGAGTTTAGAAAGATTAGCTAAATGACAACACTTATACGAATGTGGCCGGTTTTGTCTCATGATTACTTTAGTAAAGAGGAATGCTAGAATGTGCTGTTGGAGGCAGTGTCTTGTCTGCTTTATATTTACCTGTGTGCTTATAGAACTATCTCCTCCCAACTTCCCCTGCACACATTTCCCTCTATTTGTTCATGTGCTGGAACTCCAGAACAGAGAGACTACATTAAAATATATATATATATATCAAAAAATAATCACACTTTGGGGTGTATTTTTAAACGATTTGCAGAGCCACGCATCCTGCAAAAATCTGAATATTGCTCTGTGTGAATGGAGGGAAAACTGTTTTTGAAGATGTTATATTAGGAAATTACCACGTCGTGGCCACTAGGTGGAGCCGAGCAGTATTCATTTCCTACGTTCCTCAGCTCCATCTGGAGCAGTTTTTCTCCAATATTACATTCAACTTTAAAAAGAAAATATAATAAGTAAGGATGCACCAAAACCAATACCGGGTGTTTTCACGAGTACTCGGGAAAATCTCCCCATACAGACACTTTAAATGTTTAAATAGAAGCGGTGCTTGAGGTCCCGTGCTTGCTAGGGACCTTGGCAGCCTTGCTGTTTACAGCGCCAACTGCACATCTTTCTACTCCTTCGTGGATAACCATGCCCACCGCCCACAGGACCCCTCGTAAGACCCCACATAGTCCAACATAGCCCTCCATAGACCCTGTGATCCCCACACAGCCCTCCCGAGATCTTAGGCTGGAGACATCAGGCCGGCACCCCGGAGCAGCACAGAGTATGTATGTAATCATATTATTCTGCATTGCTGGTATTTGTACTCCTCTATGCCATTTGGCATTGCTGTATAATGTATCACTGAGATTTTTGGTCCTCTCTAGCTGATGGTATTATTCTGCATTGCTGTATAATGTATCACTGGGAATTGTAGTCCTCTATAGCTGGTGGTATTCTGCATTGCTGTATTATTATTATTGGTATTTATATAGCACCGATAATTTATGCAGCGGTTTACATAGCTGCACATTCACGTCACCCCCTGCCCTCCAGGAGCTTACAATCTAAGGTCCCTATCTAACATGCATGCATACATACATACATACATACGATGGCCAATTTAGACAGGAGCCAATTACCTACCAGCATGTCTTTGGAGTGATCTATCTTCTGAGATTTGTAGTGCCTCTACAGCTTGGAGTCCAGAGGCAGAACTACCAGGGTCGCAGCTGTGACTCGGCCCTGGCACTTTACTACTGTCTTAAAATCATTAGTCGGTATTGCTTTAGAAAAACTATCACATGACAAAAAAAAAAAGCATCGGTAGTTGGTATTGTCGAGTCCTTGAGGAAAACGGTCGGAAAAAATGGCATCGGTGGAACCATAATAGGAAGAATGTTTGTTTTGCCTATTCGCACAGGACGAACGTTCCCAGAGTTTCACAGGACGGATGACTCTGCAAATTGTTTATAAATACACCCCTATGTAATTGATGATGGTTGGTGCTGCCCCAGACCCCATTCCTTCCCTGGGTGTCATTAAAATGCTGCTGGCATCATTGTATGTTTCAACACTTACCGTTTGTGCCCCGAAAGGCAATTCATGCTTCCTGATAAATAGGATGTGGCTCCTGCACAGGTGCTTTATGTTCTTGTACAATACACAAACATACAATAATCTGTACTAGACGGCACGTGTAGTATGTTACAGAAAGCATGGTCTAGTTATTGTTACACACAACTCCCTTTTTACAGGTTAATAATGTGTAGAATATGTTAAATGCAAATATAATATTATGGGAAGATTGTTGAAATGAATGGTCTGGCTTACTCCCTCTTCTAGAGATTGCAAGAAACCCTGAAATCTATTTTACAGGAATTAAAATAACTTCTTCGGGCTCCCCCTGTGCTAGGTCATATGGCCAAATATGTAGGTAATGACCATGTAATCTTAGCTGAAGGGGCTCAAGAAACTGACATGCAGGCAGACCATGGTTGCTATGCCCAAAATCTAATACTTTCCTTCCCATCACGTGATCATTGGCCAGGAAATCAGTCACATGACTTACTGCCACGGATCAGCATTTTCTTCAGAAGAAGTATTTCGGGATTTCTAGAGCTAAATATGACTAATGTGGCCCTCGCATTTGATTAACCACTCACCTTTTAATATTTGAGATGCACAAATACTATATATCCGAATTGTGAACCTAAGTTTACTGGGGTGTTGTACAATGAAAACAACCGAGCCGGACAATAAAAGCAAAGAACACACGAGCACCGTAAGACACATTTATTCACAGCAACCTTCTTACAGTTCCTCCACCGTCAGATAGTTAGAATGTTCTTTAGTACTAGTATACGTTTCATAAAGCCATAAAGCAGCAACTCTGCTCTCTCCATCTGTCAGACACGGCTTAAAGTCTCTACCCCTTCATATACCTACTTATATTAAAATCAGCCCATGTACCCTTATATATACAGCTCCAGAAATGTACTCCATAAAAATGAAAAGGCGGAATGGGCAGCCCTGAGGAGGTGACGTGGCCCGGAGTGTTGTGCTGATGTAACAGAAATCTTAGAGTAACAGTAATATGGACAGAAATGTGGTCCAGTTACTTCTCAAAGCTGTCCAGAGGGTAATGCTCCCCATACATCTTCAGATGTTTCTCCAGAGACTCTTCCTGTTTCTTTAGATGCAGAGGCATCTCAGCATAGACATCGCTGAACATGTGCTCGATTTTCGGCTTCTTTTTACGTTCAGCCTCTTCAAAAGCTTCCATCACCTACAAAAGAAAGGGCAATGCTGTCATTAGTAAAAGGGACACAAAGATGCTGAACTCTGCAGCAAAGTAGAAGTCTCCATATTCCATCGGTCCCTGGTTAGTGGCTATATATTGTTAACCTCAACAGGACAACCGCTTTGCTATGCCAGCCTTTAGTGAAATAACAACCTCCTTCTCACATTGCTTCTGCCCAATCAAGTAAACAGATGTTAAAAGAAACCCTGAAATAGTTGTCCTAAAGAAAATGCTGTTCCATGGCAGTAAGTCATGTGACCAAATTCCTGACTATTGATCATGTGGTCTGCTAAAGGGAAATGTCAGATATTGGGCACAGCTAATGCTGCCTGTGTGTCAGTTTCCTGAGCCATTTCAGCTAAGATCACATGACCAATGCCTACACATTTGACCTGCAACAGGGAGAAATGTCACCAGCACACCAAAAATCCTTTCAGGATAACAATGTGTTCATTTAATAAGAGCCATGTTAACCTCTTGCCGTCCGCCCGTAGTAAAAAAACAGACGGACGGCACTGCAGCATCTGCGGGTTGCCGTCTCCAGACGGCAATTTTTTTCTGCTCGCGCGCGCCCCCTAGCGGGCACGCACGGGCAGAAAAGACCCGTCCAATGCGAACACCCGGTACCGGGTGTTTCACATATAGGCGATCAGCGGGTCCATAGCCCGCCGATCAGAGAACATGCAAACTCTTTGCAGATAGTGTCCTGACCGGGATACGAATCGGGACCCCCAGTACTGCAAGGCAGAAGTGCCATTTACTAAGCCACTGTGCTGCCCTATGGATAAGTTTTTTTCCCTGCAAACAGGTTTCAGATTTTTTTTTTTTATATCTACACAAGGAGATGAAGGGAGCAGAATCGGTAGGAGCCCAGAGGGTGTTATTTGCTACAGATTCTCCTTTAAACCCACTACTGTGTACCAATATAGCAGACTGAAATTGTCAAAGACAGAACTCAGCTACAGCACATTTTCATGTATAGTATGTACAGGATTCCTGTGCACAGCCTCAGCAGGTGAAGATGCTTCAGGCCAACAAGAAAACATGTTGCTCCTTTTTCCTTCATCAATCTTTCATATGGACAGCCAAGTATCCTCTTCCCCTTAAAATTGCTATTTCACCCCCTCATTTATTTCCTGTCACCTATAAGTAATATTAGTTGGCTAGTAGGTTATATGTATTGGAAAACAACTGTATATAATACATAAGAGTTCGATTACATATTTAACAATATGAATTTTGCACCTGTTATATTGGTATGCAATGTATTAAGAACTTTATAATCCAGTTGCATTTAGTTTACTTATATAGCACAAGCAGCTTTATGGATATGGTCCATGGAAAAGGGGAGCAAGCACTTATCTGATCCACAGTAGTGTTACAGTCTTATTAAAAGAGGAAATTATAGTAACTTGTACATTTTTTTTGTCATGTGGCAGTTTGGCATGTTATCATAGGACAAATAATGTATTGGGTTTAAAAAAAACAAAACTCTTTGTAAGTCTGCTTGTTGAAATCTGTTTGGGTATTAGATCTAAAGATGTCCACAGACATGAACAGCTGGATGCACATGCATGACAATGACAATGTCCTCTGTTCTAACTTCTGGTAAATGCGTTGGAAGGGGAAAAACGTACCTAGACAGTATTAGCGTCCAACCCTGGGTGCAGATAGATTGCATCCACAGATTGTGTCCCTAGCTGCAGACAACCACTGGATGTGTGGGCACATGCTCATACATACTTCCAGCTGCAGACAGCCCTGGCTCCTATCAGCCTGTCATTGAGTTGTACAGGCTTGTGTGGCTGTATTCCTGGCTGCAGGTAGTTGTGGTATACTAGCCGTACCATGGCTGTTTTAAGATGTGTGAATGAGGCCTTAGAGTGCTGGTAGCACTCTTGTAAATATAGGGGGCAAACGAAGAGGTGAAAAGTTTGCATTGCCATGAGCTATTAAATATGGAGACCATCTCACCAGTTTGCGGGACTTCTTCCTCCATATTTTCTCCTGTTCGTCGTCCCACCAACCCTGGTTTAACATGTAGTGACGAAGCCGAGATATGGGGTGATCCTGTTTGTCCCAGTAGTTGACTTCATCTACTGACCGGTAAGCAGAACTGTCATCGCTGGTGCTGTGATGTCCAATCCTTCAATAACAATGGGATAAGGGTCAGCCGTTTTCCCTTAGGAGCTATCCCTCCCACATATCCAGAACTTTCCTAAATTACCTGTATGTCATAGCCTCTATAAGGAACGGCTGGTTCTCTGCTATTGCTCTGCGCCTTGCCTCTTTTATTGCATTGTACACTGCGAAGACATCATTTCCGTCCACTCGAATAGACAGGATTCCATAACCAGGTCCTCGGGCAGCTGCCATAAGAGTAAAGTTTCAGTTACACTGTTCTTAAATAAGAAAATTCAGAACAAACTAAGAGAGGAACATTGTAAACCTGGCAAGTGGCTTTAAAAAGCTGGCATTCATTCCGTGTACCTGGCTGCCCTGCTAGCTATGTACCTATGGCTGCCAGAATCCTTTTTTCTGGAAAGCTCCAAGTTCAGGTCTTGTTAAACTGCAGGCCAAGTAATGCTTGGCCTACATACATCTCACCCCACGGTAGAAGTGATTGGGTGGCTTTACATCTCCCAGATTACTTCTACTATATAGAACAGAGCCAACACTTTCATTTAAATTCAAACCCAATGCCTTAAACTTGTTTACATCCCGTTACTGCCTTCCACAATACTTACCAAAGACATATGTGAACTTTATTGAAGAGATCTGACACTTCCAGGAGTGTGGTGCTATGGTTTTATCCACAGGTCCCTATGTCACTACAGGACACAGTAGTAACAGAGGGGCCAGCAGATAAAACCACTGCATGCAGGGAAGGGTCAGGAGTCCAACACGCCAGAAAGGGTCAGATGTTGAAGATTTTTTAGGGTGGAATCTCTTTAATAAAAAGGAGATCAGCGATTCTTTTTTTTTGTTGGCTGGGGGCACGTTTGTTTACATTTGTATTCCAGTGATGGAGTTGCTTCTAAAGCAGAATTCCGGGGAAAAAAACAATTCTTAACCCTTGCAGTGTGGCTACCCCTGCACTGCAAGGATTAAGTGCTCATTTGTGTCTAGATTTAAAAATGAAAAATGACAGTCACCTAAGCCTTGGAGTTGGTCGGCTCCTAGAACAGTCCCTGGAGCCTCTCCCCACCTCCACTGCAGCGGTCTAAGGATCCTCAAGTCATCACGTTCTCTACAGTGTACAGATGTGAGGACGCTGAAGGACATACCATCACTGCAGTGTTGGAAAAGACAGGCTGGAGGGAGTGGTGTCTCACCCGTCTAGATCCGAGGTTCAGGCGAGTATAACCTTTTTTTTTTTTAAAACCTAGACACAAATGAGCACTTAACCCTTGCATCCCCACTGCAAGTGTTAAGAATTTTCCCCAGAGTTCTTCTTTAAGAGAACTGCGTTGTTTCACAGACAGCATAACAATCCACCACTTTTATTTGTGACTTGGAATGTGTGTTTTATACACAAACAGACATTGTATCAACAGAACAGCACAACAAATCATCTGATAACTGATAAAGTGAAAGAATATATTTGATATATGTGATTTTGACCCCAAGTGTACAGTGTGGTCCAAATGTAAGACTCACCAATGCCGTCCCCGCGGTACTGCTCGGAGGTAGGGGTCGATATGGCGTATCCATTATTCCTACAGAAGAAGATCACTGGACATTCCAATGTGGCAGAAAAGTTAAAAGCAGCATGAGCGTCTCCTTCACTCGCCGCACCCTCACCAAAATAGCAAATGACGACACGGTCTGAATTTTCCCGTTTCATGGCATATGCTGCACCCACAGCTATGAGAAAAGTATGGTAAAGGATTAATATCACATACATCAGGAAAGCTGGAGAAGCTAGTATGATGTGTTGTATAGGAGAATGGGAACAACAAAAATATGAGTAGGGTATTGGTGGTGGTGGGGGGTGTCTTGCATCTTCAACAAAACAAAATATACAACTGACATACATTGCTGTGCACGTTTACCAGCCAAAGAATTAGTAACTGTTCAACCAGTCTTTCTATTAACCTTCTTGGCGGAATTCCCCAGTCTAGCTCGGGATTAATTTTCAGTACCAAAAGCAGTAACCCTGAGCCACACTCGGGATTACACATCGCTTCACTTACCTTCTCCCTACGAGCCGCGCTGTGTCCTACGGCCAATGCCGGCATCCGTCTTCCGTCCCTTGCGAGCGCCCGCATCGCAGGGGGGAGGGACCATCGGGAAATTTTAAACATGTTTTACTCTGAGCCTGATGAAGGGGACCCTGCGCGGCCTGAAAGCGCTTGATGACACTTTTAGTAATGATTGACATCAATAAATGGATTTTCACTGACATTTAAGTCTGGTGCGCTGGTGACGTTCCTATACTTGATAATGCTGAATGCGGCGCCATCCGCGGTCACTGCGAGCACCCTCAACATACACTTGGGAGTTCCGGTAAGGAGTGCTACAGGTCTTTGGACTTCTGTTCCTACCATTAACACGCAGCAATGTGCAAAAAAACGCAGCTCAACATACATGGTGTGAACGGCTAGAGCTTTGTGAATTTTACCTATAATCAGATAACCACCTGCACTCTCCTACAAGCTAATGTCTTGCTGATGCCATATCTCACAACTGGCTTTCTTTGGCCCCCATCCACAGTGGTGCCGGAATGGGAAGCCTGGTGGGTGTTTATCTATAGTTTAACACACAGAATGCATGTCACAGAATGCCACTTTTGTGCACATTTTCGCTATGGTCATGCCAATCTCTGCCATATGTTTTCAATATTAAGATTTAGTTTCTCTATTGTGTGACAAAAAAAGGTATTAAAAGACAGAAAAAAAATGCATTATCAGTTGTACCGAGAAAGAGCAGAATAACCCTAAAGGTAGCTTCATTTACCTTGTGGTATCTGTGTTGCTAATGGCGAAGAGATGGTAACGAAATTCAGATCTTTACTGCCATAATGTACAGGCATCTGCCGGCCCTTGCCGGGGTCTGAGGCATTACCATAGCACTGTGCCATGAACAGATCCAGAGGATACCCCCTGTACATCAAGACTCCTAGAAAGAAAAATACAGAACAACCGGTAACATGAAGAATACATATAACCTATTTAATGCTATTGCATATTGAGGAATTGCAGTTTACCTGCCTCTCGATACTGTCCAAATACCAAGTCTGTGTCTTTAAGAGCGCCTGCGCTGCCCACATGTGTGCCCTCTTCACCGTAATTTGTCATGTAGAAGGAAATTCTTCCCTGAAAGATAAGAATATGTGATTTCACCAGTACAAATACTTCCACTGCAGGGGACACAGATAGAAGGGGGCTATGAGACATGGAGCTTGTCCCTCTCACTGCAGGGTGACACAGACAGAACAAAGCTATGAGACATGGAGTCTGTCCCTCCCAATGCAGGGCAACACAGATAGAAGGGAACTATGACACATGGAGCCTGTCCCCCTCACTGCAGGGTGCCCCCGACAGAAGGGAGCCATAAGACATGGAGTCTGTCCCTTGGGCTCCAGGGTGACCCAGACAGAAGGGAGCTATGAGACATGGAGTCTGTACATTGGGCTGCAGGGTGACATAGACAGAAGGGAGCTATGAGACATGGAGTCTGTCCTTTGGGCTGCAGGGTGACCCAGACAGAAGGGAGCTATGAGACATGGAGTCTGTACATTGGGCTGCAGGGTGACATAGACAGAAGGGAGCTATGAGATATGAAGTCTGTCCATTGGGCTGCAGGGTGACCCAGACAGAAGGGAGCTATGAGACATGGAGTCTGTCCATTGGGCTGCAGGGTGACATAGACAGAAGGGAGCTATGAGACATGGAGTCTGTCCCTTGGGCTGCAGGGTGACGCAGACAGAAGGGAGCTATGAGACATGGAGTCTGTCCATTGGGCTGCAGGGTGACATAGACAGAAGGGAGCTATGAGATATGAAGTCTGTCCCTTGGGCTGCAGGGTGACCCAGACAGAAGGGAGCTATGAGACATGGAGTCTGTACATTGGGCTGCAGGGTGACATAGACAGAAGGGAGCTATGAGACATGGTCTGTTCCTTCCCACTGCAGGGTGCCCCTGACAGAAGGGGTCCTACGAGACAGGAACTCCATTCCATCCACTGCAGGATTACTGTGAGACATGGAGTATGTCCCTCCCACTGCAAGGTGACAAGGACATAAGGCAGCTATAGGGTAGCTACAGTACGGTCTTCTCCATCCAATACAGGCTAAAGAACGACATACCTGTCTTTGAGACTCATACAGGATCCTATCCATAGTGTTGAGTAAGGTCATCGTGTGGTAGAACTTCAGTACTTTCTCCTTCGGGATCTGGAAGAAGGAATAGAAGAAAATCATTGTAACTGGTCACTTCCTAACATGTACCCCATAATAATCCGAGCCTTGTAAGCCTCCTCAGTGTATGCCATGGACAACATGAGAGAGTATACTGTCTATGCTGATGGTAAAAAAAAGAAGCTTATTACAGGGGATCTCATTACTGTACGTGTGTAAGATGTATAGGGAATTCATATATTGAGATGTCTAGTAAGCTTCTCACATCTAGACTTGTACAAGTGACAAAAATGTATCTTGATAAAAAAAAAAAAAAAAAAAAAGAGACTTGTAGTTAAATGGTTTAGGGTACAGACCATCTCCTTGTACCTTGGATCATTATCTAGTCAGTCACATACCTGAAATAAGCATGTGGCCAGTGAAGTCTGACAAATGCCTAACTCTGGTTCTGCATACTTAGTACAGGTCCGAACATGTAACAAGGATCAATACAAAAAGGATTATGGGGGGCCTAAAACCCAGAGTGTGTGATGCAAGTCTGGCAATATGCTTGTCTACTGAAGTGGACGTGACAGGTCCTCCTTAATAATGAAAAGCAATCTTGTCCCAGCACACCAAGTGGCTCATACCTGGGGGTCTTCACTGGCATTGAGAATCTGCCCCTGCCGGTCCATGACCCGATACACTGGAATCCCGGAGATGACATTGGGCTGGATAAACTCCAAAGAGTCCACAAACACAGCTGAGGCTCCGGGAAACTGCGACTTCTCCTCCAGAGATGTGAATTCGCTGAGGGAGCGAGTAGCCTGCGAGTACAATACAGAATCAGAATTCAAATTGCGCACAGGAACAACATGGCAGCTCATTTCCCCAACACAGAGGCAACCATGAAAAACTGAGGGCCATGAGTGGAAATAAAGTGTAGCTAGAGCCAAAACCTTTTTTTTTCTTATTTGAATAGAGTAGGTAGGGATTAAAACCCACGTCAGGTAATGGTGTGCCGTCTTAATTCTCTTGGGGAGATTTCCAAGATTTAAAGTGACATTAAAGTCAAAAAATGTTTTCCCTCCCCCCCATGTTAATGTCAGCACTTACCATAAATGATGTCTCTTAATCCGATCTTCTTCTTCTTTCCTGATGTTTTCATCTGTCCCTCCAGCGGTGCGGCGGGTCTCCGATCCAGCCCTGACTCCTCTGTCCTTGCTGGCACTTTCCATCCAGCGGTGTCTGCACGAGTCCATAGCCTTACCTTGCGTCTCTGCTCATCTCCCAGCCGAGAATCCGAACTGCGCATGCGCCCGCCCCACGAAGCTTTGCGGCCGCACGAACAGTTCCGGATTCTCGGCAAAGGAAGCGCGCAGCGATAACGAGGTAAGTTTAAACCGCTGTTAAAGCGTTTAAAAAAAAAAACTTGTTGCCTATCTCTACTGCTTGCTAGCAGCAGAGATAGGCAAAAAAAACCCCAAAAAACAACGGAGGCTTTAGAACCCCTTTGAATCTAGAGATTTCCCCCTGCAGTACTTTTTTCCTGCCACTAGATGTCCTCAGTCTGATATCCATTGTCATTTAACTCGCTTCCTCTGAGCCCAGGTTGTCCTGGACCTGCCCCAGCCTGAGACTGGACAGCGAAAGGAAAAGCAGCACAGTGATGAGCTGCTTCAACTTTCACTTTGCTTTCTCCTCCTATCAGCATGCTTCTACTCAGCACATTAACCGATACTGCTTCTTCCTCCCACAATTCAGCACTGCTGTACAATGGCCACAGGAGGCTGATACCAGGTCACATTCAGGTACTTACACTGCTTGTATTTAACAAATACATTTAATGATGTGTTAATATTTACAGAACTGTGTTCATTTGTGCCTTTTATATCTGCCCGGAGTTCAGCTTTAAAGGGTAAAGCTGGCCATACACTCTTCTATTATTTTCATTCAACCCGTGGGCTGAATGAAGAAAAAAGAACAGATCTTGCCATCAACGCTTACAAGCACTGATTGAGGAATCCCCACTGTTTCCTTTGTACTCCGACAGTGGCTGGCGGCCGCTCTCAGAATACACGCACAGAGTCGGCAGCTGATTGGTTGACCGCTCTGTTTGTTCAAGGATTTTCCAACCGGCTCCTTTGGTCAGCTGATCGAGGTACGTCGGCCAAACTGGTACCGACAGCAACACCCACTGTACGTATTTCAGCTGGTTCCTAAAGAACCGGCCAAAATTCAGAGTTAGGACTTACCGGTAACTCTATTTCCATTAGTCTTCCAGGACAGCATCACGAGATGGAATCTCCTCCCCCACACAACATCGCATACGGCCAGCATAATTCCCCTTTCCCAGGTGAATTTGGGAAAATGAAATTACCGTCACCAATCTGCCCCCTCTCCGCCCGACGCTGCCCTTACCTTTAACAGAACGCTGCTTCCCCCCTGCAGCTGCCATTGGACTATCCGTACTCAGCAAAACAGCCCTGCGCTGGGTATTTCAAATTCTGTTTGCACATGGTGAGCACTCATTGGTCAGCGCGGTCACCTGATCAATGAGAAACGCTGCTTATTGGTCAGCGAGGTAAGAAGCTCTTCTCATTGGTCAGCGTGCAAGTGACATTTGAAATACAGAGTGCAGGGCTGTGCACTGGCAGCCGCAGAGTGGAAGGAGCGTTCATTTAAAAGAGAACTATGAGGTGAGTGCTTTTCACTCACCTCATAGTTCTAGCCGACCTGTGACAATGAGACTGTCACAGGTCGGCTCAGTAGATCGGGAGGTGAGTGAACACATACCGGCGTTCGCTCACTTCTCGATCTTGTATAAGCAGCGACGGCGGGCGAGATGACAAGGGGCAGATTGGTGGTGGTAATTCCATTCCAAAGTGGAATTACCCTTTAATGCTACATATACTGGATTAGACTATTTACCATTGACTTGAACTGCTCTCTCCAAAGTCCTGCTTTTAAATAGAGATTTTCTTCAATGTCAATTTTAAAAGCAGGAAGGAGGGATTCAAACTATTATCGTATTTTAACATTAAATAAGAATGATTCCTGTTTCAGAGACAGCATAAAACAGAACAGAATGACTTGTATATAATATATAATGTGGTCTATGTACACTTCTCATCTCCTGGGATCCCAATATACAATAAGCAGCATTGTTCTATTAGCTGAACCAATAGCACCGGCCTCCTCTACGCCCTTGGAGTCAGCCAATCTGCTCTCACATTGCAGACGAGCCTCCTCAGGCAGTGACTGACCTTGTTGTTATCAGGAAGCTGACAGCTGTACATATACACACGATATCACCCGTTTAGATCTACGTTCTATAGAAGTTCGTGGCTCGAGCTTGTAAAGGAACAAAAGAGCATGAAAAACGCTGCACACAACTGTCACTGTCGCAGTATGATCTTGTTTTATGTCACCGACTCAGCCAAGCTATTGTATTTTCCTGGAGATGTCCTTTCCGGGTTGCCCCATTTCAGCGCTGATAGGAAAGTGGAATGAAAACTTCCTGTGGAACTCTAATCAGCCAATCACCTTGCAGATGTCACCCCTAATTGGGGGCAAAGTGCTCCCTCCCCCTCTGTGAGCCTTTCACATGAAATGTCGCTTTTTGTTATGAAAGTAGTTATAATAAAAGAAATACCCTTTGGTTTTATGAACATGTACGTGTGATATTAACCCTTGTCTGGAATGCACAGGTCTGATTTGTTGGAAGGGAGCATTAAGAATTGCTTTGCGAGACTCATACGAATGGCTGCGAGCGCGAAGCACTGTACAAAGGAATGGCAGCTGTTCGCACACAAACCTGCGTTCACACCTGAGCGACATGAAATATGCGCTTTTTCGGTCTGTTTTGTGTAGGGCGTCTTTTGCACGTGTAAAATGGCATACGGAAGTTGCGAGTTTTAATGAGCAGATTGCGGCACATTGATGTGATTGTGCGTTTTACGTGCATGAAAATATGCAAACACGCAGAAAGCGTGCGTTTTTAAGCGTTTCCATAACAGTCTATGGGGGCGAAGAAGCGTAAAATCTGCCTAAAAGAAACTCATGTACTTTCTTCAAGCGACGGGCGTTTTGCTACAAGCGACATGACGCTCAGATATGGACATGCCAAAAAAATGAATGAAGTTTTTTAAAGCTAAAAAACACTGAGTGTGAATGAGTGCTCAGTGAACGCGCAGAGATTAACCGAGGACAGGGTCGCTTTAAAGTGTATCTACATGCACATTTTTTTGTTTGTTTTAAATAAAGTGAAGAAGTGTTAAAACCTTTGGTAGTTATTTTTATTGCTGCGCGTGTCTCCACTGGGGGGGATGCTCCCTCTCTGTTTGATCTGGGGTTCTTTGTCACCAAGATCGAAAAGGACGAGAAATCCAAAATCCTACAGCTGTCACTAGAACTAGACCTGAGGGGAATCTTCCAATAAGCTCCAGTGACAACTAGGAGAGAATTTTACCTCACTTTAGGGAGATTTCCTCTAACTTGCTGGTCTGCCTATAAAACAGGAAGTTAAGGAAAAAGCTCCCCAAAGGGACACTCAAACCATCCTGGCAGAGGCTCTAACCAGTCCCTAAAAAAACAAAAACAAACAAAAAAAATTAAAGTGATATTAAAGTGACACTAAACTCAGGAGTTAAATCTTAAAACTCCAGAACACTCCAAACACTGTCCTTCCTTCTGGAGGGTGGCTACTTTTGTTCCCCATGGTCCCTGTGTGTGTTGTAAAGTAGTCACCGCTCCAAGCTCACTCCGGCGATAGACTACAATCTCATGTTTAGTTTACTAATTTGTATTGAGATTGTAGTCCATCGCCGGAGTGAGCTTGGAGCGGTGACTACTTTACATCACACAGGGACCATGGAGAATAAAAGTAGCCACCCTCCAGAAGGAAGGAGTGTCAGCGCCAATTCAGAGATGATTTGAGGATCTACAGCCGAGTGATACACAAATAACATTTCTTTTAATAGTTAATAAGGATGGGGTTGGGGGTGTTCGCAGCTCCCTGTGGAGAGCCCGCCAGGAAGCAGACAGCGTGCAGCGCCAATCACAGGCACTGAGACATTTCCGATCTCTGCAGCTGCGGACCGGGCAAATGACTCAGTACCTGTGATTGGCGCTGCTAACTGGTGGTCTCGGCACGTGGAGCTGCCAACACGCCCGAGCCCATCCTTAATAGTTAGGTGACTTGAATGTATTTGTATAATTTATCTCCTGAGTTTAGTGTCACTTTAAGGCAGAACTGCAGGCACAATGTTTCAGATGCAGTGGAACGGTTAGAGCTGTTGCCAGGTTTTATTGTTGACATTTCTGTTGTGTCACTGGGACAGGAAGTGGATGGATCCCCAGCCGTATGAGATTGCTATTGTTTTTCCTGTTGACAGGCCCAGCACGGCTCTCCCCATCTCCTCCAATGCTCTAGAGCAGTGGTCCCCAACCCCCGGGCCGCGGTACCGGACCGTGGATCAAATGGTACCGGGCCGCCCAAGGAACATTAAATTATTTCCATTTAATTTCTCTCGGGTTTGTCCGACTTTCCAGGACGAGAGGTTAACCGGGAGCTGAGAGACGTCACCTAAAGCCGCACCAATACCGCGCATGCGCAAAATATCGCGATATCGGGGCGGTTTAAGGTGACGTCTGGAGCTAAGCGGCTGCAAGCGGTAGTGGCGGTGTAGCTTTGGTAAAGAGAAGGTGTGTATCGCTCTTCTCTCTGTTCACCGGTACTTTCTCATGTTTAACAGTGCTTGGTGTACGTGTATATTGTGTTTGCTCAAATTTAACCCACAAATTAGCAAAAATTAGTACGAAACAGACGTCGTTAGAAAGTTTCCTTGGGAAAAAGAAAAGGCCCAGTGAAGAGACAGAAGAAGGGCCTTCAACATCAAAGAAACATGTAACTTTTACCAGACAATACCATGAGTCCTACTTGAAATATGGATTTATCGGGACAGGTGATTCCCACACACCAAAACCGCTCTGCATAGTTTGCGGCGACCAGCTCTCTAATGAGGCAATGAAACCTTCAAAACTGCTTCACCACTTGAACGCCAATTTTACCGCGGCCGTAAAATTATCAAACGTTGACCGGTCTGCGACGATAAAAAGGTTGGGGAGCACTGCTCTAGAGAGATACCCCGGACAACTACATCGCTCCAGAGCTGGCCCAGGAAACACCAGCAGGGCTCTTGACACTGTTCCAATGCACTTTAACATGTATCAGCACCACGGAGCTCATTCATCTACACAGGCTGCCTGGGGGCTCATTCATCTGATCTATGGGAATACAGACACTGGTCTCATATACACACACACACCTGACCTCTCCAATGACTGTGGCCAGCTTTAGTCTATGGAGCCCCCCAGCATATTCACTAATATCCCAGCCCCTGCCATACACTGACAGCCCGTTGTCTTTGTCACCCCTCCCAGCGGCTCTCCTCCTCACCTGCCTTCCCACAATCCCCCTCCATCCAGCCGGAGCCCGTATCCTCAGCAGTGCCCTCAGCGCCGCCATCTTTCCCTTAGACTGCCCTGGCTTCGCCCGCTTCCATTTCAGGACCACCCGATTCTGCTTAGGAATTTTTTCTCCGAACCCGGGATAGCACACATTGCAGCTCTCACCCCTCTGCTTACAGGGAGGGAGAATGTCACCATATCTCCGTACAGGCAGTGGAAGGGCAGCCCGGGATTAGGACCCCGGAAGTATCCGGCACGTGTTGTCAGGAGAAGGATGGAAGCGGCGGAGTCGAGTTTGCGGGAGATAGGTTGTGAGCAGAGCCTGCTGAGCCGGCCCGATGGCTCCGCCACCTTCATGCAGGGTAAAGGATTGTCTGAGGAGAAGTGACCATGTTGTCCCCAGTAACCAGATTATACCAGTGTTGTCAGGGGAGAATAAAACTCCTGACTGTCCTTATTATGAACTCTTATATGATAGAAGCTATAGTATAGGCAAATACAAGATTCAAGTAATAATGAAAGCCGGATTCAAAGTGGAACGTCAAGGGAAAATATATTTTTGAAGGACAGCAAATGATTTGTTATCTGTGATGAAGAGTATGTTATGGTTGGAGCACTGCTGGTTACTGTACAGATAACATTCATGCCGCAAATTATGCCCAGAACTCTTATTTCAGCGATGCGACTGATCGTTCTGATTCTTGTACATTGATAGGATCGCATCGTGTAGCCCCACTCTCCATTCACAAAATGCATCGTATTATGTTCACAGAGTACAAGGTGTTCTGTGAATGGAAAAGGGTAGTGGGGAAATGACCAGACCTCTTCTAGATTCCAAAAACAAAGTAACGCTTGCAGTGCCAGAGTAGCCCCACTGCAAAGGTTAAGAACATTTTTGCCCAGAGTTCTGCATCTGTGGGAAGTTTTGTAGAGCTGCAGCTAACGATTATTTTCAAAATCGATTAGTTAGCCGATTATTAAGTTCGATTAATCGGTTAATCGGATAAACAATAAAATACATTTTAAAAAATGGCTCCAGTGATGGGACTACTAGTTTGTATTGAGATTGCAGTCCATCACAGGAGCAAGCTTGGAGCGGTGGAAGTAAAAAAGAAAAAAAATAGTGTGGTGTGCAAAATAGTGAAATGGAAAGTGTAAAATTATACAGCAATGAATGCAAAATGGCACCGGCTATAGAGGACTACAAATCCCAGCTATAGTACATTATACAGCGCAATGCAGAATATAACCAACTATAGAGGAGTACAACAAATCCCAGCAATAGTACATTATAGCTGGCGGTATTCTGCATTGCGCTGTATAATGTACTGTTGCTGGGTTTTGTAGTCCTCTATAGCTAGTGGTATTCGGCATTGCACCACTGTATAATGTACTATTGCTGGGATTTGTTGTGCTCCTCTATAGCTGGTGGAATTCCGCATGGTGCTGTATAATGTATTATTGCTGGGATTTGTAGTCCTCTATACAGCGCAGTATAGCACCAGCTATAGAGGAGTACAACAAATCCCAGCAATAGTACATTATACATACAGTGTATAATGTATTGCTGGGATTTGTATTCCTATGTATAATATACAGCACAATGTACCATCAGCTATAGAGGACTACAAATCCCAGCAATACATTATAGAGCACCATGTGGGGGAAAGTGCAGGCTTACCTGAGCAGTCTTCCAGCAACTTGCTTCTGAGATCGGGTCTGTCTGTCGACGGCTGTCATCCCTCCACACCTGCTCCTCCTTACTACATCTCCCCGCGTCCCTGTGGATGTGGGCGGGCGGTGAGCGTGAGGCGGGAAGGAGGTGCGTCGTGTAAAGCGGGGATGCGGGTGGGCGGGTCTGGCAGCGACTAGTGTGATTTGGGGAGGAGGTGCGGCGCGCAGCGTGTGTGTGGAGCCGTGAACAGGGCCAACTGATCGGAAGCCGATTAATCGATTATTGAAAAAGTTGACAACTTTTTCAATAATCGATTATGTCGATTAGTTGTTGCAGCCCTAAAGTTTTGTTTACACTAATTAACCCCGTCAGTGCTGTGCTGGCAGATCAATTGTAAACTAGATTTGAACACTGTCCTAACAAGACTTAAAAGTATTGTATGTTAACTGCTTGCCGTCCGCCCACTGCAAATACACGGGCGGGCGGCGGATGCTTCCCGGCGGGTTGACGTGCCTGTACATAATTTTTTTTCTGCTCGTTCTTCTCTACAGCCGGCCAATTGCTTGTATTACACAGTACAGTGCCCCCCTCTGCTGCCGCGCTCCCCCCTCTGCTGCCGCGCTCCCCCCTCCCTCCACCACCGCTGCAGGTTATCCTGGGTTCCGCTGTCCCCCCTGCGAGCCTGGGACCGGCACATCGGCTGTCTATACTGAGAAGGAGGAGAGATCAGCATTCCCCCACCACTGATCTCTCCTCCTTTCCCTCTGTATTTCATCACTTCCACCTTTAGCTGTCATTTCTCTAGCTGCTATAGCCAGAGAAGAAGCTGGTGAAGCATTTGTTAAAACCATGACTATTCTGTAGTCTGTTGGCAGCGGACAATCTGGATGTCACCTATTATTTAATGAAATCTAGAGAGAGGTACAGAACTTGTATACACTATAATGTCATATTTAATTATTATTTATGTCTTACAGGAGACACCTCGGTTCTGGCTGGAGTGTATGGGCCAGCAGAAATTAAATTCAGCAAAGAGATGCACGATAAAGCCACCATCGACGTGATGCTTAGACCCAAAGTGGGTTTGCCTGGTCAGTACCCATTTTTGCTGAACATATCCTTTTGTTTATTTCCTGTACCCTGTTTCCCCGAAAATAAGACCTACCCCGAAAATAAGACCTAGTACTATTTTTGTGAATTGCCAAAATATAAGACCTACCCCGAAAATAAGACCTAGTTGTGACCATTCCCAGGGCCGGTGGTGGCATAAGGGAGAACCTGAAGAGCCGCGGGAGAGAATCAGCGGTGCCAACGAAGCCAGCGCTAGAGGAAGCGAGGCGGCACCTCTATAGTGCCGGCTCCTGTCACAGGCGGAGTGATACCAAATGCACTCCGCCTGTGAGGAATCCATAGTGAAAGTGCGCTTCGCTCATTCTGGCCAGCGATTGGATAGCAAATTGCTCATGGAAAGGTACGGCACCCCTGATTGCCCTGATCACCATATTTTTGTACATGAATACATGTAGACTGTTGTACATGAATAAGTGTGGATTGTACATTAAAAAAAAAAGAACTACCCCGAAAATAAGACCTAGTGTGTTTTTTTGAGCCCAAAAAAATATAAGACAGTGTCTTATTTTCGGGGAAACACGGTATCTCCCATCTCTTTCTGGCTTGCCATATACCAACGATGAACTTGCAGTGAACTGCTAAAGTAAAACATGATAAAGGCTGAAGATGCGGTTGTCTGTAATCAGTCCGGTCAAAGTGGTGTACTCCACTCTTCCCTTTTCCTGCAGTTTCATATAACGGTCTTTTAAACCCTTTGGTAATAGGAAACTATATGTACAAACACAAATAGAGTCCACAAAAGGGGCAGAGGAGCAGGAAGCTTTATTGCAAAAAGCACATACAGAAGTTAATTGCCTTGACGCATTTTGCACTGTTCCGATTAGCAAAGCTGGACATTACCTACTTGAATTTTGGATGATCTCTGCTGACTTGGCCAAAATTCCAGCTGTGTGTAGCCCTGCCAGCACCACCTGGCTTAGGAAAAGTCTATTTTCAGTCAACTTTTGTTGAGGGAGCCAGGCTGGAAATTGTTGGCAGAACAACGTTCAGGTATTGTGACAGCGAAAGGAGAGATCCGTCGATCCACGCTGGACAAAAAGGTCTGTTGAGTTTCTTTCACTTAGCCCAGGGGCTGAACAAAAGAAATGTAACAGACCCCTCTGTCAAGCGTGGATCAATGGCTCTCCCCTTCTGCTGTCAAAATACCTGAACAGGGACTGCAGCTCATTGGTTGCAGTCTCCATTGAGCAAAATATTTTCAGACCGGCTCTTTGACAAAAGTCCATTGAAAATGTAACGTTTGCTGCAGAGAGGGGGTCCTGACAGGGCCATACATTGGTTGAATTTAGGCTGAATCAGCAGTACTATGAATATGAGCAGTGTATGGCCAGCTTTAGCTACAGCAGTAGAGTGTTTTTCATGGCCTTGGTTATTATTCTTAAATCGATCCTATTTGCTATAGCAAAGTTTTCAAGGCAAGCTATACTTGTAAAAGAAGAGAGGGAACACTCAACTTTCCTGCCACCCATCACTGATGCATTTGTGATAAATCTTCTCCTGAACACTGACACGTGGAGTGTTGATCTCCTTGGTTCCCCACAGCTCTGACTGGTTCCTCCTGTTGAGCTCCATGTCACCACTGTCTCCTGTAGTGATGTGAATTTTAGCAGGAGGAATCGGTGACAGCTGCAGAGAACAAAGGAAAATTACACTAACTGAAGTGTTGGTTTCTTAGCAGATTCCAAGCGACAGTTTCTCAGGAAGGAAGCGGAGTTGGGTTGCAGGAGATATACTTGTTCCCATTCTTTTTTTACTTTTATAGTTTGACTTAAAGTGACATTAAACCCTCAGATTTTTTAACATAAACCAATACTGTAATGTGTGCCTTACTGTAATCCATGGTTCTTTCCCTTCACTTTGCTGCTCTTCCTTTTAAATCCTCATGTCTTCTCATGCTGGGCAGAACTTCCCTTTGCAGCTGACTGCCTCTTCCTGTAGTGGTGGCTCAGGTTGCAAACCTACACACAGACAACATGTATCCATTTCAGAGACAAGGCAGTCTGCTGCAAAACAGAAGTTCTGCCCAGCATGAGAACAGATACAGATTTAAAAGGAAGAGCAGCAAAGAGAAGGGAAACAACCATGGATTACAGTAAGGCACACATTACAGTATTGTTTTATGTTAAAAAATCCGAGGGTTTAATGTCACTTTAAAAACCATTAAAGTGAAGCAGACTCAACAAAATGCATCTGGTTACCTTTATTTAAGTTGGGGAAAGTCAGGCCCTAGTAACAAAGTAAATCAGAATAGGAGAGGGGCACAGATGAAGCTTTTCTGGCTAGTAATGCTAATAGCAGACATTTTGCTGTGTCTGTACTTATGCAGATCTTTTACTGCCTATTCAGGGAAGTAAAAGATCTGTCTCTTGAAATCTCACCTTTCCTTTCCGCTCTGTTGCTTTGTTTGAGCCCTCGCAAAATACCTGTTCCTCCTTGGTATGCAGTAAAGGTGACCGCCACCCAGCATGCAGTTCTTGGGTCTGAGCGGTCAAACAGGCTTGAGCAGTGTCATGAAAAGTAGAGGGTAAGCTCCGATACAGAGTTTATGCAGGGTTAGCTTTATGGTAGAGTAATAGAAAAGCAGAGGATTGCAGGGAAGGCATCGATGGGCCAGGGGTGTTGGTTTTGCAAAATGGCAGTCCCTTTAACATGTTGTCATCAGTCTTGAAATCAAACACCAGAGATGTCTGCATGGGTGATCACACACTTCATAGAGCACCTTGGATGCACGAGCTTGCCAATGTCAGATGGCATTTGAAATGGAGATCTCGTGCCTAGCTCCCGTGTCTCACTTTATGTCCATAAGTCTAACTGGAGGCTTTACTAATCAAAAGGGAGGTCCCAGTGCTCCTGATAAGTGGTTGATCAAACTTTAAACAAGAGAGAGTGCTTTAAGGGCACCGAGCTCCCTGCTTTTCTTTTCCAGTGATAATTGTATTGGGACAGAATTAAAAAAAGGATAACTTGGAACTACTCATCATCATATTAGTTTCTAATAAAAAAAAATCAGTTTGGGCCACCTCATAATGTAAATGAGGATAACATGGTATTATTCTGCCTGATAATGTTTCAAACTTTTTCTTGTGGTTTCCAATTCAGCAATACAAGAGAAGAACCAGGAGCAGTTGATTCGAGAGACATGCGAGTCTGTGATTTTAGGCACCCTGCACCCTCGAACATCGATCACCGTTGTACTACAGATTATAAATGATGCTGGTTCTGTATCCTTTACCAATGCAGGTTCTGTATGAGCCAATAGAGGGCATGCTTTCCTTGCTTGAAGCCTTATGAAGATCGCCTGCAATGTTTTCAATTACTTATTAGTTCATCTTCCCTTCTTATTCATACAATGTTTTATTCTTTTTAATGTCTCCCACAGTTGGTGAAACTTCTTCCTCTTGCTGCCATTTCCTCATTTGTCTTGATTATTTTTAGCAATTTATTGATACAGGGCAGAGAGAATGCAAAGCTATACCAGTCCCTGAGGTCATAAACATAGAGAGAATTAATCAAGAGCAGCGATGAACATATTCCGAGGTTCAGTGATCGTTAGCCTAAAATATTTTATTAGTATCTTTCTTTTTCTCATTTGCCACTCCAGCCAGAAAATGAGATCAGCCAGCAGACTGCTGATGCTGTAATTGTAGCATTACCAACATATTAAAAGCAGAAGCTATGCTTAGGTTACCTTTAAACATTTTGATTATGATTGCAGCTCCATATAGGCTGAAAGCAGAAAATGTTTGGTTGATGTTTTCTTGATACCTAGCATTTGTATTAGTTGCATCGCATGTGTATAGCAACACAGACTGCAATAAAAACTTGAGATTTTACCCTTCCCCCTCTGTGTACTAAAAAAGCTTTTGGATGAATTTAGGCTTTAATACTAAGAAAGAATAGAATAAAAATAAAACAATCTGCAGCTTCTCACCATATACATTTGAACAGAACAGCCCCCTTCTCTGAGAGCTAGAGAAGTTCTAGGGGGCATTGGAAGTCTTAAACCTTCATGTTATACTGCTGCCTACAGGAGGATTAGACATTGGCAAACAAAAATGCTGTAGGATTAGATACGTGTATAACCCCTTCTACTATCAGCATGCAATAATTTTTAATTTGGCTTTTGAACCTCATCCAGACCCTGCTGGACTGGACATTACGGGGCTAGCCTGGAAGTGATCTTTGGGCACTGGGTTCCATGTGGGGCACATCCTAGACCCAGTTATGTTTAAGTTAGCTGAGGAGTGTTGGCATTGCCAGGTCCAGAGATGTTGGCATTGCCTCTGCAATTCCCTGTCCTTGGAGACTCCTCAATTTTTATTGTTCGCCCTTTATTCTCTGTTTCCCTACAACTTTGTCGTAGAAGTGGTTAAATCTGTGGGTCAGAATATTTAAGTCATCCGCCGGGTGGAGTGTTGTGCGCTTGTGCACTTTTTTGTCATACATCCATGAGGAAACATCTCCGTGCTGCTGCTCCTGTTGTAAAGAGCCACATGTAACTTAATCTGTTCCTGCTGCCCACTTACAGTTACTTTTATCACCTCTGGCCATTCAACCCTCTGGTCACATATACTCATCAGCCACCACTTGTGACTTTCCTCCTATCCTGAGCATATATGTTGCTTATCTGCATTGCAGCTGCAACATGTCTAAATCTAGACACGGGAGGGTAACATTCCAGCTGTACCAGGTTCCTCCAGCACACTTTGCTTGAAGCATGTCTTCTGATGGTGGCGATGTCTGCAGCCTGGAGTCTTGTTATCCTCTGCTGTAGGAGTCTCTTCCCTCCTCTGAGTCCTACTTGGCTCCATTAGGTGTGGCTGGGGCCTGTGCCCTTTTGGCTTTTTACTATGGCAATGCAGGACTTCATGGCCCAAATTACACAGCTATTTGATTCAGAATGCAGGGGCCACAAGCGCACTCCAGTGCCCTCTCCTGCAGATTTGGTGTCTGACTGATCCATGCCCTTAGTGGCTTCAAAGCCATCACCACAGAAACTCGGTCTGCACCAGAATTTGGCAGTGATTTTACTCTACCGAACCATGTCTGACTGGTCAAAATCTCTCAAAGGGACCTAACTACTGCTGCCATTGTTCCTTTGCTTGAATGTGTGGAGCTGATGGCTTTCGTGTTAAGTTTCAGCTGTGATGGTTTAGTGAAAGCCTTTCATCTTATTTCTCACACGTATCTCCTGTTGGAGCATGTGTGTAGGTCACTTTGGCTTAAGTGCTGGGTTGCATAGCTATTTTGTAAGAATTGTTTGATCTTTGAGGGATCACGCTACTTTGAACTGGCTCTTGATAATATCTTCAAGGATGCTACTGGTGGCAAGAACACCTGTATTTCCTAGCAAAAGAAGCCTAGAGAGCAGATTGCAAAGTCATCTCCCTATTTGACCACTAAGAAACGTCTTTTCACTCCCTTTCATTCAGTGCTTAGGCCCTCTAAGCTTGGCTCCCCATCTACCCATAAATTCTGTCATTGCCTTCCTTCACCAAAGAGACTTTCTGGCTTCTGTGGAGATTAAAGATGCTTACCTACATGTGACCACCCTTCAAGCACCAGCGGTTTCTGTGGTTTGCTGTAGGGCCTCTACACTACTAGTTTGTGGCCAGGCCATACAGCCTATCTTTTGCACCTTCGGTATTTGCCAAGGTGCTTTCTCCAGTATTGCCCTCTCTGGTATACCCATTGTAGGATTTTTGGAAAACCTCCTGTTGAGGGAACGGTAAAGGATTTGTTTGATAAAGTGTCTGTGAGTGTCTAGATTTTAGAGGTCCAGGTGGATCCTGAATTCTCCGAAGTCGTTGCTTGAACCAACTCATCATTTGGAGGATCTTTTCCCCAATATGTCACACACATGTTTATTCCCCAGGAGGAGCCTTAGATCCTCTGGTCATCTTTAGTCAAAACTCTCCGCTTTAGCCTTGATGTGTGTTGTGTTGACTACCCTGCGTTTCAGATTTCCAGAACCCATCTTGTTATACCATTTTCAAACCCTTTTCCACTGCTTGCAATCCTTCTCTACTGCATGCAAATGTTTCAGCTTTTTTGATGATCAGATGACACACATATTGCAGCCAGGAAATTAGACTGACATCCACCTCGTGTGTGCTGCAGGACCTCAGCTTTGCCCAGCTTATTACTCAATCTTCTGAGTAAGCATTTCTGTGTTAAGAGCATTAAGACTGTCTGTGAAAAACTGCTGATAAATGCCTCTTTATTCTAATGGACCCTCCAACGTTTTGATTGTACAGATTTTCCTTGTTTGAATTTCATTATCAGGACCTGTATTGCAATTGCTATTTCTGGGGTCGTAAATCTGAAAGCAACCAGAGTCATTATGTATATTATTGCCACCCTGGCATTGTCATTTGTAAAATGCAGTCTGACTTTCATCGGAGGTCTCTGTATCTGCAAAAGATGTTATAGAAATTTCCAGTTTGCTCTATTACACAGTCACTTGCGCACACTAAACACTGTTTTATTACAAATAAATGTAATCTCCTTCAGTGGTGTATACAGTAATCAAAAATAAGACGGGAAGTATGTAATCATAGTACATTATCATTGAAACAGTTTGATAAGATTTTTTTTTTTGTCATTTACATACTGGCAAGAATGCGAAGAAAGGCTGCCAAGTGGGGAACCATAATGGAAATGTACTAAGAGAAATATGTAGACTGCCATTGCTAACCTCCTTCTCAAAATACTAGTTACCTGGCTCTCTTTGGCTGAGGTACTTTAGGCCATGGACTCTTAATAGATATGCAGATGTTGCACTCAAGAGGTCTGTTCTGCATTCTCCTTTAAGTCACATTACTGGTTCTTTGCCAGAGTTGGTTACTGTATCCTGGATTTGATGGATGTTTGCTGATTCAATGATTCTGGTGAAATAAAACAATTTAGAAGCCCCGTCTTCTAGACTTATGCTTATGAGACATGGATAGGGTTGTTTCCCTGTAATTTGTCACAAATTAGCAAGTTAATTAACACCATAGAGGTAGCGCGAGAAATTAGGATGTCGTGAACTCCTTAATGGGAGACGTCTGTGCAGCAGTAAACATGCTTAAAATAGGACTGGGAAGAGACTTGTCCGAATTCTTATTTTATTCAGGTAATTAGTTTGAATGTCATTCCCATCATTCTTACTGGCCTTTGTGCCTCTGGCATTCACACTTCCTCCCAGAGTGCTGATTCGACATATATTGGTTTTCGATATCTTGGTAATGAAATATAGTATTGCTGTAACTTGTAGACACTAGATTACACATTGGCTGTCTGTAAAAGGGCAGGTTACTCACTAAGGCCCCATTCAATCTTGTACTTAGGGCTGTAATGCACATTGCAGCTAAAGAAATCAGAGAATTCCTGCAATCAGAATGAGAGGTGTTTGCGAATAACTGCGGCCAGGAAGCCTGCACAAAGCGATGACAGGCTGGTGGCACCCGCAGGTGTCTGTGGATGTTCCACTGATTTACCTGCAGTTAGGGACAGATGATCGTCCCTGGATGTAGACAGATTGTGTCTAGGGATGAACATTTGTCCTAACCACAGCTAATAGCTGGATGTACGAACATTGTTTTGTATAGGTTCAGCAGCTGTAGCTATTCACAAATCGTGTTGAGATTGAAATATTAAGCCCTGCTCACACAGATTTTTTTCCCCTGCAAGCTATTAATTTCCATCTGCAATACCAGGTCTCTCTGATGGCTCGAAGCTCCCATCATTATTCCCTATGCTGGAAGAATTGCTTGTCGATAGCCAGGCTTTGTCTCTCTTAACTTCTAGACCCCTGGATTGCACACCATGTCCCATGTCCTTTGACATATTCCACCTCAGTGACATCCCATACCAATAGGGCCTTGACCTTCCAGGACCTCCTGTCCTCCCACTCTTCATTCACCCTCCTACCTTATCCAGACTTTTCCAAATGACACCGCCATTTGAACTCGAAATGTGAAAGCTTACACCTATGGTACTTAACTAAGCCCAGAAGAGGTCTGGACTCTATACCTGAAAAGCAAACACGACTTTGCATAAACCTACGTCCCTTATTAGCCTTATATGTTAGCCAAGACCCAGAACTCACTTATTTTACCTGAACACTGTGGGCTTTCCATTGTGATGCATATCTTCAGGCTACAGGCTGGAGTTTATCGGTAGTTGGCCCTTTTGGTTGCATTGCACTGTACTGTTTAAATCTGTATAATTGCATTGTCTTGTTCTTTCCAAAAATGTATTTAATTAAAAACCTTTTGAAATGGAAAAATATTGTAATGCATGCGGCTTCTCAAACTCTGATGTCAGTTTATGCCTGTTCGATTAGGAGCCTTAACTCTTAACCCTTCCCAGTTACTTGCCTGCTGCCTTAATGCGGCCTGCATGGGTTTGATGGATGCAGGGCTCCCTACGCGGGCTCTCTTCTGTGGAGTCACATGTGCACTGGATGCCGATGGTCAGTTAATCCTCGACCCCAATCTGAAGCAGCAAAAGGTCAGTCTATAAACCATTTCTGTGAAAATGCTTAATGCCTCTGCGCTATGTGTAACATTTGCATAGTTAGGTTGAAAAAAAGACACAAGTCCATCGACTTTTTTTTCATGGATAACGATGATCCCAAAATTAGAAGCACCTGAAGAAATGGAATAAAAGGTCCGTGTTGCATGTTTGTTTTTTAAATGTATTTTGCGCCTACTGAGATAGAGGTGCCTGATTGCCATGACATGTATTGGTGCCCAAGCCATGTTGTCCCTTTGAACAATGAGAGAAGTTGGTTGTGAACGACACAGCTATGACCGTAGACAAGCTGTATCTGCTCTTTTTGCCAGGCTTTTTTTTTTAATTAATCTCTTGTGCAGTGTCTCTGTATAACGGCTTTTCAGTTTCTAGACCCTGCTCTCTGATGGTGCCATCAGTGTAATCCATTAATTGGAAGCACAGATAGGGTAGAAGAGATGGTGCTTAGGCACTGTTACATTTAAGGACGTTTTCTACTGCTCCTAATCAAGTATTCTATGCTAAAGGTCTTTTATTTATGTTTTTTGTTTTGTTTTATAATAATTATGCTAATAAGTCCATGTTAGACAACAAAATTTTTTATGTTAAGTAGGGATGCACCGATACAGGTTTTCCGGTATCGAGTACGTGTACCGATATTTTTTTTATCGGTACTGGCTGATGCAGAATACTGATACCGGAATTCCCATTAAGGAAGCTGGGCGGTGAGTCATTACATGCCATCATTAAACGGCAGCATGAAGCCAGCCGACCAATCAGGAAGCCGGGTGGTGAATCATTACACACCGCCCGGCTTTCTAATTGGCCGGGAAGCCGGCTCATGCTGCTGTGTAATGCTGGCATGTAGTGACTCACCCCCTGGCTTCCTGATACCAGAAGTTCCGGTATCGGGATAAGCATTTGGGCGAGTATGAGTACTCGCCCAAATATTCGGTATCGGCGCATCCCGAATTTTAAGCATTTATCAATTTTAACTGTTTTGTTCAGTTTGTGCTTGTTGTGCAGTTGGCCATTGCTCTCATCTGCTTTGATGCCATCCATGGGCTGTTTTTTTTGTTTTGGGTTTTTTTGTGTGTGAGGACTGCACCATACAAGGCAGGTCATTTGGAGGGCTTTTAAAAGTGGGAAGAGCTTATCGCACACAAACATTTTACATTTTGTCTGAAAATTAAGGCAAGATGGGGCCAATCTATTCCCTCTTTTTTACCACCCATGCACCACTCCTTCCTATTTTTAGAGTTGTAGTGCCAGAGGTTTTAATGAGCAGTTTTCCATCTGCTAGTTTTTGACCACCATTAGATGTTAGGGCTACTGGAAACCTTCTTTGAAGGTGTTTTCAGTTTGTATTTGTCAGGCTACAAAGCACAGATAAACTCCCAAGACATAGAATAAAGGCACTATTAATGTTTTTTAACTGGAATTTTTCTCTACTTTATATATCTTTCTGCTAAAATTATGTATATGTCAAAAGATATATCTTATATCTTATGTATATGTCAAAAGATACCCTCTTGGCTAAAGTCCATCTTGTTAAAGTGGACCCCCTTTGAGTTACATTTTTGTTTTCTACTTCCTGGTCCTCTTTGGCACAAATGATGTATTCGTGCCCAATAGTTGCACCCTGGGATGGTTGTATCAGCAGAGCATTGCTGGGAAATCTCATCTGTAATCTCACAGGATCTCAGGGAAAGGCATTTTCCTCCCCTGAGATGATGGTCATGGTCACACGTCCTAGTCACATGTGCCAGAGTTTCAGAAACTATTGTGCCCTCCGTATAAAATGGCCACTGTGAGAAGAATGGGGAAGAAAAAAAGGTATGCAAAGAATACAAATCCTGCAAGTATCTATCAGTATGTGTTTGTAGATTCCATTACTAAGCATTTCTAAAGGTGTGTTTGTTGTTATTTTGAAGATATGGGTAAAGTTCCTCCTTAAGGTGGGAGTATAACAAAAGGATGAACTCCCTTTTCCTGGACTGATGTTGCTTGTCTGTCTTATTGACGCACAATTCCATGATAATTCTTGGCTCATCTTAACCCCTTCGTGACTGACGACGTACAGTGTACGTCGCCAGCATCGGGGCTGTTTAAACGGACTCCCGGTGACTTTTGCCGCCGGGACTCTGTTTAAACTTGTAGAGCCGACTGTCGGCTTTACAACAGAAGCGATCCTGGCGACTTACCTGTCGCCAGATCGCTTCTGCGTCCCGAAGAAGAGCAAAGTTTTGATCTCTCTTCGATTTATGCTTCTGGGTGTACAGCCATTATTAGAGAAAAACATCAAGCTGTGCTGAGACTACATTTTCTAAAGTGCTGCTAGCATGAATGACACTTATAGGTGCACATGCCTGTTGTTGCATGGTGCTCCCAGTGCTTCTTAATGCATATATCAACTTCATACTATACAAATAATGAGGGCATATGGCAAGCTCGGGGGGTCAAAACAGCTCAGAATACAGTTGGTAATTTACACAAGAATAAATATTTTCCTGCCGCTCTTTGTCTAAGGCTTATAAAACTCCCAACACGACAATATAGCAATACAGCCCTCTCAGTAGCGGAGATACCTAAGACAAAGAGACACGTTCATAATGAAAAAAAACATCACCTTTTAATTATATAGGTGTATTACGACATACATCCACAATCAGTGGCGTAACAATCACCATAGCGACCCAGGCGGTCGCTATGGGGCCCGGGGCACAGTGGGGCCCGGCCAGATGCCGTGCGGGTCGCTATGGGATCTTTCACTGGCGTCTGAAGACTAACACACCGCTGTTCAGATCATCTGTGCAGCGGCGCGTTCGTCTCCACAGTCAATGAGAGCCAGCAGCAGCGGTGGGGAGCAGGCTGGACCCGGTGTTCGATCAACGTCGCGAGCCTCTGACGTCACCGGCAGTGGAGGAGGAGGCGGGCCCGTGCTCGGCAGCAGGGGAGGAGGCGGCCTCGGTGAC
>NW_017306489.1:1512998-1589794 GCF_000935625.1 Nanorana parkeri
ATGTATTGTCTGCACTGTATTAGCAGTATATACTCTATATAGAGTATATACTGCTAATACAGTGCAGACAATACATTTACAATTATACTAACATGAATGTATTAAATGATCTGTATGTAGCCCTGTACTATGGATCATTTAACCCATTCATGTTAGCAGAGGATCATTGTAAATGTATTGTTGCAGGCACTCTATATGTACATGTACTATATACTACATATAGAGTGCACTGAACAATAGATTTACAATTATCCTCTGCTAATATGAATGGGTTAAATGATCCGTAGTACATGATATGTAGTCCTGTACCCCCTTTTCCACTTACAGAGCTAGGTTATTTTTCTTTTAAATAAATATTAATGTAATTTTATTGGTATCTATCTACCAGTAGCCTCCTCATTTCCCACCCTCGGCTTATATTCGCGTCAATACTTTTTCCCAGTTTTTTTTGCTAAAATTAGGTACCTCGGCTTATATTCGGGACGGCTTATACTCGAGTATATACGGTATATATATATTTCTTTTGAAGTTCTTTAAATTTCTGTAGAGTGCAAACCTTATTAGAGTTGTATTCAGTGGAAAAACATATGTAAGAAGTGATATTGACTATCGCGTTGTATTATCAGGAGAGCCGTGCAGTGTTAACCTTTGCACTAGAGAGTACAGAGAAGAAGGTGTTGATGGTTTGCTCCCGAGGCATGTATTCCCCTGCAGAGGTAAGGCTATAAGATTTTTATATGGTTTTGTCTTTATTAAAGCGCAATTGAAACGTTCCCTTCCTCCTAAAGCAGGTATAATGTGGTGCTCTCCCCTCCTAATACACAGACATGGCAAACCTCTCACAGACATCAGTACATCAGTACACAGTGACCCCTCTAATACACATATATAAGGACGCATACCTTTGCTCTCCTCTTAACACATTTCTGTTGTAGAAACTCACATCTCTTTAATGCAGAGATATCAAGGCACAGACATCTCTATTCCTCTTACAGAATTCTGGGAGCACAGACTCCTTTATTTCTCTTATAACAGCAGCTTCAGGGCCTCTTCTCCTATTAAACTGATTGGACCCCTTGCCTTCTGATGCACAGATGTCTTACCGTAGTATTAATGTCTCCTGGCTGGGTCATGAACTGCAAAATGAATTCTAGCATACTCTACTCTGTAAAGTTACTGATCTGTAGCTGCCGAGTTTGGCTCCTGAATGTGGCTGGCTTCTGTGTATTATGCAGATAGCTGTATTATATTGATGGTTCTTGGATGGCCATGGTACTGCATTATGCTATCATTTGTATTTTTGGACAGTACTGAGTGGTCTCTAAAGAGTGATGAGATATCTGGCAGCCTCTGAGTCTGCACAGTAATGCAGAGTCTCCATATGACCCAACGGCTGCTCTGCTGATTGTTGATTGGTTCAGAGAATCCATTATGCTGCAGACACTTCTTGCAATGGTCACTGACAAGCAGCAGGAAATGGAACCCCCTGTAGAACTTGCATATGAAAGCAAAAATGCAAGCACCTCTAGAATGGGGATTACAAGCACACAGTACGAAGACTAAACATTAGAAAAATGGCTAAATACACAGATGAAATGCATATAGGGGAGCTGTTCTGCCTGCCAAAGGATTTGTATTAATGTCCATCAAGAACGGAGGTTCACACAGACCTATAACACAGCACAGCCAGGTGGATGACACCACTTAAGAAGTACAGTAGTATCCTCTCTCCGCCCCTCAGCCGGCTGATCGGACAGTGAAGGAGCAGCAGCTGACTGATGAGTTCATCCTCTTTCTGTCTTCTGCTTTCTATTCTTTTTAGCATGTTTCTTTATTACATTTTGATGCGGCACGCCTGTCTCCCAGAGTGATTGTAGCTGTATAGGGGGATGCAGTAGGCCGATGCCAAGTCAAATTCAGGTCCTTACACTAGTTGCATAAAAAAAAAAAAATATTATAATTACTTATTAATGAATATAAAGCTGCTTTCATTTGTGTTTTATATCTGCCTGGAGTTCAGCTTCTATTTTTAGCACTGGTAGACTGGTGCTGGTAGTTGTTGACCTATGCCAGCGTTTCTCAATCTTTTTTTCAGCCATGACAGCCTTTAACCCCTTCATGACTGAGCTTGTTTTTAGTTTCTGTTCGTAAATGACTGACACACTTTTGACATTTTTGCTGTGTGATTCTTCCACGTCAGTAATATACTTTCTTACAAAGTGCACCCACACATATTATATATTGTTTTTTAGAGGACAGATAGGGCTACATATTTATATCACATATGTGTGTCTAACGCCTCACTTAGGACAAATAAAATATAAAAAAAGAGAAAAAAAACGTTAAAAAAAACACTTTTTTCCCAGTTTTGATTTGTAGTATTTTTTTACAACACCAGCACAGCTAAAAAAATGCAATAAATACATTCATTTATTTGTCCCTTATTTTTTTTTTTTTTTTTACACATTTTTTTATTTTTTTTACACTTTTCACAATTTTTTTTTTTTTTTACACTTTTCACTTTTTTTTTAAATTAAAAATTGTATTTTATTTATTTAATTATATCAAACAGTCATTGTGAATTAATCTCACTGTTACTGCTTGATAAATTAATACATTTTTGGTTATTATCAGGCTGCTTCAAACTTCAGAACAGCCGATAATAAGTTAGTGACACTGATCCTGCAGCAGTTCAGGATTCAGCTGTCACTATAGGTTTTCTGATTGTTGCAACAACGATCAGCAAACAAACATTCTTCTTCCAGGAATAGATACATTATAGGAATAGACACATTTTGTATCTATTCATGAAAGAAAAAAAGAAAGAAAAAAAAGCCAGTATAGCTTGAGAGAGATATCTCTCTCGATCTATACGAGCTGTCAGAATGCCGGCATGTGTGTCCGCTTTGCTTTGACTCTCAGACACCCGATATTAAGGTATCGGGTGTCTGAAAAAGGTTAACCCTTTCATTAATGAATGCCTCTGTAGTAAGGGCATCTATTAATGAATGGTAAAAGCTGATTCTCAGCGTTTAACAGCCCTCTAAAGAAGCAAATAACTCGTCACGTACAGTGTACGTGACAAGTCATTTGGTCCCTTTGTGGCTGGACGTACAGTGTACGTCTCCCGTCACGAAGGGGTTAAAACTATGCAGAATCTTGAGGCATCCTAGTCTAAAATGTACAAAATCTATACCAGACCCTTATCTTATCTTATCTGAGATAGGGGTCTGGTATTGATTTTAAGGGGGATGCTACACAAAAAACTATGGGGTTTCCCCCTTTCACATCAGTGCCCCCTTCAAATCAGGTACTCCCCTTTACATTGGGTGCCACCTTCACATCAGAAGACTCCCTCCCCTTTCACATCAGAAGACTCCCTCCCCTTTCATATCAGAGCCCCTTTCTACATCAAGAGCCCCACTTTACATTCGGAGCCCCACTTCAAATCAGAGTCCCCCTCTTTCACAATCATTTCCATGGTGCTGGTGGTCCGCCTGCCTGCCACATGATGCTGTGGCGTGTTGAGAATGGATGCCCTATCCTACGCCCCATACCAACTATACGAGTGCCTAGTCATCCAATCAACAGTCACCCCCACTGCTCCCTCAGCCATTGTTGGGCATTTTAGGAGCTTTACAAAAGAACAGAATATCATACTTCTATAAATAGGGGTGGCAGTTCAGTGGCTTGAGTATCTCTGGGAATGGTATGTAAGGGTGGGGGTGCTTGGATTTGTCAGAAGACGCCCAAATGAACCAAACATTGTTCCAGTACTAACCTTGCATGCATAGTTTTGTATCTTTGCATCCATACTGTCCTACCTATTTGCAGCAAAATACCTGCAGGATAACATTTACCCCTGTGTAACTGCCATAGTGACACCCAGGGGCATAAATACAGATCACAGGGCCCCGTAGCAAAAATATGATAAACTGTAAATAATGACACAAAAATCTCTCATCTGGTGCATCTGGCATCAGCTATCCAACCGCTCCAACCCTTAATGATACAGTACTGTGTTATCTTCACATGTTTAATTTGCCTCAACAGCCTAATGGGGCCCCTTTCCACCCCCAGGCCCCATAGCAGCTGCCTAGACTGCTATACTTACGCCACTGGTGACATCACACAGCTCTGTCCTTGTGTATAGGTAATTCTAGACCTAGGTAATCCCAAGGCTCCCTTGTAATTGGTTCTATCAAACAGTGTTGGGACTTGGAGTTTCTGGGGTGGACCCAAAGGCTGCTGACAAAGGCACTAGACCTCTTATCCTGTGCAGTAGCTCACCTCTCTGTCTGCTCTGATACCTCTCACAGCCTTTTCATCATATCTTGGAAACATCTCTGGCAAATATCTGACATCCAGCTGTTGCTGCATCCGCACTGATAATTCGGCAGCCATGGTTTTAGCTATTATAGTTCTAGGTGGGGTGCCAAAAAATTCATAGCCTTTCACAATGACTGCTGCCTCTTTCCATCCTGTCTTATGTAATCTCTGTACCAATCTCTCTGAGCTGGAGTGTATCTGAATTTATCTCATAAGTTATAGATTCTCCCGGCTGAATACTGATTATATGGACCATAAACCTCTGTATGTGGCACTGCGGTAGCCGTCATTGCCCGCAATAGCTCTTGTCTGTCATTGTGACCCTGAGCAGATGGCATAGAGTCTGTCTCACAGCTCCCTTCTGTCACCTTGCTGTAAGGAGAATATAGCACTTGTCTCCTCGCTTATTTCTGCCTCTGTCACCCTGCAGTAGTAATGACAGACATACAATGTCATGGCTACTTTCTGTGTAACCCTGCAGAGGGACAGAAAGACGCCATGTCTTAAAGCTCCTTCTGGTTCACCCATGCAGAGGGAGAGATATAATCCCTATTTTATAGCTTCCATCTGTGTGTCACCCTTCATTGAGGGCAGATAACATGTATCAGCTCTTCTGTCTCTGTCACCCAATAGTGGGCTGGACAGGCTGCAATGTCATTGTTCCCTTCTTTGTCTCCTTGCCTGAGAGGGGGACAGACTTCATGTCTCACAGCTCCCTTCTCTCTGGGTCACCCTGCATTGGGAGGGACAAGCTCCATGTCCCATTGCTCCCTTCTGTCTATCTCACCCTGCACTGGGAGGGACACACTCCATATCTCATAGTTACCTTTTGTCTGTATCACCCTGCAGTGGGAGGGACACACTCCATATCTCATATGTACCTTTTGTCTGTATCACCCTGCGCTGGGAGGGACAGACTCCATGTCTTGTATTCCCCTTCTGTCTGGTCACCCTGCAGTGGGAGGGACAGACTCCATGTGCCATTGCTCCCTTCTGTCTATATCCCCCTGCAGTGGGAGGGACAGACTCCATGTGCCATTGCTGCCTTCTGTCTATATCCCCCTGCAGTGGGAGGGACAGACTCCATGTCTTGTATTCCCCTTCTGTCTGGTCACCCTGCAGTGGGAGGGACAGACTCCATGTGCCATTGCTCCCTTCTGTCTATATCCCCCTGCAGTGGGAGGGACAGACTCCATGTCTCATCGCTCCCTTCTGTCTATATCCCCCTGCAGTGGGAGGGACAGACTCCATGTCTCAACCCCCATCTTTCTGTGTCACTTAGCAGTGCGAGGGACAGACCCCCCGTCTCATGGTCCCCTTCTGTCTGTGTCACCCTGCATTAGGACGGACAGACCCCTTCGTCTCAAGGCCCCTTCTGTCTGTGTTGCCTTGCAATGGGCAGAATAAACTGGTCTCATGCCTCACTTCTCTGTCACCCAGCAGTGGGAGGAACTGGTGGCGTTTAGCCTTTCCCACTTTTCTCTATTCCTTGTGTACAGATTCTCGCTCTCCTCTGCTAGTAGAACCCCCCCCCCCAGGAAGAGCGAGTGAGAGACAATTTAATAAAATGATGTTAAGAGAATCATTAAAATTGAACAAATAGCTGCAGCTCCCTCTGGCAGTTCATAAACTGAGCGGGTAGATATGGGGGAGGGGGAAGGGAGTGGGTGCGGGGAGCCTGGGGGTTTAATAATGTGTCTTCTACTCCGTGTGTAATACAGATAGCTGGCTTCCCTCTCTCTTTACAGCTCCAGCAGTGTGTTGCAGCCGCCCAAATCTCTGCCCAAAAAATCTTCCAGTTCTACAGGGACTCCGTGAAGAGGAGATATTCCAAATCGTGACCGAAGGAAAGCTCTCCAGTCCCATCATCCTGGAAGGATTCCTCTACATAGACCTCAATTAGCCTTTATTTGCTTGTGCTAGAAATAATTCCCGGAGCCCCCTTTTTTTTTTTTTTTTTTTTTTTTTTATACTTGCCAAGTGTTTTTTTTTATGTGCTCTTATCTCATATATGCATGGCTTACACATCTGCCCACGAAGCATCCCTTAAAGGAGAACATCAGTAATCAACTTTAAATTTGCATATTCTCGGGCTATGTATTTCTTTGGTTTAAAAGTGAACTTCAGAAGTCTGCATTGTGTAGTTTAGAGTGGACCTGTCAAAATAATCGCACTGCACACAACTTAATAGGACACAGTATTACTAATGTCACATATTAAACACAAAAAATGAGTCATGAATAACAAACAATTCAGTACCAGAACTCCCTCATTTGACCTACAACTTGGGCAACCTGGACCGTATGGTCAGTGGTGGCACCACAGCCCCTTGGGTGTTTTTTTTTAATGTCATGTTCTTAATAAACGTATAAAATGCCTGCAACTACTAAAGCAGTAATATGTAAATGCAGAAACTGCCTTTCCGATTACTGACGACAGTGATCTCTCTCTACAGAGGTCCGACACGTCCCCTGCTGAGTTAGATCGGTTAGACCTAATCTACCAGTAAATGGTGGGAACATAACTTCCAGCCTAATAGATTTTGGATCAGATCATGGAAATTGGTTTAAAATGAACATTTATCATAAGTCTGCTTCTGTTGTTGTACACACAGCCCTGGTGTTCTTACTTTATGGGAGTCAGGTATCGATTTTGCATATTTGGCTATGCCAACTTTTGTAAACATTAGAGGGGGGTCATCTATAAAAGTTCAACTCAGACGCCACTCACACTACACAAGCCTCCCTAGATTTCCCCAGTGGAGGAGATTCCTATATTCGTCAGCGCCATCTAGGGGTGCTAGTGTCATGCGAATGGCATCCATCGGGTGGAACTTTTACCTTTTGTGTCTCAGTTATACTGCATTGCCCAGTCACACACTAATATAGTCACCTTGTAAGTGGTAAATATTCCACTCAACCCCCCAATACCCTCAACAGCTTCACTATAATAGCTGCCCCCATCATATATTTTGAGGACCACATGTACAGATACTTTTCCAGCTCCAAGACTAGACTAGCAAAAAAAAATCTAACTTTAGGAGGCAGCTGTCATTTGTAAGGGGTAGACGTAGCCAGTGGCGCCATAAGGTGGGTGCGGCCCGAACCCGTGTGCCACCATTGGGTGACACCAAAATGACTGACAGTCATTTTGGTGTCACCCCTTATGAAAAGTTGGGCACTCGGTCACGGACCGAGAGCCCAAAAGTGTCAGGAGAGAGGAGGGGACCCGGCGGCATACCTTATCCCGCCAGGTGAACGTCCCCTCCTCTCTCTGCCGGCGTCCATCACCAAGACATCCGCCGGTAGGCGTCAAAAAGACCACAGCGCATGCCGATGACGGCATCGCGCACGCGCGTGATTAAGTCACGGTGGGGTGTCACCCGGTCCCCGCCCCCGGGTGACACCCAGCCTCGGGATGCCACTGCACGGAGCTCCTGGGATTTGTACATCCCTGTTTTAATGTATGGGTTTTATTTTTAAATATAAATAAGGGATGCACCAATACCATTTTTTCAAGTACAGATACTGATACCTGTCCAGGTCCTCACAGACACAAGTACTGATACATTTTTGTTTGTCATGTGACAGTTTTTCTAAAACAATACAGACTAATGATTTCAGGACAGTGGTGGAGAGCCAGAGACAGGCCCCAGCTGCAACCGCTGCAACCCTGGTAGTTCTAGAGAAAATGCCAAGTATCGGCACTGGTATCTAAACATCCCTAGACACAACATTTTATGCAAGGGAAACCAAGTCAAGCAAAACTATATCTCATCTTTCAAACCCAGAATTATGGTGTGCTTGGCAGGATTTGTGCTCTGAGCACCCCCTTTCACCACCTGCCGGGATGAGCTCTTACTAACAATCTAGGCCTTTCTTCTTCAATTTTCCTTCTTTCACATACAAAAGAGAAAAAAGTGCCAGTCGCCTCCATTCAGTTTATTTTGGAGCCGCGTTGCTTCCCATACTAACATTTATCCCATCACTTCACCAGAGACTGAAGACATAATTGTGTCTCAGACTGGTGTAATTGAGGCTTGAGTCATGCATGGAATAGTGGAGGAGCGCTCCAATTGTCATATCCGCTGTCTGCAGGTGACAGGTACAGGTTAATCCCACAACCGCTCTATCTCCGCTGTCTCCTTTTTCTGTTCTATATCCTCACTCTTTCGCAAACAGCCTCCAGGAGGCCATATTGATTGTTTCCCAGGATCCTTTGCTGGAGCGTGGAGAAAACATTCCAGATTTAGTTTGCTGTGACATTGACACGCTGAAATGAAATGTACTGTTGGCAGAACGGTGCATTCATATAGAACTGTAAATAGGTTTTTTTTGTAAACAGTTATTTTGTGTTGTGATTGTTGTGATATTTTTTTTTACAGCAAATAAACATATTTAACGTCTTGTTTGTTGTGGTATTTAAAGAAACCCATTCAGAGAAAGTGTTTGAGTTTGGAAACGTTTTTTATGGGTCTATTAGACCCCAAGTGTCACCCTTCCACTTCAAAGAAGCTATTCAAGCACAGATCGCGCTTCAGTAGCTTCTTTCCCTGGCTTCTCTAGCCAGGTAGTGACAGATGAGGAGCCAGATGTGACGCAATCAGCCTCGCTTCCGGCTCCATTCAGCGGGCAGGAGAGCAGCGTATGCATGTTCACCGGTCTCTCTCCCTGATTCACGCCGACAGCCGCGATGCCGGTCCCAGGCCTGCAGGAGGAACAGTTGACCCAGGAAGCAAGGCGGGGGTGTCAAATGAGACTGTGACTGGACAGTGAAAGGAGATGCAGCCCACCTCTCTGTCACGCTGCTTTAACTCCTATCGACATGCTTCTTGTCATTACATATACTGATTGGCTCCTTGTGCTTAGGGGGTGGCTTTAATGGCACCACAAAGATTGTATAACTGCACCAAAGGTTACTATAATAGACACAAGGAGACAAATTGCCCAGCATGCTCCGTCTCCATGGAGCTGGGTCAGGGGAGGTACTGGATTCCCCAGAATCATGGACGGGTTGGGGGGCTAAAGACCAAGCCTCCATAGGTGAAGCAGACCGTCCGGGAGGCTGATAAAAAGGTAGCCGGTGGGGGCCCTCTTCCTGCAGATAGAACAAGGCTCCCGCACAAGAAAGGTTCCAAGGGAACATTACCATCCAGAGGAGGAAACACAAATACTGACGGACTATCTGGGGGACCGCCTTTTAAACTCTGATGAGATTGTGTTTCCTGCCTCTGGGAATGGAGTCATGTTTTCTCATGTGCTGTCCTGGAAACGCGATAAGGGGAAAAGGATTAATATCCTAATATCCACATACAGAAAATCTGTAATAAATCAAGGCAACTGGACTTGCTGTATTTTTATTGATGTTTCGTTGGTCATCTGACCAGCTTTCCCAATTCAGAATTACTTGTACAAAAATTATTTAGGAATAAATATGGTGAATGTTGCTCCAATCAACATAGTCTGTTTATTATAACCAGAGACCTTATGGAGGTAAGGTGTTGATTGCATTTGCATGATTGGAGCTAGCAGGTGTTATTAAGCTGCCCATAGGAGGTGTTAAAAAAGCATTGTATGTGGCAGACAATAGATGCCCCCCCTGCCCCTCCTTTGAGGACAGTCAAGTACACATCCTAGATAGGGAGGATGACTGGTTGTGGTGCAAAAGGGGCCATTTATGTTACAATGGAGAAGCCAAGCTTGAATAGAGATGGGGGAGGGGCAGGGGGGACATCTATTGTCTGTCACATACAATGCTGTTTTAACACCTCACTCTGGGCAACTTAATAAGAGCTGCTAGCTCCAATCATGCAAATGCGAACAACACCTTACGTCCATGAAGCCTTTGACACCATGCTGCTTATGATAAACTGATTATGTTGATTGGAGCAACAGTCACCATATTTATTCCCATTATTTTTCCTTTGGAATAGAGAAAGCTGAAAAAGTCTTCAAGAAAAATACCGCAAGTCCAGTTGCCTTAATTTATTTTTTACAGATATACCATGCAGAGCCGTAGCTAGCTCTTTTTGCACCAGAGGCAAGAATATTTTAATTTTTTTTTACTGTTGGGTGGGCTCCGGGGAAGTATCAGGCATTTAAACAGACCCTTAATATTTCCCTTTTAAAATAGAAAAATAAATTGATGACACAGAGTGATCAATCTTTTTCTGCAGACTGTTCTAAATGAATGGAAAGTACAGAAGCTTCCCATTCATTCAGAAAATATTTTCTATCAACCAGTTTCTGAATGGGGAGAAGCCTCTGTACAGAGTGCTACTACCCATTCAGAAATTGATGAATGAACAGGAAGTGATGTAAAGCACTTCCTGCTGATTCATAACAGGGGACACATAGTACTCTGTGTCCTCGGTTATTTACAAACACTGGAGTGATCAGCTGATCTCTCCAGTGTTTGCTCTGCCGCTCAGCCCTACACAAAGGGGCGATACAGCCTGCAGCTTCCACTCGGATCCCCGCTGCTCTCCCCCACCTGTGTGGGCACAGACAGCGGAGATCCGAAGAGAAGTGAAGCATTGAAGCCAGCAGGGGGGACGAAGGGTGAGGAGCGAGCGAGCTGTCGACTGTCAGATCCTGGCCAAGCGGTTTTCTTTTTTCTCACCCCTCAGCCATTCTAAAGTGGCGGTTCCCTCCTCTGCCCCCCCTGCTGGCTTCAGCGCTTCACTCCTCGGATCTCCGCTGCCTGTGCCCATACAGGCGGGGATACATAGGAGAAGTTGCAGGCTGTGCCGCCCCCCTTCTCCCTGCCGCTCTGAGCCCTGGCTGCGCCCCCTCGCACCTGCGCCCGAGGCACTCGCCCAGCTACGGCCCTGATACCATGACTTGGATGAATGAGAACCTTCACAGAGACGTATGCATGTGGACTGATCTTCCACAGGAACTGGTGCTGTCTAGGAAACTCAGTGGCTTGCTTCTAAACAAGGTTAGATGTGTCTTGAAATACACAAATGATAAATGACAATAAATATGTGTAAAAAATAAAACTGTAGAACGTTGATTCAGTGAATATCCAAGTGCCTTTGTGTGTCAGGGAGGAATGTTTATCCTGCGGGGAGCAGATTGCAGGATGCTCTTGTAAAGGTTTATTGCTGTCCTCTGGATCAACTGCAGCTTTAGATTTTTGTGGTTTTTTTTATGTCCTTTTTTTTTCCACCAATACAGTTATGTCACAAAGAAAGGCTCACAGCACTTCACCCTCCGGCCTTTGAAGCAAATGCTACGCCATTTAACAGAACCTCTAGAAGCCCGATAGCGGCCAATCTTATCTGCTATCATTGGATTCTCCTTACACGGATTCTCCTTTGGATCCCCTGAGGAGAGCTACAGACACTTTGATTGGATAATCTCTCTTATTTAATCACATCTTCCTTCCGTCTATTAATGTGATATCGGCGCGCTATTGTGCGGCCAGCCTGCTGCTTGTGTACACACAAAGCATTGCCATCACCATTCTGTAAATCATGCTCTTCCCTCCGTCAGACTCCTAATGTGTCCTTGCGGGCAGATAAAGCATTGTCTGCGTTATCTGGTCGGACAATAATAAGGCGCCTTTCTTGTTTCTCCGCTAATCTGTGATGTCACCCCTGATATTCCTCCATGTCAGTGCAGAGCCATCGGGTTGGCTGTCATTCTGACAAAAGCCTCCCGTAAAAAGGGACATAAAAGGCAAATCGAGGTTTGTTTATCGCAGCTTTGAACTGAAGCCTTCATAAGCCAAATAATGGGCTGCCTTAGATGTGTTCTGCCCATGGAGCAGTCATCAGGTCTTGAGTCACCGAAATGTCAAATATTCCCATTGCTGCTCAGCCAGGAGGACTTTTCCATGTGTTATTATTAGGGATGCACTGATTCCGGTTTTTCGATATAGAGTACCGATATTTTTTTCCGGTACTCGGCGATGCCGAATACTGATACTGGAAGTCTCATTAAGGTGGTAAGTAAAGACTCGCCACCCGCCTTCCCGATTAGCAGGAAAGCCGTCTCCATGCTCCCTCGTCTATAGGTGACGAGGAAGCATGAAGCCGGCTTTCTGGCCAATCAGGAAGCCAGGGGGCGGGTAATGACTCGCCGTCATCAGTTAGGCGGTGAGCCATTACACACTGCCCGGCTTCCTGATTGGCTGGGGAGCCAGCTCCATGCTCCCTCGGCACCAAGTGACGAGGGAGCATGGAGCCGGCTTCCCGGCCAATACTTGTGAAAATGCCCTGATACCAAAAAACGATACCCTTGCTTTAATTTTTCAAACTGATTTGGCTGCCTTAGGTCTCGTGCTTGCTGGGGACCTTGGACCACCCTTCTGGGGAACCACGTGGCACCTGTTTACAGCGCTTCCGCCACCCGCACATCTTCCCCTCCCGAGACCCTCCACATCTCCCCCTTCTGAGAACCTCAGTCTGAGACATCAGGCCGGCACCCCGGAGCAGACGGTAGCAAATTCATATATCATTCTGCATTGCTATATAATGTATTGGTGGGATTTGTAGTCCCCTATAGCTGGTACCATTCTGCATTGCTGTATACTGTATTGTTGAGATTTGTAGTCCTATATAGCTGGTGCCATACTGCATTGCTGTATAATGTATTGTTGGGCTTTGTAGTCCTCTCTAGCTGATGGTATTAATCTGCATTGCTATATAATGTATTGGTGGGATTTGTACCGTAGTACTCTATAACCGGTGCCATTCTGCATTGCTGTATAATGTTATTGCTGAGATTTATAGTGCTCTATACCTGATGGTATTCTGATGGACTACAATTTCATGTTTAGTCTACTAATTTGTATTGAGATTATAGTCGATCATGAGGTGAGCTTGGAGCGGTGGCTACTTTACAACACACACAGGGACCATGGGGAACAAAAGTAGCCCCCCTCCAGAAGGAAGGACAGTGTCAGCATTAATTCAGAGACGATTTGAGGATCTACAGCCCAGTGATACACAAATACATTATTATTAATAGTTAATGTACTTGAAAGCATTTTTGAGGTTTACCTCCTGAGTTTAGTGTCACTTTAAGTATTCAGATTCATGCATAAACCTGATTGTGGCTGGTTCTCTTTAATCCCCTTAATAGTCAGTAGCTAGTAAATCACATTCAGTGGCCCTTGCAGTGTTTTCCCCAGGCTCTTAGTGTTGTGAGATTCCAGCTTGTGACTAATGCTCAGTAAATTACATTCAGTAGAAGAGATTAATATGCCATCGTATTTTACATAATAAAAGTACTGCTGGAATGCAAATTCTGGCAGGGCCGGCTGAGGCTGCGACAGTTAAATGGTTGAAGAGGACTGGCGGAGGCGGCTTGCTTACCTGGAGGCAGGGCCGGCCTTAGGCCTTTAGGCGCCCTGTGCGAGAAAGCTTTACAGCGCCCCTCAGTGACCACACCCCTCAGTGGCCACACCCTTTAGTGGCCACACCCCCAGTAGCCACACCCATTTATCACCCATATTTTTGGTAAAATATAAAAAGACTGCTCGCACACCCCTAAGGCCGGCCCTGCCTGGAGGAGTTTATGACATTCCTGTATACTGGTTGATATCCTGAAAGATGTAATGAGGAATAACTAACCTCCAGGGTCCGGGCTTCATGTGTACCAGTCCAGGACTGGTTGGAAGGATTTGGCTGTCTTGCTAATCTCCTAACTATAGTCTTTGTGTATTAAAGTAGAACTTCACCCTTATATTAAATGAGGCAACAAAGACACCTTTAGAAATGTTTAGTAATGGAATCTATTCTACAAACACATACTTCTAGATAATTCCTGGCTTTTTATTCTTTGTATACTTAATTTTTAGTTTCCTGTCCATTCTTCTCACGACGGCCATTTTTACTAAGGACAGATGACTCAATCTCTTTTTACTTCCTGGAACTCTGGCTCTACCTGCTGGAACATCTGACCATTTACATCATCTCAGGGGGAAAACATGCCTTTTCCCTCTCAAGATCTCAGGAGAATGTACAGTTACAGATGAGATTTCCAAGGAGGGCAATAGTGATATAACCTTCCAAGGTGAGGACAGGGCTACATCACCAGTGCCTCACTCAACCAGGAAGTGGAAAAAGAGTTATTGGAAGTAAAAGAAAATAATGTTTGTTTAACTAATGAATGTAGGATGATTTATCAGCATGCTGAGTAGGGATGTTCAGATACCAAGTACCGTACTCGGTACAAGTAGAGATACCTTTCCAGTTCCAAGACTAGACTAGAAAAACACCTCAAAGGAGCATACGGAGCTCCTGGGATTTGTGCATCCCGGTTTTAATGTATAATTTTTTAATAAATATATATAAAGGGATGCACCAATACCAATTTTTCAAGTACAAGTACTTATACTTGTCCAAGTACTCACAGATACAAGATATCAGGCAGACAGGGGCCAACCAAAATAAAGACAGGGGCTATTGGCCCCCCACTAAAAATAGTCTCGACTGTGATATTTACATATGAATGGATGGAGCTATTTATACACTGCAGTACAAGTTCATTTGTTAGGTAGACATGCCCCCAGCCCCCTAAATTATGGTGACCATTCGTCCCCGGGGACAGTCCCCTGATTGAAGAGACTGGCCCCGGACAAATTATGTTCCCGGATTTTGAATTTTTATACTCACCTGAACAGTGGATCCACCAACGAGCGCAGCCTCCCGTCTCCCACGCTGCCAGAAGCTGCATACAGCATGTGCCGGTTACCATTTAAACCAGCGCGCTGTGTGCAGCTTCTGCAAAGATACGCTATTAGCATAGCTGGGAAGCCGGCTGCACATTTTGTGTAGACCTTACCCTAATACAATCAGCTGTGTCCCCTCTGATCAGCTAAGCAAAACAAATGGCAAACGCACTCATCAATTTGTTACCAGCTTTACAGCAAGGTGCACATGGAAGGGCCTTATACAATAAAACAGCAAAAAGTTTTCACCAGCCAGCATGCAAAAAAACTTGTCTCACCGCTAGGGTTAAAAACAGTGCAACTAAACCTCTGTTTTTAACCTTAGCGGGGAGACAAGTTTTTTGCATGCTGGGAAAACATTTTGCTGTCCCTCTGATCACCTGCCCCCTCCCTCCCTCCCCAAGGTCTGTATTGATCTCCTCCGGCAGCTGAATCACCAATCCGATTTCAGTATGTAAGTGAATGGTTTGTTGTTACTGGTTATTGCACTTTGCTGCATGACTTTCTGGATACTAGAGTGAGCCAGGTCATGTAATAGATAAAACAGGGAAGGGATGTTTTGTAACATAGGTATCTGTACATGAGACAGTAATGGAGAATTGAAGAAGAAACAGATATTTAAGTGTTTCTGTGCGTATTGATATGTGTCTTGTATTTATGAAATATGCATTGAAATGCGCAGAAAGTAATAAAAGCTGAAGTTTATTCTGCTTATATTTTGCCTTTCCCGGTTCCTCCTTTCCCTCCCTATTAACATATTAATACATTTCTTTAAATAAAACCTTCTTGTTTTTATAGCATACCTTATTTTAGACCCTGTGATGTCATCACTTGGTCTGTGTGCTTCTCTATGTAATGTAGGAAGACCATGCCTTCCCTGGTTCTTCCTTCCCACCTCTTTAACACACTAAGGACATTCTTAAGTATAACCTTTCCATTTTCATTACATACCTTATTTTAGACGTTATCATTAGGTCTCTGTGCTTCTTTATACAATGCAAGCAGATCATGGATGGAGGGAGGGTCCAGCAGGGTGCCGTACATAACTTCCTGAAATCATCACAGCATCCTACCTCAGTACTGGTCTCAAGAAGCCTCAGTCCTGACGCAAGCAGTGGGTGGGCTCTTGGGAGGAGCTATGCAAATATCACAATGCCTGGATAGGTGGATGCCAGTCTGGTGGAGTGGGTACATGCAGACCACCCTAGATAACGGCACTCCAGCTGTGGTGAAACTACAACTCCCATAATGCCTCTGTCTTTGGGAGTCATGCTTGTGGCTTCCAGGCTCCGGCATTACCTCGTGGGACTTGTACAGGAATAGCCAAACTCCGGCCCTCCAGATGTGGTGAAACTACAAATCCCATGATGCATCTCTCTCCGGGAATCATGTCTGTAGCTGTAAGAATCTTGCAATGCCTCGTGGGACTTGTAGTCCCACCACAGATGGCGGGCTGGAGTTGGCCACTCCTGATCTAATGCGTTGACAATCTTTTATGGCCCAAGCATTGCTTGCAAACCAAGTCAAGAAAAACTATATCTCAACTTTCAAACCCGCCATTACGACGTGCTTGGCGGAATGTGAAAATGTGCACTGAGCAATAACCAATGGGAGTTGATTTACTAAAGCAGGGGTGGGCAAACTCTGCCCCTGCAGCTGTTGTGAAACTACAAACCCCATGAGGCATTGCAAAGTTCTTACAGCCACAGGCATGACTCCCAGAGGCAGATGCATCATGGGATTTGTAGTTTCACCACAGCTGGAGGGCCGAAGTTTGCCTACCTCTGTACTAAAGGATAGAGACTGCTGGTGAATGTGGACTAAGCTCCATAACTAAGACAAAACTGCGTTCACTTTGATCAACCAATCACGTGCTACCACAGTAGAAACTAAGAGCTTGGTAACTAAAGCCGGCATACATACATAGATTTCTGTCATTCAACCCTTGGGCTAAACGGGAGAAGTGGGAGAAGTGGGATAGATTTCTCCATCCGCGCTAAACAGCCAATCATTCCTGAGCACAGAGCGTCACTGCGCCTTCACACTGCGCGTCCTGACCCATCCGCGGTATCGCAGTTCTCCATATTACAGATCCCCCCCGGACGCGCTCTGTCTCTTCTCTGCATAACATTAAGATATTATTACATCTCGCTGATGATTTTTTAATTGCTGCTCGCACGCCGTCTGCAGTGAGGACGCTTCCCGACTGGGAGCGCACTGGGGCCTGTCAGGCCTGAACCAGCGGAGTGCCAGGGAGTTGTCACTGCTTGTGTCAGTGAATTATCTCCAAAACACAGTGTCCACATCATCTCCAATTGAGCCGTCCGCATATTATCTCCGGGCCCCCTGCACGGCGCTGTCACCGCGCTCTCCCTTCACACATCTCCCGCGTGGTGGGAACGCCATGGGGGGAATGACAGGAAGAATGACATTAATCTCTGGACGAATGTGAGATACATGCTGATCAGGCATTTCCTTTGTATGAATGGAGACGGTTTTATAACGAGACACTTTATCCCGCTGCGCCCTCCGAAAGTAACGGAGGCTTAAAACTGAGCTCCGGCTGTGCCTTCAGTCTCCTCTCCTGGACTGACATTGCTTACTCTGATTTCACTGCACACTGTGAGCTACTCACAATGTGCATTACAAGCTGCAGCAAGTCAGATATAGCCTGCATCATTCCCTGGCTGGAGTGCAGCAAGCATCATCTAGCACTTTCCTCCCCAGTCTGACTGTCCCCGCCCCTATCATTCATCGGGCTTCATTCCTTTCAATCATGGAGGCTCGGCATTACCTAGGACGGTCTGCAAATATAGCCTGTCTAGGAACGCCCACTCCTCCAGACTGACACCCATCCTTTAATGTTAGGGATGCACCACTAGCGTTTCTTCGGTATCAAGTACTAGTACTGATATTTTGCTTTCGGTACTCGCCGATACCGAGTACCAATACCAGTGCTTCCACTAGCATGGAGCAGGCTTCCCGGGCAATCAGGGAGATGGGTGGTGGGTAATGACATACTGCCCGGCTTCCTAAATGCCGGGATGCTGGATCCATGTTGTTTGGCCGGCTTGATTGTGATTGGCCGGGAAACCGGATTCCCAGCCAATTAGCATCGAGCCAGCTTCCCAGGCACTCAGGAAGCCAGGCGTAATGACCCGCCTCACGGCTTCCTGATTGGCTAGGAAGCTGGCTCCTGGCTCCCACAACAGCTGGAGGGCCGATGTTTAGCTACCCCTGGTAGAGGTGATCTTCTGCCTCTTTTTATCATGAGCAGCAAGATTGCCAGTTGACAGCCCTGTTGCCTGTTAAAGCCGAGCTCCTAGTTTGGGTACCCCCATATGCAGCATTATGCAGAGAAGATAGCCCCTTTCTCATCAGTCCCTATCATACACACTGGGGCCAATGTGCCGAAATGTCATTTACCCTACCAGGATGTATCTGGGTTGTGGGCTGAAACCCTGACTGTAGATACAAAACATACAAACTCCATCAGAGAGCGTCCCTGGTGGTAGGGATGCACCGATACCACTTTTTCACTATCGAGGACAGTAGTGATATTTTGCTTTCGGTATTTGCCGATACCGAGTACCGTTACCGGTGCTTCCACCGGCATGGAACCGGCTTCCCGGGCAATCAGGAAGCTGGGCGGCATGCAGCTTGATGCAGATTGGCCCGGGAAGCTGGCTTTCCAGCCAATCAGCATGGATCTGGCTTCCCGGCCAGATACCACACTTGTATTCCATTGAGAGCTACAAGTCCTTCCGTTACGGTGACTGATTTCCTGTCGAAAGATCTGTGAATGGATGACATGGCTGTGTGGGTGGAGCTACACTAAGCCATACTGAAAAAAACCAAGAAACACCATTCTGCTGGGAGAAGAACCCTGAGATTTTGGTAAGTGGGGGAGGCGTTTAGTATGAGACATGATCGGTATCTACAAATGATTCAATGGAGACTGTAGTAATACTATCAGGCTGTTTAATCCAAGGTCCCTAATGAGGTCATGTGGCCACATTTTATAGGTTAAGTTTACCTTTCTGACCATGTTTCATGTTATACCCATATTTATGGTATAACATAAAACATGGTTTCATGGCAGGATCTGTGAATGGAGAAACTGCAAGTCCCATCAGCTACTGCGTCAGAGGTGTTTGTGGTTCTCAATGGAATGCAAGTGCAGTGATGCCACTTCCGCCTGTCTAGGGAACCAGGAATTCTTCTGAAGGAACTAGAGCATCCTTTCCCATATTGGTATCAGCTGGGAGTGTTGACAGCTTCAAACAACTTCTAGATGATTTCCTCCATGGGCACAACATACAAGACTATGTATGGTCTTAGGAAAGTCCAACTGGCACACACTCACCCACGCACATAGGTTGGACTGGATGGACACATGGATTGGACTGGATGAACACATAGGTTGGACTGGATGGACACAAAGGTTAAACTGGATGGAAACATTGATTGGAATGGATGGACACATAGGTTGGACTGGATGGACACATAGATTGGACTGGATGGACACATAGATTGGACTGGATGGACACATAGATTGGACTGGATGGACACATAGATTGGACTGGATGGACACATACATAGGTTAAACTTGATGAAAACATGGATTGGAATGGATGGACACATAGGTTTAACTGGATGGACATATAGGTTGGACTGGATGGACACATAAGTTGGACTGGATGGGCACATAGGTTTGACTCGATGGACACATAGGTTAGACTGGATGGTCACATAGGTTTGACTGAATAGACGCATAGGTTGGACTGGATGGTCACATACATTGGACTGGATTGAAAAATAGGTTAAACTGGATGGACACATAGGTTGGACTGGATGGACCTGAGTCTTTTCTCCAGCCCTATCTACTATGTAGCTATGATTATAAACCCATAGCATCCAAATAGCAATCTTGGTCTGGTTCTAATGCAGAACTTCAGCTGGTGAAGAACCACAAGTGGACATAATCTACAACTAGGGCACCATCCATTGCATACAAGTGCTCATTACCTAAATCATACACCAGAGGGCAGCGGCAGCACTCCACGTGTAATGGTCACATCCCCAGCAGACAGCTGTGAGCCCTGACTGTTACTCTCTCTGCATAATGCTGACATAGCAGGTTTATGTACAAATGCAATAATCTCAGCACAGCCGTAATCTATAACAAAAGAGCCGCCTCGTTTATGGTAATAAGCTGTATATTAAAAACATTTTTCAACATGTCAGCCCTTATAATGAGAACATTATGTAAGCTGCCCTCACAGAGCTGCATGAAATATACATAAATCACACACCATATCTGAAAATGTAAAGAAACCCCAAAAACATTACGGGATAATGAAAAATTAAATTGCAAGTCTATATGTCCCTCTGAGGAGCTGGATATCACCATGACTCACACAGACATAATGAAGAAGAAAAAAGTGGCAGTGAACAGTTTTTCAGCTGGAGTTTAAGTCGAAACCCGAGGGCCTTATCTAGCAAAATATCTAAAGCTGCAACAGTTCTTGTTGGATTACCTTGTATCAATAAAGAAGCAGCAAACAGATTCTGCTACACTTTTCAGGTGTTTAGCAAGTTGGTATCTGCATGCTGGTAAACCAGAAAATCCACAAATTCAATCTGGAGATGTCCCCTGTAATACTTCTTTTCTGCCACAAGATGTCCTCAGTCGCCTTGGTCAATTGACCACCTATAGTCATTCAACCTTGAAGACTGAATACATCCTGTGAGTGCAGGGTTTCATAGGCTCGGCCCCTGAGAGGTTTAACATGGGAGTTTAAGGATTTCAAACAAAATGCACTTGTCTTATTTGTCCCTGTACCCTGACCTAAACCACCCCACCCTCCCACTCCCATAGATTTCTTTGGGGCTGAAATGCACAGGTGGGGACAGGACAGGGAAGCGTTGACATGTAAACAGTCCCTGGAGGGAAGTATGCATCTATGCAGGGTGGAATGGCTTAGGTCAGGGCGCAGGGCAAAAAGGTTAAGTCTAAACAGATTTGTCTAAAAATGCACTTGTCTTTCAAGCCTGCAGCATTTTTTTGCTGAGAAGGAAATCAAAAAGGGCTCGGTCACATCAGTTCAGTTAAGCAGCGGAGATCAATGCAGGCTCCATGCCAGGAAACACAGGAAACAATAGTTTTTTATGTGCCCTGTTCACATACACAACACTGCCATGAGTTGCTAAATGCACATGGAGAGGAACAGAGAATGGATAGAGGGAGTTCTGTAGTCCAACAGGCAGGGCTGACAACGCTGGTTGTGATTTCAGTGCAGCAGACGCAGAGTTGTCAGACTAAACAGGGGGTTAGGAAATGTGAGTGTATTGAAGAGATTCACTTGATGTGTTTTTATTTTTTTTAAAGATTTTATCCTGATATACATTTTAAAGCAAACCTGAGCTTTCCGATGCAGGACAAAGCAATAGGTTCAATTTAATTCCCCCCACCCAGCAACACATACTGATATTTGCCCCCCCCCGCCAGACTGTTCAGAAAATACCTGGTGCTTCTGAGTATGAGGAGCATGTGATTCTCACATTATTATTATTATTATTATACAGGATTTATATACAGTAGCGCCAACAGTTTGCGCAGCGCTTTACAATATAGGGCAGACATTACAATCACAATACAATTCAAGACAAGATGGTAAGGAGGGCCCTGCCCGTGAGGGTTTACAATCTAAAAGATGAGGCTAGGTGCTCACTTGGGCGACCCCGGGACAGCGGTTGCCGTGTGGCCCCATTGATTTCAATGGGGTTATATCCGCGTGGCAATCGCTGAAAAAAGGTACATGTACCTTTTTTACGACACGCACCGTGCATCGTTTTCAGCCTCGATTGTGCACCAGGCAGATTGCGTCGGGAAACCATGCAATCTGCCTGGTGTGACTGGGGTGCCATTAGAAAGGATTGGCACAGCCAGTGTGATCAGCAGTGGTGTGGGATTCCGTGAGCTGTGCTGCCTTCCACACGGTTTCAGGCATGATTGCCACAAGGTCACGGATCGCCTAAGTGTGAACCTGACCTGAAAGTGTTGACCATTTGCCCAGGGGAGTCAAATAGGGGAAAGGAAACAAGGTGAAAGAGTTTACACTGTGCTCCCTTCCTCATCCTCTGTGGATGAATGGAGTGAAGCAGAGCGAAAGAAGGGTGAGGATGTGGTGCTGGAGATGGGGCATTAAAGCAAATATTGTCTATGTACAAGAGGCATGTGTTTTCATTCTTAATTGAATCTTTGTGTATTCTTCCACATCTGTGCAAGAATCCAGCGCCCTGTAATAAAGACCAGTCCCTGCTGCTCTCTCTCCTTGTGCAGGGTGACTGGTCTTGTATCCGCCCCCAACTGTAGTTTCCTGCAGGCAGCCTGTAGAGGGTGGAGCCTGCTGGGCCTCTCCCAGAGCCCTGCTCTCTTCATAGGCCATGTACAGTGCGATGATGTTGTCACTGCTCCTTTCACAAGATAATATCTGGTCTTGTGGTGCACACAATCTAGATTTATCTCCTTCGTGGCTATTGAGAAATAGATTTGCATTAAAGTGTACGTGCCTGGTATTCAACCTGTAATTTCCAGATTGAAATGGAATGTTCCTTTAATATAATTTCCTCGTTGCTCTTGTTCTTGTGCGGTGACTCAGAGAGGTGGCACCCCTCATACTCTTTGCTCTAATCTGAGTTAAGAGTTTTGTCATCCAGATAATCGTGGATAAGCCACGGCTTGTTAATTATAGATAGTGAAGGGCAGAAGGAGGAAGGAAAGTGTAAGTAACAAATGTATTTCTCCGTTCTAGTGTCATGTCAGGACATAGAAAGATTAAGATGTAACATTTAATGTCAGCACTGCAATAACCCGTGTCCATCCCAGTGACAGGTAGATGCAGCCGTAATTACACGCTATTAAGTCATTAGCATAGAGCCATGAAAGATTTCTCAGCAAGAGATTGACAGTCTATGGGGGACTTCCTGCCGGGATTTGCCTTTTTTACAAACATGGCGAGAAAGCAAACTAAACAAACCGACTTCGATGGAAATAACTGTACAGCGGAAGTTCCGTCTGCTTATAGTTTTCAATTCCTACTTCCTTCCTACTGGATTCATTACTGAGACTTTAAACTAGTATTAAACTCTCAATCTTTTTTTAATCCAGAATCCAGATCAAACAAATATAAATTGCCCAGCAAGATATTTCTTTACATTTTTGCCCAAGCACTTGCAGTCATCATGTTTCCAAACAGCTCCAACTCTCCCAGCTCGTCTTCTTTAAAGAAGAACTATGAGGTGAGTGCTTTTCATATACCTCATAGTGCTAGCCGACCTGTGACAATGAGACTGTTACAGGTCGGTCGGCTCAGTAGATCGGGAGGTGAGCGAACACATAGCGGCTAGTTTGTGTCCTCCCGTTACCCTAAGGAGAACTATGGGGAAAAGCCTTAACCCCATAGTTCTCCTTTAAACTTCTGGTTCAGTACAAGATCACAAGGGACAGAGCAGTAGGGATCTCAAGTCTCCCTGATGTTCAGGGAGTCTCCCTCTATTAGATAGCGGCTCCCTAACGTCCACGAGAGAGGCATTTTCTCCCTGAAAGGTTTACTCTGAGTATACCTTTCCCGTAAGATATCAGTGGGTAAGGTTTCAGAGTGAGGCTTGCCTCCTGGAGGAAGGCCATGTGATCTCTAGAGTAGCCTCAGAACGAGGCTTGGCTGCTTGCTGCACAGAGAGGGCGGACATAGACTACTATTGAGAGCAGGTACAGGCACTGCTGCAGGGTTGAGAGAGTGCTGTTAACCCTTTGTGGATAATATAGAATCAATTATATGTCCTGGTTGTCTAGTTATAGAGAACATTTATTTCATTTGCTGCCCATAGCAACTAGTCAACAGTGTATCAGGGACTTTACTCCTCAGCGTTTTTTTTACAAAAGGTCTTGGGCTGTCTAATAAATTGTGACCTTTACACGGATACTTGAACATCAATTCACAAATCTGATGTATATATAAATAAATGAATATCATTTTTTTTCACCATCATTTTATGGTATGAATCAATATTATTATATTATTGGTATACGGATTTTATTTTGCTATGTGTGTGTACGTGTTTGTGTGTGTGTGTATATATAGATATCTTTGTTATAATTATTATCATTATTCTTCCTTTTCTATTCTGACAGCGGCCGCTGTAAAAAAAAAAACAAATAACAGAAAGGGCACCTCCCTGAAATGAGACGGCACCTCCCTGAAATAAGGGATGGGATGTCTGGAGCAGTGTCCAGCAGCCATCTATCTACTAGCTTGGGGAATGGATAATAGAGAAGTGGGGAGTGAAGTGACTTGCTGTGCCTGTGTGTTTGTGGAAACACACACAATTTACTACCCCACACAATGGTGGCTGCATAGGATGCTGCAGGATGGGTCAGTGCTCAGCGGACCAGCTGATTTTGCAGGAATCTAAATGTTTTAAATAACATGGAGCAGCATCCATTGTAAGGGATTTAAACAAAATTTGAAATATCTGAAAAACCTTTTTACTGTAATATCACTTTAATACTACGTTAATGAAATCTTCTCAGCTTCCTCCAGTACAGAGCAGAAAAAGCTCACACAAGACAGTGTCACCTTGCCCAGTGGCAGGATCCAAGAATAGGTTGTGTTGGTGAATCGGGGAGCCTAATGATTGTCTGCACTATCACAGGATAGGAGGCCATCATTCCTGGAAGTGCCCTGTATTGTGACAGTATCGGGATGAGCACTGCTAAGGTATGTATAAGGGGTTGGGGGGACCTTTCCAGGGACACTATCAATTTGCTCTGCATGAAAAAGGAGACACAATATTGATTAAATATGGAGGCTGATTTTGCTGACCTCTCCTTCTGAAAATGGTAGTTCTGTGGCTGTCATACCGATTCAATGTCTTTGGTCCTATTTGACATTTCCAGTCTGAATGCTGGTCCCAGTTTAGTGACTAAAGGTATTGAAGCCACACACAGGAAGGAAATTAGCATTTCCAAAAGGAGGTCAGCAATGATAGCCTCCATATTTCTCTGCCATTGCTGAGGAATTAGCATTGGGAGCAGTGGTTGTGTTGCCTTTTATTTAATACCATTTAAAGAGGTACTGCAGGTTTTTCAAAAGTTCGCCCTTGCAGTGGGGCTACCACCGCACTACAAGGGTTAGCTGTTCACTTTCTTCTAGGGGCACAAATAAAGAAAATATACTCACCTGATCCTCAATCCTGCCTGGCCGCTAGTCCACTCCCTGCAGCCTCTTCTACCCTGGGCTCCTGCCTCTAACCTACAGGCTGAACAAAGAAAATATAACAGGTTCCTTTATCAATGCTTACAAGTGGGGATGACGGAATGCCCTGCTGTTTCCATTGTACTCTTTCATCGACCTGTTGTAATACCCGAATGGAGCTAGCAGCTTATTGGCTGCAATCTCCGTTCAACTGAGAATTTTCATACCTGCTCCTTCGATGAGCTGATTGAGTGATGCTGGGTGGAAGGGTGCTGACATGGGCACCCATTGTGGAAATGTGCACTGTGTATAGCCTACTGACATCTTCAGGTCCATTCACCTGCATCAGACGTGAGGACGCCGAGGGACATTCCTCAGCCAGAGCAGATTTGGGGGAGAGAGGTGAGCGCTGTCTGCCTCAGGACCGAGGATCTTCTTTATTCCATTCCCTAGACCAAAATGAGCAGTTAACCCTTGAAGTGCTTGGGTAGCACCACTGCAAGGGTTCATTTTTGAAAATCTTGGAGATCTCCTTTAAAAACACTTTTGCAGAGAGGAGCGCTAAGTTATAAATCTTCCATCCAGCATATAGCTGGGCGAATGCCGCTCACACAGCATCACCGCCTCTATATGGAACTAAGGATCAGTGGAATTCCCTATGCTCCTCTGCTGCATCTAGGGGCGGCAGTGCCGTGCACACAACACTTGCCCAGCTATACACTGGATGGAAGATTTATAAATCAACTCCTATATGTTACACACAATCTTCAATGTGAAATGCATTGCCTGCTTTCCTATACCAATAATAAACATCAGTTCAAATGCCAAATAGCAGTTTGTGAAACTCCTTCTCAAAAGCAACATCGCTTAAAAAGAATATATTCAAATATTCAAAATGGAGGCTGTCACTGCATTAATTTCCAGCACAAGTATAAATACACCTTTTGTACACCAACCAAAAGGATAACACAGGGGTAGGCAACCTCAACTTGGGCACTCCAGTTGTGGTAAAAATGGAAGTCCCCAAAGGCATTGCAAGACACTGACAGCCACATGCCTGATTGCAAGAGGCAGAGGCATCATGGGATTTGTAGTTTCACCACAGCTGCAGTGCTGAGGTTTCCTACCCCTGGCATAGCCCAATGTGAGCCTTCCTTAGAATACCACCTACAAGCACAGTGCTCAGTATTTCTACATAAATAGCATATTTCGCAGTTCATATAAAACTAATTGTAGAAGTGTTTGAAGCATCTCCCTGGGAACTATTGCTCAATACTCATTATATATATTGATCCACAAATGATTTCTTGATGATACCTTAGATCCACCTTATTTGGATACAATGATCATTGATAACAGTATCACTACTGTATATAGCATCACTATCATTCCTGTTAGATTTGTCACTGCCCAACACAGCATAGCGTACTCTGTATACACCTCACATCCTTGTAAATGTTCTGTATGTATGAATGATATCATAGCAGGAGAAATGTTCACAAGTCCCCAAGGACATATGATATTGGAACGCAAATGGATATCCACTGATGAAATAATGGCATTCTCACACATGCCTAGGTGTCAACAATAATCAATATCCATGTAATATGTGATTTCTCAGAGATTACAAATGCTGATATATATGGAAATGTGTTCTCAGGAATTACATTCAACTCTCAGGCAGTCAGAATATTTATAGTAATCGAAACAGATTAAAGTGAATCTTAGCAAGAGCACATTGTATATAGCCCAGCATTTGGAATCTCTGCGAAATCACATACTACATGGATATTGATTTCTGCAGAACTTTAATGGTCCATACATTTTTTAATGTGTGGGGAACTGTTTTTATATGTCTGTATATATTTGTGCTAAAAAAAGATAGAATTTTTACTGTAATTGGAATCATAACATAACAATCATATTTAAGTTTGGTTTCTTTAATGGCAAAGTTCACTTTTTGCAAAAGAAAAAAAAGAAAATCAATAAATGCAATCACATTATGAAAGGAAAAATGTGCATGTGTTCACTTTTGCTTTGAAGCCTGCAAAGCATTGCAGTTGCAATCAAAGAATCATGGGTGCAATGCTCTGGCTCCTGCAGACGATTTCTCCCAGCCCCTGCCTGTACCGAGGTATGGACTTTCAGTTACAGGGACGGGAGGAGGTGTGACATGTGAGGTGTCTTCTTCACACTCGTACTCCATTAAGAACTGCAAGTCCCTCTGCGGAGGTGGCAGGTGGGACTTTTCTGAATTCACAGAACCACAGTCTCTCAATTCACAGAACCTGCCCAAGGATTTGTCAATGGATGACACAGCTGTGTCTGGCTTCATCATATTCAAATACATATAGAATCCTGTGGGGCAGACAAACCCTGGGATTCTGGTAAGGGGCCGGGGGGCGGGGGGCATTTGGAGGGTGGGGGGCTGCTAATGTATCCAGGTTTCAGGTTACACCCTAAATATTAGTGTGACATAAAACATGGTCAGTAGGATGAAGCTAGTCTTTAATAGAAACTGTCAGGTTGTTCAATGCCCCAACATCTACCATAATCTGAAATATCAGCTGTGGGTGGACTGACCCTTTAATACATAACTGTAATGTATATCAGGGAGTCCGGTATAACATAAAGAAACAGGACAGCTGCAGTGAATGTCCAAATCTGGTTAAGTAGTATGATACTAAATACAAATGTTGGCTGCTGCTGTGAATCCCCAGGATCTGGGGGTCCAGTATTACACCGTCAGCTGCTGTTGATAGAAGAATCTTCAGCTTTACATCTTGATCCAGCAGAGCTAAAAAGGAGACATCCTACCTTCAAAGGACACCAAGCTAAACTGGGTTTGTTCAGTATAAGCCACTAGGTGGAGCTGTACCATCGATTTTAACTAGTGTCCAACTTCCTAGAGACAGGAGCATATACACCAGGGGTGGGCAAATACTTTTTTTAAGGGACCACATGAGAAACTGGGACTGTTGTGGAGGGGCAAACCGAAAAAGCTGAACTTTATATTGCTCAATAAAAAATTTATTGCTTTATAAAAAGCAGTACATGATATAGTTTTGATTATGTCCCCATGAGAGTGCCCCCTTACATTGTTTGTCCCCTTTAGAGTGCCCCTTTATATTATTGTCACCACATAACTTAGTTTGCTACTTTATTAGTAGGCCAGAGGCAGGAGCCGGGAGGTGGAGCAGGCTGCAGGAGAGGAAGGAAGAAGATACTCTTCTGTTCTCCTGTAATGCTGGGGGTGAGGAACACATTTTACATCACTGGTTGCTAGGACCGCTGGTAGTCCTAGCAACCAATGACTGCAGAGGAGGTGGACACATGACTTCTTTGGTTGCTAGGATGACAGCGGTCATAGCAACCAACAATGGAAGAGGAGAGGGGCCTATGCTGGGCTATAGTTGGCAATGGATGCACCGGCCTCTGAGGCTAGTGCATCCACTGTCAGCCAGCCATAACCGAGCACAGTCTGGTCAGAACTGCCACTATGGGATAGCCAATGGGTCAGATGTGGACACTGTGTCTTCTAATGAACACTGGGCGACCTGGACACTTGTAGGTAGGTGCAGTATGGCCAACGGCCACTAGATGCCCCCATGGGGCCCTGGAGATAGATGCAGCTCTGGCCTGGGGAAACTCTGTGTCCCAGGAGAGTTGATTTATAGGGGGCGCCCGAGAGGGGAAGGAGTTGTTGTTCAGAGGAGGACAGAAGAAGTCTAAGACTGTCTGCCGAGTCTCTGGAGGGAGACTGTTTCTTGAATATAGGCTGGTCCATGGGAAGGACAGGACCAGGCCTAGGACTATGTAGAGCTACAAAGATCCCCTAGTTTCCCCACAGGGGGAAACCCACCGTGCTAGGACTGACAAAGGATGGGATTCCGGAGAATAGTGAAGTGCTAGAAGACTGACAATATTTGCCAGTGGGCCTATGGCCGAAGTAAGTCGTGACTCTGGGCTGCACCTGGGCTGATGTACCTCTCTCTCTAAATTGTATCACCATGCAAGTAACAAGTGATGTGCCGTCACCCCATTCGGGGGTGGCTGAAAAGTATACTTTGTGCTGTTAATATCTTCAAGTAAAATCAACAAAAAGACTATCTGAGTGGACTGGTTCTTCTCCCTCCAACCTCTGAGAAGGTGGGGTTCTACCGAAGTATGATGTGGACTGTAACGTGGCTGTAACCATCTGAGGAGGGTAGGTGCGCAATGGGGCTATGCCTGACACAGGGTGCCGTTCATGGTGGCCTTTCTCCTTGGGGGGGAGGAAGCGCCGAAGACCGCAGAGGCGGTAGAAGCCATGAGGCCCTGTGTACGTAGTACTACACGTGTGGGAGTGTTTGCACGAGGCCAAGGCCGTGGCCCCTGACCGTGGGGTGTCTGGTTTCAAGTTGCATACACGGGGTTACTCAGCCAACCCAAGAGGGAACACACACACGCAACACCCCGAGAGTGAACCCCGCCTACACACTGGTCATATTTAGCCAAAAATATTTGCCTTTTAAACTATTTAACTTTAACCATATAAAAACATATCTTGTAAGAAACTGCAATCAATATGGCCTGCCCAGTGCTTAGTTTTATGTCCCCCCCCGCAATGTATGACTACCGTGGCTTGGAGACTTTGTCAGCATTTTCTGAGCCTGCATTTATTTCTCTAATTTCAATGGTCCATGCCCGGCCTTCTTTCCTGTCTAAACTCTGCCTGAACTCTGCTTCTTAAACTAATCTCTCTCCCAGAGTGTCTGACCCATGTAACCTTTAAGTCTGAGTACATCAACAAATCCTTGGAGGAGACTGGCAGAAAACTGAAGGACTCACTTCTGTTACCTGCCTCGTCAGCCATTGTAGTCGCTTTTACTGTCAGCTTCGTTGGAAATGTCAGATGCTGAATACGGAATGATGGGACTTTATTATAAAGGATTACAGAGAATTACACATTGCACAATTTAAAAATAAACTTAGCAAATTTCCAGTAAATATACAGGTGGACCTTTTTTTATTTCACAATGCCCCAAAGTTCTTCCACATGGACCTGGCTGGAGTATGAGATGCATCCGGACACTTCAGATTTCTTTCACGTCTGAATAAAGTAAACAAACAAAAAAAAAGTGGACCTCCAATGTGTCTTTATCATTGTTGTTTTCTGGTTAAGACAGGAGACCAGCAGACAGGAGGACTCTAGTTATGACAAGAGAAGTCTGGTTGTCCAGGCCAGCAGTTGGTCCTCTAGGTGGGGGCTCTATTGGACAGATAGGCAATGAGGGCCACCACAGCACCCACATAGGTGCAAATGCCCAGGAAGATCGAGAGAACCGCCAACAGGAATGTCTGTCGGGAGGCCACAATTGCCCCATGGTAGTCGCCTTGAGCAGAAGCTTTGTTGGTCTGTAGAGAATTGAAAAACTGGTTAGAAAAATAAAAACACACTGACTTTTCCTTTAAGCACAGTTTAAGTCAAAGAAATTATTATGCAATCAGATAGACATTTTACTAACAACCTCTACTTTCCTGTTACAGCAGTTGTACAAAGTGTCTCAATATGACTAGGCACTAAAGTTAAACCCAATTCCCTTAGCAATCAGTGCTTATTACAAGCACTGGCCAGACACGTCCCCTCTCTTCGTCTACCGTACAAGTCTGCGTGAGGACACGTATGAGGGGTGTGACTAGCAAGCACAAGGCACCGTAGTGTGAGCTCAGAAAGTAAGGTATTATAATACATTTCCAAGTAAAAATCACTCAAAAATGAATACATTCTGGGGTAATGGATTATAAAGTGATAAAAAGGTATGAGACTTCAATTAGGGGTTCAAAGAGTAATCCCAGCCAACATTTTTCTTTTTAATTTTGGATTAGGTAGCGGTTAGAACCTTTCTGAGATTTTATAGCAGTCTTGGCGGCTTGGGAGGAGATCGAAAAACAATAAAATAAAAGCCTGACTCTAGCTTCATTAGGAGGGGCAGTGCCTGTGTCTAAACTCTGAGCCTGATGAAGGGATCATGTGAGAGACAACATGCGTCAATAAATGGAAATTTTTTGTTTTGAAAAATGATTTGATGTGCTGGTGACACATTTCTACAATCTGTGTCAAAACAATGACGCTCTGAATGGTGATGATTTTTATGAAGTTGAAATGTTTAGTGAAGGTTTAAGAAAAGTCAGTATATTTTGGGGATATGTGTCCCCTTCATCAGGTAGAATAATAGACCTCATTGGTGTTCATTGAGTATAAACACATAATTTCAGAATACATTTAGCATTTTATTAGAATTAGAAATGATGCACAATAATATAAACAGCAACCACATCATTTAAATGGTAAAAGAAAATCAAATATATAGCAATTCTAATTATTGTATATTTTTAACATGATACAGTAAACTCCCAGTTATCCGGCACCCATGGGGATCAGAAGATGCCGGATAACTGTAGTTTCTGGTTGCTTGAGAGTTAAAAGTACCTCTCAAGCAACCCCCTACGGTGCCCCAACCTGTGGCCCCATTCATCTGCAGCCTGGATTCTGCAGGCGGCAGGTTGAATCGAAAGAGAGTGCAGTGGGCGGAAATAATAGCCAGCCTGCTATTGGCTATTTCAAATTGCCCAGCGGGCAATTGCAATTTGAAATAGCTAATAGCAGGCTGGCTTTTGCTCCCCATTGTTTACATTCTGCTGTGGACCGCGGAATCTAGCTACGTTCTGCGTCTGCTCTACGGGCTCTATGGTGAGCTCCTATGCCCAGAGGAGCGGGGGACCTTGTAAACCGCGGCAGGGGGGGCGGACATTTTCGCCGCTGCTCTTTTCATACAAGTGATCTAATCAGAGCACTTGTATGAAAACGAGTGGCGGCTCCACACTATACATTTAGCTCTGCTTGTCCGGAGCAGGGCTAAATGTACAAAAAACGACTCGCCCGGGCGTCAGCCCCTCCGCCTCAGCTCTCACACATTCGCTCCATAAGACGCACAGACATTTTTGCCGCCTTTTGGGGAAAAAAAAGTGCAACCTATGGAGCGAAAAACACAGTATTTTTATGCATCAGCCAATCTCCAAAGACTGAAATACTAGTTTTGAATGGGCTGATCCTTTAAATCCCACTCAGAATGTTATACAGTATATTCTGCACCAGCTCCATTTTTAGCCTCTACATGGCCTTCCATCAGCTGAGCCTTGGACAGGCAATGCCTGCGGCTGCTGCCACTTACCTTTTGTGACAGGAAGAATGCGGCAATGCCCAGAGGCCAGAAACAGCAAAGCATAGAGAATACGGCTAGGCCCAAGTAATCCTGGGGGAAGAGCAGGGAAAAGTGACTCTCGCTGTCTGTGTCACTGTCACTGGAGGAATCATTCTGGAAGAGAGGAACAGAACTCATTAGTAGAAACGGCAAAACCCAACATCCACAATGAATACTCAAAGAGACAGATCAAACAAGGATGTGCAAAGAGCAGAGATGCTATGCAAAGTAAAAAAAAACACATATTAACCAATCAGATCTCAGATAGCCATTAGTGCACGACCCTTTTTGTTTGACGGTTATGGACTAATGCACCGTGCACTCTATTCCTACCTTTTGAAACACCTTATTGAAGTTTTTGAATTAGAAATGTGCAGTAATTCTGCATCCACAAATATACAAAGGTGAATTAAAACACCTTGAAAGAAGAACTCCGTGTGGCTACCAATGCACTGCAAGGGTTAAGTGCTCTTTTTGTCTAGGGGGCTCTAATAAACCTGTATTACTCCCCTGATCCTCCTTCCCGTGGCGGTCAGCGCTCACCTCTCTTACCCTCTTGGCATCCTCATGTCTAATGCAGGTCAATCAACCTTTGTAAGATGTAATGAATGTCTGCAGTCCTTAGACCGCCAGAGCCTGGGCGGGAAGAGGCCGCGGGGACCGGTCTAACAGACCAGAGAGAGTTGGTGGGAATGGGATCAGGTAAGTAATTCTGCTTTATTTGAGCCCCCTAGACAACACAGGCACTTAACCCTTGCAGAGCAGGGATAACCCCACTGCCCTTCTCTGAACTCTCTTAATTTCAAGGACATCCTTTCTTAAGGACTGGTGGTCAAAACTGAAGTGCACACTCAAGATAAGGCCAAACCAATGTCTTGTAAAGTGGTAGAATCACAGTTTTATCTATTGGTAAAATCCCTCTTTAATGCATGACGGTATCCTGCTGGCTTTGCTAGCTGCAGCTTGGCATTACACGCTGTTGTTGAGTCTGTGGCCTACAAGGACCCCCAGATCTTTCTCCATCCCCGATGTCCCCAAAGGAGTACCTCATGATAAGTACCTTGCATAGATAATTTTAGTTTCCAAGTGCATAACTTTACATTCTTCAACGATAAACCTCAAATGTCATGTACCCAACACTTTTATTACACAGAAAAAAAGACCTAGCAACAGCTTGTAGGAGAAAATTACAAATACTTACCGGTACCTGTCCAGCAGTGGTGACTCCAATCTTTGCTCTCCTCCAGAGCTAAGGTCACTTACAGGAAAGAGAAGTGACATAGTGACTGACAAGTAGTACCACGGTGCACACCAGAAACCATTTTGGAAGACTTTTACTATTTTGCAAAATGAATAGAGAAGGTGAAATTAATGAACTAAACTGCACAATAAATAGAAGATTTGCTATGCTTTAGGGGAAATTTAGAACGGTTTATGACTAATCAGTACCCTGAAAATCATACCTTTGTCTGGATATCATCTTGAAAAAAATTGGGGCACTTCTTAGTACATTAGAGTGCCTAGGCACTCCTGTGCCCATAGCTTTATTGCTGTATATCTGTAGTATGAGATCTAAGGCACTGCTGCCTCTGACTGCTAGTCTCAGGGCATATGGAGTGAGATTTGGTGAGGTAACCACTGTGCTGTTCACTGTACACCTTGCTGGAGGCTCTAACATGAGGAAGCAAAGCCCTGCCTATGCTAAGATGGCCACCTCCACAGAGTCACAGTGCCAGAAAAAAACCCCTTGTAAACTGGGATCATGATTTTTGATTGAGGAACCCTAACTTTAACCTTTGTTTACTTACTATAACTTATAGTCTCTCAAACATCACTATAGCTGTGCCATCCTAATATTGACTTTCACAATGCTAGAATATGCTATCAAATGACAAAAAGATTGAATGGGAGAAAAATAATAAAGAGTACATGCTACAACTTTATTGGAAATTCTCCAAACCTTTCTGATTGCTTCCTTTTCAATTTGATGTCATAAAATGGATTGAAAGTGAAGTATGGCTACAAATGGTTCCATTTGTAATAGATGCAATTGAAATGTGTGTGGTCTTTCTTACTTGTTACTTTGTTTAGGGGAAGGGGGGATGCTCATGCACAGGGAACATAAGTTATGTTAGATTAAATTAGAGAGAACTGGGAGTTCAATGGAGGACATTATGCAACGTAAGACAAAGAGTGGAGAAGAGTGGAGTCTTTTCAATGGAGTGCATGGTGTTACATTGACTGTAGTGTACCTTTTATACTCCACTGAAATTGCTTTATTTTAGCTATGGAACTAGCTTTAAGAAACCTTCTCTAGAAATAATGTTTTTCGCTTCTGACACCTATGTATACCAACACAGCATGTTCTCCACCAATTTTAAAAGAAAACCTGTACTACTTGAAGTGTAAGGACTGCCATTGCCGAACTCCTTTTAAGAATATTAGTTGCCCGGGTTTCTCTGAATACAATGCTTTCTGGGTCCTTGACCTGAAACAATTATATAGATTAGAAAGTTGGAGCAAACTCAGAACTCCTGCTCTGCATACTTTTTTTATGTTGGTGTTTCAGAAAGTATTGAAGCCAACGTGGCAGTCAAGCAACAAGCACTTTGAAAAACATGCGCCAACAATGACTGGCTCCATATTTTTTTAGCACAAGTTTCCTTTAATAGACATGTGAGCTGCAATTACAGGCTTCATCTACATTACCTGAAATTTGGTATTACAGCTGTTCAGCCCTTATCTAATTCCAGTCTGCCAAGTATTGTAAATCGTGGGGTGTCATAGAAAAGGTCCATTCAGATAGGTGACTCATTCTTTCTGAAAGGTTCCTTTGAAGCAGAAGAGGTAACGAGCAATTTCAGATCTGGGTAACCATGTGAGCACGACTCTTAAATCATATAAGTAAAGCAATTTTAAAATGTAATTGCATTGTTATGAAAAAAATGGCAAGATATGGGCAAGGGAATTGTTATTCCCTTAATCCTACTTTCTTTATTATGATATTACCCCATTTTTAATTCCATAAGAGCCAGATATACAAGAAGATGACAAGGTTTATTGTCAAAAGCCCTCTCTCACTGATCGCTTACTGAATTTATGATTATTTCCCTTTATTTCTGTACAGTTTTACTATACTCAAAAGCCCGGTAAAGGAAACAATGTCATACAAAGGCAACCATTTTGAGTTAACATTTCACATTTGTAAGGGAAACTATATTGGTTTTTGGTTCCAGTTTATTATTTTCTTTTAAACATAAAAGAATATAGACAAAGGCTAGAAGCCCCACAATCCCACAAGGGGTAACATTAAAGATCATGCAAAATAAATAGAGGGTTAAGTCACAAAGCTGCCGAAGGCAGCCGAGTGAGTAACTCACCCGAAGTGAAGTGAGCCAAACGCTGTTCGGCTATTCAATTTGGGCTTGTACAGCTGATTTCAGCCATACATCGGCTGAAATCAGCCGTACATCGGCTGGCTTCGGTTCAGCCGAACATGCTCAGCATGTTCGAATGAGCCGAAGTGAAGAACACGTTCGACTCAACCGATCCAACATATGGATTGGCTGAGCCGAACCTCCGGCAGGCTACTTGCTGCCGTTCGGCCTATTCTCAGAGGGGCTGAATGGCAGGAAGTGAATAGCCGGATGCCGCTGAGCGGCATTAGGCTCGGCTATTCTGCTCGATACCTCCGTGGTACCGAGCAGAATAGAAAATCAGTGAAATAAGTAATAAGTAGAAAAGAAATGTTTAAAAATGTAAATAAATGATAAATGTAAAAAAAAAAAAGATTTCTTTAAAAAAAGAAAAAAGAAAATCAAAATAATTGGGCGGAGCTAGCAGTGACAGCTAGCTCCACCTAACTGTTTCCTATTGGCCGGGACCTGCTAGAAGTCTTCTAGCAGGTCCTGGCCAATAAATAACAACTGGGCGGAGCTAGTCTTCTAGCGTCACGACCGGCTCTACCCAGATGTCATTGTTTAATGACAGTTCAGCGTCCCCAGGTAACCTGATCTGTCATTGCAACTGGGTGGAGCTAGCTGTGAGATCACGGCTGGCTCGGCCCAGCTGTCAGTTGCAAGGCTTTCGGACGGGCAATGGCCGATGCATATGCCTTCGGCTCGGCTAGCTTCGGGAGCTGTACGGGCTATAATGAATAGCCCCTACAGCAGCCCTTCGGTTCTACTGAACTGAAGGGCTCCGGCGGCCGAAATAAATAAATGACAAAGGATTCAAAGAGAACTATGGATCAGTTAAAATGAAAGCACAGCAGTAGCAGCCTACTTTGTGGTTGGCTTTGCTTAATTGAAACCTCCCAATGAGCTGTCTGAAAAGGGATGAGCAAGTTTAATATCGGCGGAGAGATTTAACCATTTTCTGGAAGTCTCCTCCTTAGGCTAAAAAATACACAGGAAACTTTTAGTAGCTCTAGAAGCAGCAATAGATCAGTAAACTGATGAGACAAACTGCTCCCTAGCATCTTGCAGAAGTTGCTTGCATGTTTGAACCATTGTGCAATCATGCTAAACTGATCTCTACTACATTCCACTTGTGTAGCTCCTTCCGTGGAGAGCCATGTGTTCCATCTGTTTAGCAATCAATTGATACTCCTAGGGATAAATCACTAGCAAGCATGATTAAGCTATTTAACATCTCCATTGTAGGTCCAGCCAAATGGGGTGACTGCCAGCAAGTGGATAAATATCGCAGTAGCTAGAGATTAAAATTGCTTACGTAACTTAGCTCTAAGGCTACATGACAACAATGGAGGTATGACCAGACCCTCCTTCCTAACCTTTTCCCTAGTGCTTTGCTTCTGAACTTTGCCCAATTAATTCTTGTTAAAAATTGTATTAAAGTCTCAAACTTTTTCAATAATGAATCCAGATCCAACAAATATGCATTGCCCAGTCATCATGTTTCTGAATAGCTCCAACTCTCTGAGCTCTGCTTCCATGTACAAGATCACAGCACAGTCTCCAGCAGCTCTCCATCTTCTAGCTTAGAGAAGTAGGAGAAGGTTGAAGCAGGGATGAGGGGATATGCTTGCACACACAGCTTACTAGCACAAACAAGGTGGCTCCATAGGACCCTGCGAGGAAAAGGAGTCATCCTAAAACAGGATATCAGGGCCAGTGCTTACAGGGCCATCTGATTCTGCAGGGAGCTTAAACTTTTAAACATCAAGGAGCAGTATCCATTGTCAGTGTTTTAATCAGCATTTGAAATAGCTCAAACACATTTTAACTTAAATATCACTTGCAGACGGGTTTCTTTTTCTGCATTTTTCAGTTAAATCTCTCAGAAGCATAGAGATTTCATTGCCGACTTTCATGAAGGTAAACTTTCCATAATAAAAATGAACTCAGGGATGATTTGGGGAGCTACAGCCGAGTGATACACAAATAAGATAAATTGTTTTAATAGTTGAGGTACTTGAATGCACTTTTAAGATTTAACTCCTGAGTTTAGTGTCACTTTAAATCAAAGAAAAGCCTAGGAGTGAAGTATTGTATACTTTACAGTGTGGGGTCATGTGACTATACCAGCCCTGGTCATTATTTGTATCTTAGATTGCCTTGGGTTGTGCAGATCTGTGGAGGTCTGTAGGATCCTGGAGGTGCCTGCTGCAAGGACCTGGAGTCACATAACCAGGTAAGGTGTGCCCACACGTTCTCTTAAATCTTTGGTTTTAAATCTCTTAAATCCTGGTGGGTCATGACCCAACAGTGGGTCGCGACCCCGTGTTTAGTGTGTCGCTGCATGCCTTCCACTTTTCTTGGTGAGAGTCTTCTCAGCCTCCCCACAGCATTGCCATTTAAAATATGCTGCCCGACGCTGAGTGTCAGCTTGAGGTGGGGTGGGCTGGAGCTATGGCCGTGAGGGAGCTGCATTGATACGTGGATCGATGTAGACCCTGTAGAGGTGCCTGGACTGGGGTGACGTCACATTCTGGCTCCCGCACCTCTACAAGGCCTGCAAGAAAGCTGGACAAGCAATGCATGTATGGATGGAGCTCTGTCACAGCACAGCAGCAAGTTAATGACCAAAGACAAATGTGGGTCCTGAGGTTACACAGGTTGAGAACCACTGTCTTAAATGATTCAATAGCACGAGCAGCTCCTTGGGGCATAAACAAAGATGAGTAACATGGATAATATGAATGCATTGAAAATTTCCAGTGAGGCTAATATGGAGTAGCAAAACCAACAACAACAACTACAAACGACAACCAACAACAGTATAAAAAAATCCAGGGAGACAGCTCTGTGCCAGTACAAACTTACAGTCTAAAAAGATAATGTTGATTTTATAAACAAGTCATTGTACTGGAATGCTGAGCTGCTAATGGCATGATATTTTGGCATGCTGATTTGTTGCAGTTCTGACTCAGTGACCGCCGCTGCAGTTATTGTTTGTCATGCTTCACTGTCCTCAGCAACAAGAAAACATGCAAGGCTTATTAAAACACAGCCATCTGGAGAAATATTGTATATCCCATAGCAACCAGATAGTATGCAAATGATCTGCAAGACGTGTTCTATTCTTCTGCAAAAATAGCAGTATTACCCATAGTTGCTGGAGCACAGCTGTCATTTTCTGCTTTTAATATGGAGGTTTTGATTGTCTTGGAGGTTTTGTTTGGATGACAACTGGCAAAAAAAAAGGTGATAAGCTCCGTACCCTTAGTAACTGTAAGTACTATGTAATTGACAGTACGGCCTTGCAAACTAGCAGCCGGAAGTCAGTTTACATTTCTTTATCCAACCCTGCAACGTGTTTGTGCTTGTTAACTCCCTATGTATCTCTATTTACAGCAAAGCAGGCTGTTTTCCTATGGTAGGTTCCCAGCAATCTCTAGTCTAAGAAGAAGGGAACAGGTGCATCCTGGGATCTGACTCCATCTTGGAACTGAGGTGTGGAACATCTAGTGCCATCCTGAGCACGTTTGGAGAAAACACCCAGATTCCCCTTACGGCAGCATCGCTGGTAGGGATGGACTTGTTTCTCTGAATATTTGTGAGCTATGGCTTTAGTTACATGTTAATATGCTGATTGTATGTTTTCAATGTTTTTTTACCAGTTTTACTCACCCTGTTTGGTTAATAAAGCTTCAAGATTTCATCCAGTCTGCCTTATTGCAGAATAATTGGGGGGTTTAGCTGCATGTTGAGCTATACACAGGCCACAGGGTAACGTGTAGCGGGGACAGAACACTTTAATATCAATAATTAAATTTTTTTTTTTTAAATGAAGGTTAAAAGAAAGGGTTAAGAACACTTTTGCTTGGAGTTCTTTTTTTGCATGGATTGGATTTACCTGGTCATTTCTCGTAGTCTCTCTGCAGCATTGACTGGTAACCAGATGTAATGTGACCAAAGCTGACCCCCCCCCCCCAAGGCACGATATTTTAAGGAATTTTTCATGTTTATTGTTACCCTTTAAGTGATGTTAAAACCACTGCACCTTTAAAAACTGTAATTTTAGAAGATTTTTCTAGATTGATTCCTGTCCCGCGGGGCAGTACCCAAATCCCCATACACCTTTTATGGCCAATAACTTGCATATAAGCCCTCTTAAGGGGACAATTGTTTTTTAAGATGTTCTACCCCCATAGACTTGAATTGAGTCCGAATTCGAACTTTGTGGATGTTCTAAAGTTTGATTTCGAACCGAACTCGGACCTGTTCGGCTCATCGCTAACCATAAGCAGCAATGTAAACCCGCTAAACAAGAATGGATGAAACAGTAAATACATTGCTTAGTAAATTGAAGGGGTCATCTGGGAACAACAAAACGCTGCCAGTAGAGTGGTAAGGGTTAGTTGTGTAAGCACTGTGTTCTTCTGAGTTGTATCCTTCATAAAAGTGATTATACAGTTTATTTCCAGTCTCCCCTTCACTAGCCTCCACCCTGTGTCTGTCAGGCCAGGGGTAGAAGGCAAAGGAGGGAGCTGCATCTAGTTCAGAAAAGTGAATGCTATGTGCTGTCCATGGTGCTGATCTTGTGTTTTGCAGGATAAACACTTGGAGGGTTTATTTCTATCTTGTTTTTATACAACTGAAGTCTTCCACCTCATCCCATGCTACTCTCCTGGAACATCAGATATACGAGGTGTTAGGATCTCCCCATGGCAAGGGTGAAGCCGCCTACCCTTTATCAAGCCACATATTCTTCTTCATGGAAAGAGGTGCTTTGAGAAGGATCCATAAAAAAAAAGGTTACCCTTCTTAAAGGGGAATTATGAGGCAAGTGATTTTCACTCAGCCTCATAATCTGAGCCGACCTGTGACAATGAAAAACTGTCACAGGTTGGCTCAGTAGATCGGGAAGTGAGCGAACACATACCGGCGCTCGCTCACTTCTCGATCTATCCGTGCAGAGAGCCGTGACTGTCACTCACGTCTCCCTGCAGGGATTCCCCCCTGCTTCGATCCTCCAGCGCTGACTGGCGGAACGGATGGGGCAGAGCCAGCTGTCACTCACGCAGCTGGGTGGATCCAGACAGAATTGTCGGGATCCGTTCCAGCTGCGGCGTCTCAGTATAACGCGAGCTGTAGCTCGCGGTATACTGAGCTTTGGGTGACGGAAGGACGCTAGGTTGTGTCCTCTCGTTACCCTTAGGAGAACTATGTGGAAAAGCCCTAACCCCATAGTTCTCCCTTAAAGTTGATGGCCACTGGGCTCTTCCACATCACTGATGCCTAGGATGGGGCCAGTGGAGGGATTTAATTGAAACCTACTTGGATCACTCAAAGATCCCCCTAATTAATGTAACATAATTTTTAGTAAAAGGGAGTAACGGTCTGCTTTAAATGCAGAGGAGAAACTTAAGGTCACCAACCTTAGCATGCTGTCTGGCAGGGGTGCCTTGATCATAACAGTGACTGAAGAGATTTACAATTGTATTTGACAAGTTAAACAGCTCTCAGTGTATATTTAGCTGTTTGTCTGGAGTTCAGCTTCAGTGATGAAAGGAAAGCTTTGATCACTTCTCCATGAATGGTTAGATAATTCAAGCAATATTGTCACTAGTAATTATAACGCTTGCAATGTCATTTTTTTTTGCATAAAATATGCGATACCTCATCTTGATGTGTCAGGCCTATATTATCTGCTAGTTCCACGCTGCAGATGAGTATAACTATCTGATGCGCAATTAAGCATCTATAATATGGTAAGGCGAAAGGTAAAATACATACAGGAATGCATTATAAGCATAAAAAAATCTGTAAAAATGCGAGACGTGTAATTATTATTTTTTTTATGAACCCGGGTTATAATTAGCGCTGTTGTAAAATATATATATATATAAAAAATGAAACGTATTTTTCACCAGAGTTGTCAAAAAACTGAACAGAACAGACATATTAAAATTTAATTACACATTGGCATGACAGATCCACACAAAAAACCCCGTGTACATTGAGCACATTAGCATACATAATTCCAGCAATGCATATGCATAGTTTAGCCTTCTTTTTAAATAATTTATAGAGGCTGACCTGAAAGAAAAAGTCCGGGATACATTAATTAATACTTTAATTAATCGCCTTCTGCAACTGATGTGGGTAAATCAAGGGCAAATGTATAGAGAATAGCGTGAATAGTGCTGAGCTTTGTTGGCCATTTTAGAACTGTAGAGAATCGGATCAATTATTTATATAAAATTCTTTTAAGTGTAACTGGAGAAAAATAATCGGTTGCCCATTGTAACCAAACCAACTCTTCCTTTTATTTTCACAAATAAAATATACACTGTGGCCAGATTATTATGACCACCTCATCAGTACTTCGTTGGGCCATGAGATGACTCCACGAGATGACTTCGTTGGGCCGCCTCGTGACTCCACGAGATGTTGAAAGGTGATGCGAGGAATCTGACACGGCACTGTTACCCTTCTGTTGTCTTGTACCAGTCTTGCCACTCTCCGTTCTGCCCTAACATTGACTAGTCGCTGACGGCCACAATTCGCACGTTCAGACCCAGATTTTCGGCTGACAGTCCAGTCTTTAAACACTTTAACAACATCTGCTCTTGAACATTTAACCAATTCTGCTGTTTTGCTGATACTCGCTCCATGGCTCCGAGCGCCAACAATCATCCCACGTTCAAAGGCTGTTAAATCGCGTTGTTTCCCCGTATCTTCAGAAAAAAAATCTCAGTCGAGCCAAAGGCATTGGCCGGCCGACAGCCTGCTTCTGACAGCTGGGCGGAGCCAGCCGTGATCTTACGGCTGGCTCCGGCCACTTGCAGAGAGATCAGCGTCCCTGGTTACCAGCTAACCAGGGACACTGATCTCCAGACAGCAAACTATTCCGGAGTTTGCTGTCTGGAGACGATCGTTTCCAGGATAATACATGCAGCAGATCAGAAGAACGTTCTTCTGATCTGCTGCATGTATTATCCTGGAAACGATCGTGTGCCTATTTGTCTAAATTCTCTTTTGATTACCGCATTTCAAAATAATATAAAGTCAATACAGAGTTTATGTTATGATATGGTATAGTGAGTACACAGGGGATTTTTTTTCTGGTTAGATGAGAGCTCTGGTTAGTTGAATACCGGATAACAGAGTTTACTGTATTCAGTTTTTTTTTTGACAAGCTGCAACAGCCACAACACATTTTTCTTACTGGGCATATTCCACCTAATTTCACACTAAATACCACATCAAGGTTGTAAAGTACAGTCTGATCACCGTGGGGGGAGATACCTCCAGATCTGCTGATGTTAACAGTGTTAGCAAACCCTTTATGAATATTAACAATGAACCCTTTTTAATACGATTAACGGCTGTGAAGCATTTGATGTACCTCGTTTGTTGTGCCCTTCATTACTAGCACCCTATACAGCTAGGCCCTCTGGGTATTTTATCTGAACACAGCAACAAAAATGTTTAAGTGGAGGTAACTGCGCGGCGGCCGCCCTCCCTCCATCTGTGTCTCCTGGGCTCCCCGCTCGCTTGGAATGAGCCTGTAAACCAGCTGACAATTGTCGCGCAGCCGAGCGTGGAAATGCAGTCTGTCAGACACAATGCTGCACAACATACTGCAAAATGACATGCCAGTGCAGAGCATTACACACCAGTAACACACAAATAGATGCAGCAAGCACCGTGACACTTTAATAGCATAGATAAATCTAAGTATGTTCGTTTGTCAACATTCGGCTATATTATCCCTGTCTAAAGAATGGCAGATACAGTATTTACAACTGGGATGCAAAAAAAGTATCCTGTTATGCGAACAGAGAGAAGTATGGCAAGTCAAATGCGTCTATTTATTGACATAAATGCAACAAATCACAATTAGATGCCTTTGACTTGCATTTTGGAGTTAGGGGTGCCACCTTTTCTTCCATCGAAACCCGAACACTCTAGCGATGCATGGAAATGTTTTGGGGAGAATGAGTTGCAGCTTATTCATATTTAAATAGCGCCGCCCATTCATATGTAAATATCACAGTCACGACTACTTTCAGCGGGGGGCCAGTAGCCCCTATCTTAATTTTGATTGCCCCTGTCTGCCTGACATCTTGTTTCTGGGTTTCTGCTGCCATGAAATCCAGACACAACATTTAAAACCCGGACTATCCGGGGGAACCCCGGACAGTTGGCAACCCTATTTGGAGTGCCGGTGTCCATACTTCTCTCTGTGCATTGAGATGGTTGCCATCCGTCGACTACCGCTGCACCCACCTAATCTACATGGAGAAAGCGGTCAGGAGTGCGATGGGTTCATGGACTGTTATGCGTTATGCAAACAGTGACCGAGCGACCAGAGCTTGCATGCTTGCACTCGGGCCTGCCTGTCCCAATTGGTCAGGTAGGCTGTCCATCACACTGAGCCAGCCAAAAGAGAGTGGATGTGTGCTGCAGAGTTACAACAACTGGGAATAAAAGAGCACCCTAGATTTCGGAGCACCAGGGGTGCTCTGCAAATCCACTGGAAATGGAGGCACCTAATATACAGGCCTGGAGCTAGTGTAAAAAGCGAAAAGAGTATTTGCAGCGAACATATATTTCGAGTTATTCTTGCAATGTTTGCCATAAATTAATTTTTTATGTCTTAACAAAAGGTCTTACCCCCTGACCACACTATCCAAAATTATAAGAAAAAATGTTGCCTGTATATACACTTTAACCCAATGCCACCATCTTCCACCAGCCTTTTAGGGGGTTCGCAATGCCTGGAGTCTGAGGTCGGCTTCCCTATCATGTGATCATTGGCTGTTACAGTGGTCACATGATCGACAGCCTGTCCTGTCAGCTCCTGATCGTAAACTGGGACTGGGAGCTGTTGGTGACAGCTCCGCCACTGTATTGGAAGCACCAACTGAGCACACTCTCTTCGGCGTTGCCTGTATGCATATATGCAGCGGGCGGATTTAAAGCAGAACTCCCAGGAAAAAATTGTTAACCCTTGCAGTGTCATTTGTGTCTAGGTTAAAAAAAAAAAGTTATACTTATCCGAACCACGGATCTAGCTGGTTGTGACACTGCTCCGTCAGGCCTGTCTCCTCCTCCGCTGCTGTGATGATATGTCCCTCGGCGTCCTCATGTCCTATACACAAGGTATAGAATGTGATGACTCAAGGATCCTTAGACTGCTGCATCGGAGGGGGAGCAAGGCGGAAGGGACTGGTCTATGATACAGCCGTCTCTGAGAATCAGGTGAGTATAACTTTTTTTTAACCTAGACACATCTAACCTGAGCACCCATCCCTTGCAGTGCGGGGGAGCACCACTGAAATGGTTAAGAATTAGTTTTTTCCTGGAGTTCTGCTTTAAGCTCAACTGCTGTGCTGCCACAGTATGTATGGAGCATATATGGCTGGCAGGAAGGTGTAACACAAATTCAGACCAATTATTTACATCACGATGATCTATTTTATATGTATATTTATAAAACCATCACTGGGAAAAAATATATACATTTCCTATAAGTAAGCAAGGGATTTTGGCCAATGGTGCTGACCCACCATGCTAAGACCATAGTAAAGTAGTAAAACTTCCTACCCCTCCCATCTGTTAATCCATCCATTTCTGCTAACATACACCCATGTTACATACAGCCATATATTGCGGCCCCAGTGGCCACTCATAACTACCCCCCCCCCATGTTGCCTATCCCCTACTGCATTCTCCTGTATTCATATATCCAGGGCCGGATTTACTCTCTCTGCTGCCCCAAGGCCAGGTTCCTCTACCCGCCAACCCTCCCCCCTGCGGGCTGCATACAAGTGATCTCAGTGGCATCATCGAGATCACTTCAACAAAACAAGTGGCGGCTTCCCCGCTGTACATTTAGATCTGCTTGCCCAAAGCAGGGCTAAATGTAGAAAACAATTACCCACCCGGCGCCCAGAACTGCATGTCCCGGGTATTGGGACATAGGAATTTCACATCCCTGCTGCCCCTTTACTCCCTGCTGCCCCGAGGCCGGGCTTTGGTTGGCCTTGTGGGAAATCCAGCCCTGCATATATCATATTTGCCCCACATGCAATTGGAAATAGTATTTTTACATTGGAAAAAACTGCAATATTTTTATTAATGGGTGAAATGTTATTGTGAAAAATTGATTGTGACTGCACGCACACTATGTATAAATGTGACCTGAATCCATTTTTCATTGTAATATTTCATCCTCCATCCAGAGACCTACCTTTCGTTTACTTTGTGCCTGGCATCTTTGTACTGCACACCACTGCCCATATAAGATATCACTGCATGTGATGTACTAATTATATGTCATGTATGGATGGAAGCCTGTGAGTGGGAGACAAAAGGTGGGCACTTTATGAAGAAATAATTCACACACTGTAGGCTGGTTTCACAGGGATAACACGCCGGGATAAGGATCCATATTCACAAAAAAAAAGTGACAGTTATCTTTTTTAGCCGAGTCCATGAGATTTGAAAATGAGTAACACAGCTAAAAGTAAGATACTTACCCTTGTATAAAAGCTTTGTGAATTAAGCCTACAATGTCTACAATTTAACCGCCGCAGGAACGCCCACCGTCAAAATACGTCATGTGCTGAAACGGTTATGTATGTTCTTGGTATCATTTTAAAACAGCCGGCAATTGCTGTTTAGATACAAGTGATCCAGCGTTTGTATTAGAGCTGCAGCTAACGATTATTTTCAAAATCGATTAGTTAGCCGATTATTAGGTTCGATTAATCGGTTAATCGGATAAACAATAAAATAACAGTTTAAAAAAAGGCTCCAGTGATGGGACTACTAGTTTGTATTGAGGTTGTAGTCCATCACAGGAGCAAGCTTGGAGCGGTGGAAGTAAAAAAGAAAAAAGATAGTGTGGTGTGCAATATAGTGAAATGGAAAGTGTAAAATTATACAGCAATGAATGCAGAATGGCCCCAGCTATAGAGGACTACAAAACCCAGCAATAGTACATTATACAGCACAATGCAGAATACCACCAGCTATAGAGGAATACAACAAATCCCAGCAATAGTACATAATAGCTGGCGGCATTCTGCATTGCGCTGTATAATGTACTATTGCTGGGTTTTGTAGTCCTCTATAGCTGGTGGTATTTAGCATTGTACCACTTTATAATGTATTATTGCTGGGATTTGTTGTACTCCTCTATAGCTGGTGGTATTCTGCATTGCGCTGTATAATGTATTATTGCTGGGACTTGTAGTCCTCTATACAGCGCAATGCAGAATATCACCAGCTATAGAGGAGTACAACAAATCCCAGCAATACATTATACATACAGTGTATAATGTATTGCTGGGATTTGTATTCCTATGTATAATATACAGCTCAATGTACCATCAGCTATAGAGGAATACAAATCCCAGCAATACATTATAGAGCACCACGTGTGGAAAAGTGCAGGCTTACCTGAGCAGTCTTCCAGCAACTTGCTTCTGAGATCGGACCTGTCTATTGGCGGCTGTCATCACCCCACACCTGCTCCTCCTTACTACATCTCCCCGCGTCCCTGTGCCGATCGTGGATGTGGGTGGGCGGTGAGTGTGATGCGGGAGGGCGGGTCTGGCAGCGGCGAGCATGAGGTGGGGAGGAGGTGCGGCGCACAGCGTGTGGAGCTGTGAACAGGGCCAACTGATCGGAAACCGATTAATCGATTATTGAAAAAGTTGACAACTTTTTCAATAATCGATTATAATCGATTATGCCGATTAGTTGTTGCAGCCCTAGTTTGTATATCACTTGTACAGTGCGGTGGAATGTGTGCCCCTCTCCGCTGTACCTGTGCGGGCCCGGGACCGGCACAGTGGGTCTCCCCTGACTGATTAGAGGGAGATCAGCAAGCTTCCAGGCACTGATCACTCCTCCGATCACCAGACCCAGAAGTGATGTCACTGGGCACATTCTCCGGCTCTTAGAGGCAGGAGAAGAAGCTGGGGAAGCAGATCTCTGCTTCATCAGCTTCTTTGGGGTCCCTAGGTGACATCAGAGGTCTGAAAGACCCCTGATGTCTCCATGAAGAGGACCTGTCACACCCTATTTGCTATTACATAGGGGGATTATTATGCCCCTATGTGATAGCAATAAAAATAAGTGTAAAAAAAAACCTCAAATTAAAAAAATGAAAGTAACATATTGAAAAAAATTAAACATGCAAATTTTTTTTTTTAAGTGCTCTGCCCTGCATGTGCATGCATATACAACAGAAACATGAGTCCCTTGTTGACCACAATTGCGCCACGCGTTACATATCGACGCAAACATCAGAGTTAGAGCAATAATTCTAGGGCCATTAATCACTGCTTACATTAAACTAATGAGCAGTAAAAGCAGGGGCGTCCCGAGGCTGGGTGACACCCGGAGCGGTAACCGAGTGCCACCCCGCCGAGACGTCACTGCGCATGCGCGTGACGTCACCATGCGCGTGCGCGATGACGTCATCGCGCGGCAGTATTCTGATACCTGCCGGCGGCCATCTTGGTGATGGACGCCGGCAGAGAGAGGAGGAGACAGCCACCTAGCGGGATAAGGTATGCCGCCGGGTCCCCTCCTCTCTCCTGATACTGTCGGGCGTTCGGTCCATGACCGAGCACCCAACTTTTCAGAGGGGGGTGACACCAAAATGACTGTGAGTCATCTTGGTGTCACCCCTCCAATGGTGGTACCCGGGTGCGGGCCGCACCCCCCTTGTGACCCCACTGAGTAAAAGCTTTTAAAGTGTCGCCTCTGGGAAATTTGGGGTATGGTCGTTTTTAGGGTAAACACAATTGTAAGGCTTGACAGGTTTGATATCTTTTTACCCGGTCTGACCCCATCTTTTATATTTTACCAAGAAATTTGTTATTATATTCTTCTTTCTGCGCACTAAATTTCATATTAGTGTATTCTATCCTAAAAATACTGGTTTGGTAAACATTTGCGCAAATACCGTGCAACATAAAAAATTGCAACTAGTATTTGTTTATTCTACAGGGCCTCCGCTTTTAGAAAATATATCATTGTTTGGGGGTCCGAAGCTGTTTTCTAGCCACAAATTCAGATTACATCCTGTGTGTGTAAATAGTAAGAAAATGCTCTGGACAGCAAGTGGTTAACACAATTTTGCCTGAGGCTTAAAGTGGGAGTATAGTTTGTAGAAAAAACATTGCTGCCAGACAGGCTGTTATAGCAAAAGAGACTCTCATGTCTCTCTGTATGTCATAAAAGCTCCTCTGCTGCTTACCAGCAATGCTTCTTTAGAATTTACACTGAGCTGCAAATGAGCGGTTTAGTGTACATTCCTGGCATGCCTTTGGTGCCAGGATGAATTGGCTCCCTGTGCCCGTGCACATGAGTTACATCATCATTTGCTATAAGTAAGCAAGGCATTTGGGCCAATGGTGCTGCCCCCAACATGCTAAGACCATAGTAAAGTAGTAAAACGTCCTACCCCTCCCATCTGTTAATCCATCCATTTCTGCTAACATACACCCATGTTACATACAGCCATATATTGCGGCCCCAGTGGCCACTCATAACTACCCCCCCATGTTGCCTATCCCCTACTACATTCTCCTGTAGTCATATATCCAGGGCCGGATTTACTCTCTCTGCTGCCCCAAGGCCAGGTTCCTCTTCCCGCCAACCCTCCCCCACGGAGAATGGCAGACCTGCAGGCTGCATACAAGTGATCTCAGCGGCATCATCGAGATCACTTCTACAAAACAAGTGGCGGCATCCGCGCTGTACATTTAGATCTGCTTGGCCAAAGCAGGGCTAAATGTAGAAAACAACTACCTGCCCAGCGCCCGGAACTGCATGTCCTGGGCATCGGGAGATAGGAATTCCACACCCCTGCTGCCCCTCTACTCCCTGCTGCCCCAAGGCAAATCTGGCCCTGGGGACACAGGTCACATTTGCAATCCATGTCCACTCTTTGTTCAGTACTGTTCTTCTGAGAAAATGGTGAAGCCCCAGTATCCCTGTGTCTACTCATCTTCATAATCACATGCAGTGCTAAGAGCCAAGCATCGATTACATTAATTGAGCAACATAGGGGTTGTTGACTTAACAAAAATGAGCCTATGTGAGCTGTAGAAGAGCTTTTTCTTTTTATCTTTGGCAGAAATCTTTGTAAATGTTGATCTCGGAGTCCCATTCAGGATTATTCCTCTTATCTTAGAGAAAAGAAAATAGTATTTTTCTGTGTGCCAAAGCTTAATCCGGCTCATGCTGGGGAGAGAATGTGTGGCAGGTCTGGGTGCGGGGCAGTGGTGGACTGACCTAATTTAGCTCACCATTCTTAAAAAGAACCAGTCAAAATGATGCTAATGCAGGAATTTGTCTTTATTCATTATAATTGTTCAGGCTTGAAATATTTAAAAAACTTTTTTATTATTTTGTCTCAGCTTGAAGCTTTAGCTGGAGTGTCAACAGGTCAGAGATCACCTGAAGTCTGACATTCGCTGTTAATCAGGTATCTGACCTCACACACTATATACTCAGAAGTTGGGAGACAGTGTGTGGCCAGGAGGATGACAGACCAGAACTGTCAGACCTCCTATGTCAGCTTATTATTTCATTTATTTCACATTGGGGTATGGCTGACCATCACCCCGCTGGTGAGATCTTCCCTATGCTCCACCCTTCTGTAAGCCTGGCTAAGCATCTCCCTCTTCAGTCCCCAGTACCTGAAAAAATATACATGGCAGCAACAAGCCAGTAAATCCTAATTGATTTTCAGGGGATTATGGGAAGTTAATATAAATGCAGATTGCTGATTGCTATGTTATCTGTTTTATAGATATCTTTACAGTCCAGCTTTAAAATAACATTATTAATAAAATAAATAAAAAGGCAGCTACTGCTACAATACTTACCTTATTTCCAGCACCGCTCCTTTTCAGGGTTGACAGGTGCCCATTGTTATTCAACCTACTTTCGATGATTCCAGAGTATCAAGGCCATGCGTCCTGGGGGCTGTGCATCATCATGCTGCCCTAGCAGTGCTGTTTTAAAGAGAATCTTTAGTGTTTATGTGTATTAAAGGTTATTCTACTATATACATACTACTAGTTATTTAGACAAATATGGACATTTGTAAATTACCACTTGCAGGCAACAGGGGGAGCTTCAAGCAACCTTTAGATGGCAAAAAAAATCATAGAAAGCAAACATTGCTCTAAGCAGAAACCTAAATCAGTCAGAGGAGGGGCCTTCCCTAGATGACACAGTCTGCTAGAAAGAATAAAGCTGGTACTGGGCTTTCTTACTGCACTGCAAGCACCTGCTATACACCGAATAATGAATGGTTATTTGTAAAGTAAATATTTTATACAAATAATAAAAAAACTGGATTATAAAATTCCCCAAATATTTACCCGGGAATCAAAATTTCCCTTTAACTAACGACCTGTTCAAGCTTGTCTTTTCCCTATATTAAGACACATACATATTACTGCATGGAAATGTATTTTTTTTTGTAGAAATCCTATTTATTGCTTTATGCCTAGTTCTATCCATGCACTGCAGCTCAGCGAGTTTTTACAATATAGGAAATGTGGCATTTGCGTGTGTGTAACTGCATTAAACAGGCCCATTAAATAAGCACACTCACTGGTGCATATTGTAATTTGGGCCATTTTTTGAACCATCCCTATTCCTAATGTTTTTCAGTCACTTTGCATAATAAAACACATGCATATAAAAGCACTAATGGGTTAACGCTTCTGCGGTGTGGATGGACTGTGTGCAGTAGTCCAGGTTCATTGAGCCATAAGCCTCCACACAGATCTAGTATAGCGGGTGCCAGGGAGAGCTTGGCAAGGATGTGCTCTAAACACTCTTGGCAGCTTATGCGTAAACGCCCTGGAACTACCATCCATCAAATAGTTGTATTCATGCCTGGTATATACCTCCACTTACATCAGAAATTAGTTTGGGTACCCTTATATTCTGTACGCTATATTCTATATTTAAATAAGTAATGAAGCCTCAAAACATGACCTGCCACAACCTTTCTACTTAAAGTAAAACTTTGCTTTCATTATGCAAAAACAACAGGTTAACTTTAAGGATGACCCCACCATCTGCACAACCTCACCTCCCCTTCACTCAATTGTCACTCCATTGGACCATTAGGAGAGAGGAGAGGAACCCCTGTGTAAGCTCCAACAAGTTGCCACTGGGAGCTTTTACAGGCATGAAGACTCTCTATCAATTTGCAAATCTCAACTGAAACCATACCTCCCAACTTTCTGAAATGATTAAGGGGAACATACCGTGTTTCCCCGAAAATAAGACACTGTCTTATATTTTTTTTTGGCTCAAAAAAAAACACACTAGGTCTTATTTTCGGGGTATGTCTTATTTTTTTTCGTACACTTATTCATGTAGAAAAGTCTACATGTATTCATGTACATAAATATGGTGATCAGGGCAATCAGGGGTGCCGTACCTTTCCAAGAGCAATTTGGTAACCAATCGCTGGCCAGAATGAGCGAAGCGCACTTTCACTATCGATTCCTCACAGGCAGAGCGCATTGGGTCTCACTAGCCCTGTGACAGGAGCCGGCGCTATAGAGGAGGCATCGGCTTATGCAGCTCCTCTCCCTCCGGTGCCGCCTCGATTCCTCTAGCGCTGGCTTCGTTGGCACCGCTGATTCTCTCCCGCGGCTCTTCAAGTTCCCCCTTATGCCACCACCGGCCCTGGGAATGGTCATAACTAGGTCTTATTTTCGGAGTAGGTCTTATATTTTAGCAATTCCCAAAAATAGTACTAGGTCTTATTTGCAGGGAAACAGGGTATTTAAACATAATGGGGGGGATTTATCAAAACTGGAGCAGCTGTGCATGGCAACCAATCAGCGTCTGTTTATTTTTCAAATTTTAACTGAACAAACTGAAGAGAGAAGCTGATTGCTTGCCATGGGCAACTGCTCCAGATTTTGTGTCCCAACGCATGTAGGCAAAAGACACACCTTGCTTGCCCCCCCCCTTAGTTAAGCAGAACAAAAAGACTAATATGCAAAATATTATTGGATAATACCAAAAGTGTTTTTGTAATTAATTTTGTAGACTGATCACCAACCATCTCAATGTACAAGTTGTTTCACCACAACTGCTTTATGCCAGCTTTTCAATATAACAAATGCAATCATTTAGTAGCTGGATAAAAGGTTTAGTGAAGTATAACTTTCAGATAATTTATAGAGGGATATACAACCAAAAAGTGGGGCAACTGAGGAAGAAAGACAGACAGAGGGATTTGGTTCCAAAAGCAGGACAGTTGGGAGCTATTACTTTTTTGTAAATAAAGATCTCATCCCCTCAAATTGTTCAGCAGTTTCTAAAAGCTGCTCCAAGCAGCAATAAAATGAGGGACCAGCTATCATTGCTGTGGAAGATCTGCAACTCTGTTTTCCTTTTTTTTTCATCCTTTTTTACATCTTAGTGCTGCTAAATTTCCTTTTGCCTTTTTCAGGTACTTTCTGCCTACATTAATTCACTCCAGTATCAACTGCACATCATAGCTCTGACCTGGCTTCCTCCTAGTGACATCAGTGGACCATGATGTTTCGTCCTAAATATAGGTGAAACATGCTCTAAAAAGTAAAAAAATTTTTTATGGAAACCTGCAGAATATTCCACCCATCCACTACCACGACCACTTTGCGATCTTCAGTGCACTTCAAACTTTACTTTTTGTGGCTCCATGTTAAATGAATACCAGAGCTGCATTAGCCACTCAACACAGTGTTACCAGTGTTTGTCATTGGATATTAACAATGTTATTCACAAAAGGGTGAAGAGTTTGGAGAAGGCAGGAGAAGTGAACCATCTAGGACAACATAGCTGAACTGGAAAGTGAGCTGAATTGGAGATTTTTTTCAAATCAGATTTTTTGGCCTAGAATGTTAACTTCTCCTGCCTTCTCCAAACCCTTCACCCTTTTGTGAATAACCCTGTTAGTCCCACACACATAAACCAGGGCCAATTTAGACAGGAGCCAATTAACCTATCAGTATGTCTTTGGAATGTGGGGGGACATGCACACTCCGTATAAATATTGCGCTGGCCAGGACTCAAGACCCCAGTGGTGCAAGACATAAGTGCTAAGCCACTGTGCTACCTGTGAAAGAACGTTAAAACTTAGATTAACATGTTAAAACTTAGATAAGAGCTTAGTGACTGAGTTTAGATCTACTTTCATCTGAGTTTTATGTGAACCATTGCCAGAGTAAGTTGGAGATTTTCACAGTGCGTCTGCTCGGACTTCAGTCTTTCATCACAAGATTCCATGCTGTGTAAACTCCCTGTATGATAACTACACAGGACAGTACATGAAGCTAAGGAAAACCACGGGCCTTACAGAAACTAAGGCTTCAACAGCCACTAGGGTTCAGATAGCAGAGCAGCCAAAGGCACATAGAAGATAAAATTACGAAAGATTCAGAAGGTACACTCATCTGTTTAAATGCAGAATTTTGTGTCCTGAAGACGTAAATCTTCTATATAAAGTATAGTATAGTATAATAGTAATTATATCTATATAAAATCACTTACTTCCAGGTCCAGCACATCGTCCTCCTTCACGTCACATGATACAGTGTGAATGTCCTTCTCCGGAGTAAACAGTAACTTCTTACACATATCAGGGCTTCGCTGGGGGTCCACAAAGGTGGTCTCTGAATAGTCCTTTCCCCTCCACACTCTGGGATCTGCTGATCTCCAGAAAGCCACATCTGCAAAACTCCCACTCCCAGAATCCACAGTCCTGCGCAGGCTTCCTGGGTCCAGGAACTGTTGGCTGAGTTCTGCTCCCTGCTGGGAACGGTGTGGGAGACATTTCCAAATGAATCCTCCACCTCCACTGTCTTTGGAGAGGAGGGGGGTCAGCATGCCTGATCCCACAGACCTGTCCAGTAAAGGATGTTGTAACTCATGCAGACACTCCATTTCTGATCTTTGCTACTCTTGCCTCCAAAGGATTCTGGGAAAAGCCATTGTCCATTAAGCAAATTTGGGGTGTTGTCTGATATGTGAAGTGGCCTCAACTTCTACATCTTCTGTGTTCATGCCTCATGTTTTTTTTTTGTTACAGATTGGTCTTTGGACCAAACAGGGATAGTCACTTCAGGCTTCCACAAGCAAGCAAATTATATAATTGTTTTCTGTGAGAAAGGAAGGAAAACTGTGTTAGTATTCTATTCCAATCCAAGGCACAAAGGGAGCAATTAATATGATAGAAACAATAAGAAGCCAAAGCATAGTTTGTATATTGGTTTGAGCCCATTGCAGACAGACTTAGAGTAAAAGCTAGAAAACTACCCAACTTTTTAAATAGGCAGTGCAGGGAACAATGAGAATGAGGAAACCCATAACACAACCAATCAAATTTAAGCTTTAAGAAATTACTTCTTACTGGATGCTGGGAGGATTGTGTCACCAAATACTACTGAGGTATAAAAGGAGAGGAAGGTGTTGATGGATTGTGATGTTTAGGGTTCACCAAAGAGGCCAAGTCGTGAATTAAGGTAACTCGTCAGGACAGAAATATGTGCGCTGCCATCACTGACCTGTTTTTTAAGGTGCATTCTTCAGGGCTGGTAGCCAGTCACTGAACAATCATTTGCATATCAGATGTTCCAACACCTGAAAAGCACCTACTTGTTCCAGATTAGGAACTCATGCGGTAGTAAAAAAAAAGGATAAACATAACAACCCTGGACTTCAGTGCCAACTTAATCGGGGAAAAACAACAGCAATTGGACAAGGTCTTCTAACCGGTACGAACACTGTTTCCGAGCAAAGGTTTTTTTTAGGTTGTGGTGACCCTCCTCCCCATCGCACTCATTCTGCAAAAATGTAATAATTCCCTCACTCCATCTAATGCACCCAACCTCCTCTTTTCATGTAATACTTTCTGTTCCATCCAAAGTGTCCTCACCTCCCTTCATTCTCTGTTGTTGCACTCCTTCTTCCCTTTCACTGTCAATGTGACCATTCTACTATTTAAAGGCTAAGTGCACCTTTCTGACCATGTTTCATGTTACACCCATATTTAGGGAACATGGTCAGATCACAGTTGCCTGGCTGTTATTGATCCAAAGTCTTCAATGTTTTGAGACTCTGACCCAGGACAAGAATGCAGAGTAGGAGTTCTGAAGTTCCTATGAGCTCAGTATCTAAATGCACCCTTCCTTTATTGTCCAAAATATTGTCTTCCTATTAATACGAACATTTTTTTGGCTAGCTAGAAGCCACATCTGGATGGGCCCACAATTCCTTCTACACCCACATTCTTGCTGTGCACAGCTCTAGAGTCAGGTAATGATATTCTCAGCGAGAGTGTTTTGTTCATCATGTAGCAGTGGCAGCTCTACTCTATAGTAAGGAGCTCAGAGCCACAGACGCTATATTTAGTACACAGTGTGATTGAGATCGCCTTCATACATATGTTATGTGACGTCTGTTCTTACTCTCCTCAGGATTACAGAAACACCGGTGACATCTATGAGTTAAACTGCAACATGCCTTCTCTATACAGTGGAACGGGACTCTAAAAGTGAATATTTGCTGTTATAGGGAACAACTATGAATGTTGATTGTACCTAAGTAGTAACCTGAGAAATTTACCTTTTGTCTAAAATGCAGCCTTTAAATCAGCAGAACACTTTCTAATAGAGGTGAGGATGCCTGGGCACTCTTGTACCTACAGTATTATAGCTGTATATCTGCAGTTTGAGATCTCAGGTTGTGCTACCGCTGGTTTTAGCAGATTTTGAGTGAGATTTGGCGATGTGACTATTAGGCTGCTCACTGTTCTCATTGCTGGAGACTCTGATATGAAGAAGGAAAGCCCTGCCTCTACTAAGATGGCTACCTCCACACAGAAACCCAGTACAAAGTATGGTAAGTCAGTAATGGGTAAAGGATCAGCTGCAGGGAGACCACAAACAATACTGGTTCTTTGTCCTCTGTCTGCCTTTTTTTTTGAGTACAGCTTCCAGTGACCCTGTCTCCAATCTATGGTCTTAAATTGCACTGTTACCTGTAAAGAGGAGAATGAAAACGTACCACCCCTGCTGACTACAGATGTCTAATGCTACTCTGTTCAGTTGAAATTATTCCCCCCAAAGTCTACAGGGAAGACAACACTTCAAGGAGTGTTGATCTCCTGGGTACCCCGCAGCTCTCTCTGATTCCTCCCACTGACCTCCATTTATCATTGGAGACAGTAATGACGTGGAGGTCAGAAAAGGGAACCAGTTACAGCTGTGGGGAATTCAGAAGGCCGACCCTCCTGGAAATGTCGGTTTTCCAGAGGACTTCAGGAGACAGTAACGACGTGGAGGTCAGCAAGAGGAACCAGTTACAGCTGTGGGGAATTCAGAAGCTCGACACTCCTGGAAATGTCAGCTGAGATCCATTTTTTACTGAACAGAGCATTGTACAGTGGCCCAAGGAGCAGGGGAGGTAATGTTAGTGTTTCAGCTGTGCCTGTTGCATTCCCTATATTATAAAATACATTTTAAAAGCCAACAGGAAGACTTTGCTTTGGCCCTTATAATGCCCTCAGCAGCTGTGCAGACCTAAGCACTTGAAAAGATCTCCCTGATAAAAAACCTACAACATAGTCGGTGGAATTAACTCTCCAGCATCTTCCATCTTCTTCAAAATGAATGGGCTGCAATGGATCTCATCTTACCAAAAAATAGGTGCTGTCTGCATTTTTTCACAGCACAATGGAACTAAATGCACAGGACATCTAGTGCATTGCAGCAAACGCATGTTTTGGAGGTGCATTAGGGTGCCATTCACAGTGAATGACACTGCAGCATATCAACACATGTAGCATGATCTACTACAATGCAAGTAGTGTGAATGGGCCATGATATGCTTACTGACATTAGATGGGGCCCAGGATTTGTGTACAAATAAAGCAAGTCTCCCTTCAATTACTTTTTTTTATAATTTATTAACCTAATGTAAACATGTGTTATTTAAAGTTAAAGTAAAAGTTTCTAAGCCATTTTAGATGCTGGGCCAAGCTTCAGTATCTTGCTAGTCTCACAATACCTGAACAATCTGATTGGATGTAGTCACTGTTCAGGTATTTTGAGAGCCAGCGGGGCCGACTAGCAAAATACTGAGGTTTGGCCCAGTGGGATATTCCTCCATCCACAAAGTTTAGCGTAGATGGAGGAATCTGTTGCACTTTTTCCCACTGACCATAGAAAATCTGCAGATAGACTATAGGCATATGGCCAGCTTTACTCTTTAGGCCATCATGAAAACATGGAACAGAAAACACTAAAAATTGTGAAAATCACAGTGAGGGGGATTTATCAAAACTGGAGCAGACAAAATTCGGAGCACCCGTGCACGACAACCAATCAGCTTCTCTCTTTTATTTTCAAATCTTTACTGAACAAACTGAAGAGAGAGGCTGATTGGTTGCCATGAGCAACTGCTCCAGTTTTGACAAATCCCCCCCCATTGACTTTCAGGTAAAGGTTGCATTAATAATGCTTTCTCATAGGAAATACACTACTGTTGCCTTTAAAGTGTATTTAGAGCCAATGTTTTTTTAAATTAGGATGAAGAAGAAAAGGGTTAAGACCCATGCCAGTTTATTATTTGATGTTTCTATACCATTGGGGCAATTTCCCTTCACTTTCGGTCACAAAGGGAAATTCTACTCCTAGGGTAGCCATACACGGCTCGAATCTTCATGTTGAGTCGGGCCAAATTCGAACATTGGGTGGCCCTGTCGACACCGAATGAGAAACCGAAGGTGTCACGACTAACTGAATACAATAACCAGTAGTGTAGATTCCATCTATACAGCATGGATAGGGGAATTGAGAGATTTGTATGGTATGAATGAGAGAAATCTACACGTTTGGCCTACAAAGATACTTTAAATCCTGCAACATTCCAGCTGCAACACGTAAAGGGCAATATAAACATTGTAGAGAAATGGTGGTCTCAGATGAAACCAGTATGCTTTATTCTACGATGGAAATAAGAGCGTGTACGGGAATTTCTGAGGTCCCTGGGGCAGCCCCCGTTATGGGAGGGAGCGTACATGATAATCTGTCAGTCAGAGGCAGAGCAAGGGAGCATAAAGAGCAAGCAAACCATGTAATAAAATATTAATAGGCTTTTAAGGCAGCTGTCTGCATGATGGAAGCTCCGGCTCCATCGCTTCGTCAGTGCGTGGAACTGCGAGGGTGCACATAACATCTATCTCACTGCTGGAACATGACAGCGCCACGTAGGCCTGGATGAGGGGGTGGGTGGTTGGGGGACTGCTGGCCCCACATTGTCCCCTGCTCTAATATGGCTACAAGAGATAATTCAGTATTCACAGACTCACTATATATTCTCTTTGTTGTGTCAGAAGCGTTTAATGCCTCACACATTCTTCGTTAGTGTGCTGGGAAGGCCATTAAATCTCTCCATGGTTGAAAATCTTCCCTGGCTCCTTCAGCGTGAGTTCACTGCGGGTTCAAAAGGCCGCCAGCAATATTCACACTTCACTCCACTTCTAACCCTCTTTTCTATAATTCTCCTGCAGGTTCCAGGATTGCTCTGTTGCAGCAGTCTAGTCCAGGGGTAGGCAACCTTGGCACTCCAACTGTGGTGCCTCTGCCTTTGGGAGCCATGCCTGTGGCCATCGGAGTCTTGTGATGCCTTGTAGGATTTGAAGTTTCACCACAGCTGGAGTGACGAGGTTGCCATACTCCCAGTCTAGTTATTTGATATGCCTAAAGCTGGTCATATACCTATAGGTTATCCGCTGATTTTCTATGGTCAGATGGAAAAAGTGCAACAGATTCCTCCATCTATGCTAACTGTGTGGATCGAGGAATCTCCCACTGGCCCCGCTGGCTCTCAAAATACCTGAACAATACCCGCATCCAATGCCGCTAAGCCAGCGCTGCAAATGCTCCCTCGCTGGCCGTACCCCTTGCCATGACATCACACAGACAGTGACATGGGCACCCAAAGATGGAACCCGCTGGATGTAAACATAGGAAGAGAGAAGACATTTTTTTTTTTATATGATAGCAAGAAGTAAATCATCACCTCAGTTAGTGTCAGGTGGGCATATGTTCAGTGACAGTTAGAGACGAGCTGTGAATCTTAGAGAAAATAAAGAGCGGAGGAGAAATGTAGCGCCATGGGTTACACATCACAGAGGAAAACTATTAGCGGAAGAGCCTGTCTGTGATTTAAAAGACAGGAGACATAATCACCGCTGACAAGAGGTCTTATTGAAAGGCAGATGCAAGTATACTGAGTGATCGATCTGTGTTGAAATGACAAAAACAAAGAACACACCGCAGGCAAACTCTATACTATATTATTGAGAACTTACAATGCCCCAACTGAAGTTTTAGTTTGAGGTCCCTTTCACATGTGCTTATGCCAGGGGCTGACTGGCAACTTTTAGCCCAGGGGGCAAGTACAACCCAGAGGCCCATGGTGCAGCAACTTGGCCCCCCTCCATGCTATCAGGATTTCGGGATGGATGACTGTCCCTGGATGCAGGATGGATGCATTTAAGGACAATCTACCCAAAACTGCAGGTTATCAGTCCATGTACGATTACCTGCTGACAGATGTGGCTGTTGTCACCCTATCATTATGTATCTGTGTGCACCCACCTGGATTCCTGCTTCAAGAATCTGTAGGTTCAAGTCACAGGAATCCCAGAATGCTCGAAAATCCCCTGTGTGCATGCAGCTTGAGGGTCCGTTCACACTATGTGGCGTTTTTCTGCAATGGATCAACGCCAGTCACCGAAATTGTTTTCTTAGTGTCTCTTTTTCACCACAATGCTGGAGTGATGCGCCGTGCAAAAATGCAGACATGCTGCAGTACATAGACATGATTGCCATGAATGGGCCTGATACCAGGGAGAATGTGTCATCTGTATACTTGCGCAGGAGTAGCCACCGCTCCAAGCTCATTCCTGTGATGGACTACAATCTTATGTTTAGTTTACTAATTTGTATTGAGATTGTAGACCATCACGGTAGTGAGCTTGGAGCGGTCGCCCACTTCCCAATCATCTCCCTGCAGAGAGTGGTGACTGTCACCAGAGCCAGCTGTCAATCTGGGTGGATCTCAACAGTATTGTCGGGATCCGTCCCTGCTGCGGAGCTTTTAGTATATAGCGGGCAATAGCTCACTATATACTGAGTTTTGGGTCACGGGAGGAGGTTAAGTATACAGTATGTCCTCCCCTGACCCTAAAGAGAACTATAGGATAAAAAGGTTAACACATAGTTCTCCTTTAAAGCATGTGAATGCATATGATTACACAACTCTACACAATGAATGTTCACCTAATGAAGAGCCATTTTGTTTCACCCAGGTGCCCCTTTTGGAGCGTGTATACCAGTTCCTGACCATTGCTGCTAACACCACTGGATCTTACAACTAACACATCATGACTGGCACCACGCCTGTTTTAAGTGATCTTAGCTCCAGTATAATACACAATGTGACTGAGCCATTCGTCAAGGTGAGTGCCTATGGGCTTACTGAATCAATGAATATTCAAAGTAATACGTCTAGATGTGTTCTCTGGTACATGGCATTATAGATTTTTCTTGTACCCACTGGAGAGTTGGGAAAGGGATGAAATGCCCTATAGCTTACATTTAAAGCTGAACGTCTGGATAAGCAAATATTTACTGAATACATGAGTCATGTGTATTCTTATCAGAATCTTGGTGTGCTTTGTGTATTTCTTCCAGATCTGTGCAGTACTCCAACATGAAACTTTTCCTTTGTGCAGGAGCTTCCTGTAATTGATACCAGTCACTGCTGCTCTCTCTCCTTGTGCAGGGTGACTGGTCTTGTCTCCGCCCCCTACTGTAGTTTTCTACAGGTAAGCTGTAGTAGGTGGGGCCTGCTGGGCGCCTTCTACAGCTCTGCTCTCTGCACAGGTTATATACAGCACATTGAGGATGCTGCAACTACATTTACAATTTAATATTTGAGTCTGCAAAGGCATTTGGTGCACACAACGTGGACTTATATCCCTTGTGCCTACTGAGGAATATAATCAAATGAAAGTTTTCGTGCCTGGAGCTCAGCTTTAAAGTGATATTATATGTGAGCCGGGTCTATAAAGGGTTAATCGTGTAGGACAGGTGGGTAGGGACAGCGCTGCATTAATAATAAAGGAAAAGTGACGTAGAGAGCTCTGATTAATGGCTCGGGGAGATGGGATCGGGATAATGAGAGTAATTATTAATGGCGGATCTATCACCTGAAGCTGGACTGCATGCATTACAGCAGAGGGCAACTAACGAGAAAACAAAAGGATTACATGACACAGGCGCAGTGGGGGTGGGATAGTGTGAAAACACCTTTTATTATAGGAAAAGAGAGAATATTGGTGATGTCAGGGATGGCAATAAACACAGGAAATCTGTGAATCACTGGGTGATGATACGCTTTAGAGTGTTATTCTCGTGACCCAAGGCCATATACATCGAGTCTCTTATGCTTTCCGCCTTTCTATAGAAACATGCAATGATGCGATGAGACAGAGTTACTAAAGGAGTCAAGAATGTTAATAAATTAAGAATATCCAATGAATACATTGTGTGAATGTTCTCTTCAATCATCCAATCCAAAGAAAAAATTATCTTCACTTTGAATACCCAATCACATGCAGATAAAATAAGTAAAGAAGAATTTGCTTTTCACGTGATTGGATAATTGAAGTGAACAAGCACACAATTTATTCAGTGAAGATTCTCAACTGTGTTAGTAAATCGTTCCAATCATCTCGATTGAGTCTAAAGGTCCCCGCACACCTTGTGATAATCGTACGATAATCGCGGGAAATACCGCGATCGTGCGATTATCGTAAGGTGTGTGGAAGTCGTGCGACCTCTACTACTGTAAGGTCGCACAACTTTAAACTTACAAACATGTTCGAAAACCCGCCGAGCATCGTACGATGTTAAGAGGGTATGTAGCATGTTCGTAAGATAAAAGCCGGACGGGCCGGTGTGCGCAAGCGCACACTGCCCGTTCGGCATTGCGGTCATCGGAAGCCCGCCCCTCAGGGGGGGGGGCGCGGCTTGTGATCATCGCAAGTACGATCTGCCTGTCCAAGGTACCTTACAACCTTCACAAGACAAAAGTCTTGCGATGGTTGTAAGGTGTGTGCCCAGCATTACGGTTTACAGATTTGCAGATCTCCCCTGTAATAGGGAGAGTTAAGCTTAGAGGGTTGGTCTGCTTTAAGGGCGCAGTAGTCTATCACATGTTAGTGTACGTTTTATTAAAGCCGAACTCCAGGTAAAATGTTTTTTAACCCTTGCAGTGGGGCTACCCCCGCAATGCAAGGATTAAGTGCTTCTTTTTGCCTAGGTTTAAAAATAACAAAGTTATATTCACCTGATCCTCGGAGCCGGCTTTTTGAACCTAGACAAAAATGAGTGCGTAACCCTTGCAGTGCTCGGGTAACCCCACTGCAAGGGTCTATAAAAAATTTTCCCGAGCTCCGCTTAAGGCAGCCCATTGGCGGTCCATTTGGAATGGACTGCCAAAGCACCCTAGGACATCCACAAGCATTGTACCCATTGTACGACAACACACCGACATACATTGCCTGCTGCTTTGTGTTGCGTTACATAGCAAGTGCATTCAGGACCAGATTTACCATTAGGCAGAGTAGGCATGTGCCTACATGTTCCCTCCATAGAGGGGCACTGTGCAGGGTACCTATTCTGCCTAATTCCCAGTGTTGTGTCAAGATACAACACCGGCAATAGCAAGGAGGGTGCATTCTGCACTTAATGCACCCTCCTGCTCCAAGACCAGCGGCGCCAACAGGACCTGTGAACTTCCGCTAATGCAGGGGGAGGACCCCGGCACTGCGTAAGGCTGCACCGTAAAACGCCTGTCTGATGGCATTTAGGGCAGCTTTATGCGACACCGGGTCCTTCTCTGCATATGTGAAAGCTGGCGGGTCCCGCAGTGGTTCAGACTAAACAGAATTCTATTCGTGCCTAAAGGCTCCGAAAGGGAAATCCGGCCCTGAATGCATTGTGTGTCCATTAAAAATGAATGAAACAGCAGCATGCAAATGCAAAAATGCACATTACCGTATGTTTTGGAAATGTGCGTGTTACTGCAACACAAGTGTGAATTAGCCCTTAAAGTGCACCCCTGCGTCACAGCCTGCTTGACCACACAGATTACAATTTTATTGTAAAATCTCTTATAGATGTCCCAAGAGCTATATAGTGCAAGGGTCTCCTTTAACAATCCATTCAATTTATATTCAATCAGGTAGGCCCATGGTCTACATTTTTTACAGGTATTTAGATACCTTTAAGCAGGGTGTTACATACTGTATATTGACATCAGTCCCTGCACTCCAGGAGATTACAATCTAAGATCCCTTTACCACATGCATACATACACATACTAGGGCCAATTTAGACAGGAGCCAATTAAACTACCAGCACGTCCTACAGTGTTGAAGGATACCCACACAAGCACAGGGAGAACATGCAAGCTCCATGCAGACTACATAGCTGTTGGTAAATCTAAAGCAAATAATACCATCAAACTGTAATTTGTTTCAATGGCTTTAGTCTTCTTGGCTCATTTGGCACATTTTGAATGGACCAATTTTGCAAAACAATCACAGTGGGTGGCATGGTGATTAGAACAATCATGGAAAGATTTATACCCATTAGTCGAGATTTCCTTTTGTATGAACCTACTGGGTGGCCCAATAATAAAAGGTCACAAACAATCATGTGCCATGTTTTCATATACTGCATTATTGTATTTATTTGAAGTGCTGTGGGCATATTTTTTAAAAGGTAGATTCTTGGGATCTACAATATCTTTCCAATGTTTTTTTGATGACAATATTTCCAGCAATTTGTGCCACCCGGACTTGGTGTACTCTGTAATTTACAAAGAAGGGAAGCTTTTTTTACTGCAATTATTTGTGTATATCAGACACTACAATTTTTTAGATTGCATTTCAAAAAGTAAAAACTTAAAGCATAGCTACAGCCAGAAATAATAAGATAATGAACAGCCCATTAAAGGTTAAAATAAAAAACAGCTTTTGCCACAAGACAGCTTTTGACCTTCAAGAGATTAGCCCCACAGTGCTTTTTTTCTGCCACTATATGTCCTCAGACTTATAGCCAGCATCATTTAACCCAGTACTTCTGAGCCCGGGTCATCCTGGGCTTGCCCCAAGCCTGTTACTGGACAGTGAAAGGAGAAACAGCACATTGATGAGTTCATCTCTCTATCAATCTGCTTTCTCTTCCTAACAGCATGCTTCTTGTCAGAAGTTGTACTAATGGCTTGCACTGCTTCTATGTCTCACGCTCGAGCCCTGTTGTAGAGACTGCAAGAGGATGGTGCCAGCAGTGGCGTAACAATTGCCATAGCGACCCAGTCGGCCGCTATGGGGCCCGGCCAGGACATCCCCCTGATGCTGTGCGGGCCGCCTGGGTCGCTATAGCATGTCAGGCTGCTGGCTGTCACTGGCGGGTGTGAGGAGGAATGTGTCTGTGCCAGTGATCTTTGCAGCGGGACGTTCCTCCTCACACCCGCCAGTGACAGCCAGCAGCAGCGGCAGAGGATGCTGGGCCCGGCTACGGAAGAAGAGGCAGGACCGGTGACTTCAGAGGAGGAGGGGCTTGGCGATGGAAGGGGAGACAGGGCCCGAAGAGGAGGCAGGGCCCTGTGCAGGAGGAGGAGGCGGACAGCGCATCGGGGCTGATAGGTAAGAGGTGTGCAGGGGTGTGACCAGCCCACCTGAGACCCTGCTGAGCCCACCATAGAGTCTATGGTGGGCTCTGCAGGGTCACTTTCACGTGAGCTGCTTGGGATCTCAGGTGGGCTCTGCAAAGGACGTAACTAGAAATCACAGGGCCCCATACAACATTTTGCTATGGGGCCCTGTGATTTCTAGTTACGCCCCTGGGTACCAGGTAAAATTTCAAACAAGTACAGGTGCGGTGCTGGATTCATATATTAAGAAAATCAGTCAGAATGTGATAAAGCACAATGGCTCTGGTCAGGCCACTCTCAACATAAATGGAATATTCTGCATACAAGGGAATCCAGGATTGAAGATATACACATAGATACAGTGCAATGACAGAATGAGAGTCCAAAATGGTTTAATAATGGAATGGGTTCATAAACAACCGCAAAGAGCAGCCTATGCATTTTGGATGATCAAAAACAGATATAAACACATATGTATTCCTAAATGAGCTCATTAGAATTAGGGGGTAAAAAATTGTGTAAATAAATACCATCTTCAGGATACAACAATCATAACCAGAATCATAAAAATGTAGGTAGACTAGCATATGAAAATATAAATTTGTTATGGAGGAGAAACAATCAACTGAAGAAGGTGGGGGAGGGGGGTATCTGAGCCCCTGAAATGCGTTGGCTGTTCTTTACTGCTTATGAAACCATACCAGGTCAAATTTAGGTACTTACACTGCTTGCATTAAAAATAAATGTAATGATGCATTGATGGTTGCGTAATGTGTGTTTTTGATATCTGTCTAGAGTTCATCTTTAATAAATCAAAGACTGAGGGTCTTTTTATGCTCGCCCATTTTCATGCAGCAAAACTCATTCATTTTGCTGCACAAAGATGCATTGCAAGTAGAAATCCTATTATATTTTATGAGGCAGGTTGACATCTATGCAATGCAATTTAGTGTGAAAGGGAAAGGTGAACGATATGGGCCTGTTAATACCTACCCATGTGCATTGTCACGTATGCTGCATGTACACAGAATCCAGTGTAAAATAAATAAACAGGTAAAATTTAGAAGCCAATAGAGCTAGCACTCCATCTCCTGTATATATACTGGTTGTCCTCCTAAACTATCTTATTCCAGATGAAGCACCTTAGTGTGAAATGGGCTCCAGTGATGCGGGAAATTCATGTAGACAGCAGCCCTGGAGGATCCCATTAATATAGATAACCTATCAATATGGTGTCCCTGATGCTGGGAATATATAGGTCACTCTGTCTATGCTCAGCACAGAATAACACTGACCTTGTAGATTTCTATGTCATTTCCATATATTGGAAGTAACGCATTTCCTGTACCAGATGTTTTGTATATAATGTCAATGCTTGCTATTTTGTAGCAGCTTACACAGAGCAGAGCTCTAATATAATTCTATAGATTCTCTGGGTTCTCGCATCATCTGCACTGGTACCCTGCCAGCCTATAACCACCATCTGGGTTTATGTATTTCCATATACAATTTCTGCAGATCATTGGTGTTCAGGTGGTGTTTCTTGGGGCTATGTCTACTGCTACCATACAGCCATTGTGAGCAACGTAATCCACAAATTGATTTGCAAAAAGTATTATTTTATCCCCAAACCTTATTCACTGAATATGGTGATGATATTGCTGGAAATATGTTCTGAACCTCAGTTGCTATATACCTGGATGCTCCAGTACAGAATTGTATTTTATAGGGTTCCACACAAATCCTTCTTTTGTTTACACAGCCTCCCATAAAGCTCTTTTTGGACAACCCCAGTGCCACCTTTTGTTAGCATTGAAGCAGCAAGAATGGAAATCCTTCTCCTAAGTACATCCATGCACAGGGAATTAAAGTAGGTCTAGTCTCTAATGTTAATAAAGTATTAAACGCACAAACTTTTTTCAATAATGAATCCAGATCAAACAAATTTACATTGCTCAGCAAAGTATTTCTTTATATTTTTACCAAAACACTTCTAGTCACCGTGTTTCCAAACAGCTCCAACTCCCTTACCACCACTTCCCTGAACTCACTGTCCAGTACAAGATCATAAGGGACAGTGCAGTCTCCAGCATCTGTACATCTTAGGGTTGCCACCTGTCCGGGATTCACCCGGACAGTTCGGGTTTTGAATGCTTTGTCCGGGTTTCATGGCAGCAGAAACCTGGACACAAGATGTCAGGCAGACAGGGACAACCAAAATTAAGATAGCGGCTACCGTCCCCCCCACTGAAAATAGTGATATTTACATATGAAAGGGTGGCACTAATTACATATGAATAAGCCGCGACTCATTCTCCCAAAAAAATATCCACGTGTCGCCAGAGTGTTTGGGTTTCGCTTGAAGAAAAGGTGGCAACCCTAGTACATCTTCTGGCTTGGAGAAGGGAGGGAGAAGGAAGGAGGATTAGGGAGCAGGGAGATGGCTTGTCTTGCTGTGTGTGTGTGTGTGTGTGTTTGTGGACACACACACAGCTTACTAGAACACACAAGGGTAGCTCCATAGGACCCTGCAAGGGAAATGAGCCACCCTAAAACAGGCTATCAGGGACATTGCTCCAGGGACCAGCTTATTCTGCAGGAAGTCAACACATTTTGTAAGGAGCAACATCCATTGAAAGTGATTTAATCAGCATTTTTAAATAGCTTAAAAACCTTTTGACTTTAATATCACTTTAAGCTAAACCCGCGTGAAGGTTTTTTTTTTCGTATAAATTTTTTATTGGAGATAAAAGACAATAAAATAACATTACACCATATTATACAGTCATAGTACTTCAAGATACAATACAATGCAGTAGGTGTGGATCTGGACCTGGAATTCGACTGCAACAGCTTTAGGGGATTAGCAGGCTGGGGGAGGCAAGTGTAGCCAGGCATGGGTGTCAGAAAAATAAGGTGTATGCCATGTAGGTACAACATGGCATACAGTCGTGGAATACTGCCAATGCGTCTTGTTGGTAAGTACCTACACAAAATCAGCAAAAAGGCTGCAGTACATGGGGGCTGCACAGAGAGGGCATATACCAGGGATCGACGTGCAGTATGGTGGAAGTACAACTGATGTCTTGTAAGAGAAACGACTCAGGGGAACAGTAAAAGGCGGGGAAGAAGAGGGGTGAAAAGAAAAGGGTGGGTAGTGTCAGGCTGCGAGTGAGAAAAGGTTAAGTGCTATAGAGCTGTTTCCATAATCCCCCATCATAGGGTTACAAGGTGATGGTTGATATCAGCGGGTAGGAAATTTTCTATCCAGTGGGACCATATTTTTTCAAACTTTTGCATAGTGTTTTCCGCTTGGGCCGTCCGCTTCTCATGCGACATTGTCCAATGCACATGTCGTTTGAGGCTAGAAATACTGAGCGAGCTGGATAACCATGACTTGGATATCTCTCTTTTAGCCGCCGTCAAAACATGGAGGCTTAGTTTGAAGGATGCAGTAGAAATGCCTAGCGGCTCCGCGTGAAGGTTTTTAAAGACAAACTCATAGTAACAGCATACAGAAGACCTATATGTTTCCATTCCATTCTCCATGTGGACATACTGTTACCCTCATAATCACCCCATCAGCTTTAAGTGTACTCCCTCTTTCCACTAAACATTTTGGAAACAGTGTGGGTATCAATATGAAAAGTTTGACAGCAGCAACAACAGCAAAGCCTATTTCTCCATCTTTAACAACTCCCCTTGCCACTGATGTATGCAAAAAGCTGTGACGTATGACTGTCATAGGAAACAATGTCTGAAATGTGGGCTGCGATGGACAGGTTGGCTTCACCTTCACTGTGGTGACCAAAAGTAAGATAGTGGCCCTCATCGTGAAATACATGGGTCTCTGGGGATAGATTGAAGTTTTTTGTTTACTGAGTATATATCGGCACGTTGTTTATAAACCTAAGAGTTTATTTGCAGCGTTTGGTGTAAACACTGGCAAAAGTAAAAGTTGCTTTATTGACACTATCCAAACCACCAATCTGTGTTTGTGAATGTCACTATTTGCAAAGCGATAGGCATGCCCCATCACACAACACCTTCATCTGTACCGTCTCTTCACAGCACTTGGGTCTGATGATTGACAGTTCAAGCACCAGGTTTTGCATTGTAAAAGGCGGGGGAAATGCCCACAAGTGCCCCTCACCCAAAACAGCTGGGTTTTTTCGAGGGGACAGAGTGGAGGCTCAGTGACCAGGCAAGGTAGAAGTAAGTACCTCAATGTGCCTGCCATACACTGTCATGTGAGCAGAATGGTGGCTTAGTGGTTAGCACTTTGGCCTTGCAGCACTGGGGGACCTTGGTTTGAATCCCATTCAGGACACTATCTCCAAGGCGTTTGCATGTTCTCCAAAGACATTCTGCAAGGTTAATTGGCTCCTTTCTAAGTTGACCCTGTATGTGTGTGCACTAGGGAGATTGTAAGCTCCTTGAAGGCAGGGACTGATGTAAAGCACTGTGCAAATTGTTGGTGCTATATAAATACATGTAATAAAAGAAATAATCTCTTAAAACATATTTCTATTAACCCACGTTATCATGCTTGGAGGGTTGAATAAACAAGAGTAACAGAGGGTATGAAATACATTTTCTGAAGGAAATGCTGCTCCAGGCCCCTCCAGTGCTGCTCACCTGGTCAGATGCTGGGCACTTACACAGGGCCGGCCTTAGGGGTGTGCGAGCACCATGGCAACAAGGGCGCCGTGCGGCCGACACAGCTCGTCCTGGGGGCGGCTTCTCTCCAGTCACTTTAAGTATTCCCCCCATACATACACGCATGCAAACAGGCATCGGGTGCGCATACGTGTGAAAACGACGATTTCGCCCATTACGACGCACATGTTACATATCGCCGCGAACGTCGGAATGAGAGCAATAATTGTAGGGCTATCAATCACTGATAACACTAAACTGATGAGCGGTAAAAGCTTTTAAAGCGTCACCTATGGTCAATTTTGGGTATGGTAATTTTTTACAATTTTGCAGGTGCGCGCAATTTTAAAGCATGACATGTTTGGTGTCTATTTACCCGACGTGACCCCGCTTTTTATATTTTACCAAAAATATGGGTGATAAATGGGTGTGGTTACTGGGGGGTGTGGCCACTAAAGGGTGTGGCCACGGAGGGGTGTGGTCACTGAGGGGCGCTGTAAAGCTTTCTCGCACAGGGCGCCTAAAGGCCTAAGGCCGGCCCTGCACTTACACAAGCTCTGCATGAAAAACAGCCAACCTAAACTCTGAACCATCTTCTCCTGGAAAGGTAAGCATTTCCCGTCTAGTTTTTTAATGTAGCCATTCCATCAAGACTGTTAAGATAGCTTTAAAACATAATTTGGGTATAGATCAGCTTTGAATAGGATTACATTTTTGAATGCAGTTATGTTCTTAGGGAACTAGAAAATAGATATCAGTAAAATCTCATATAAGCTTTTACATGCTAATAGAATTTCACCAGCTTTCATTACATAATGCTTGGTAATCCTGCCATGAAATTTTTTGTTCATGCACTTCCTGTTATGGGGTGACAATGCTTTGCCCTTGTCTCCCAACTGCTCTGTTGCATTGTCACCCTGTCACATGCGCTTCCAGTGGAGACTATAAGCAATGACTATAAGCAATTGACAATACTCAATGGGCAGGTACATTCTGCTAATATTGTCATCGCCAGGAAACCTGGCTTGAGCAATAAAATGCATCTGCTACTGGAATGAATGCAAAGTGGCTGCAAAGAGGCTGGAAGACATCAGCAGCATTGAGAATAAAAAAAGGTGAACAAAGTCTTTTCAGAAAGAAATAAAAATCAAAGGCAGTTGTTTCTGATACACAGTAAACCAAATGTAATCCAGTTACAGCTTATTTCTACTTTAAATGAAATGCTGCCACCAGGCACTTGAATCAGGTAGCCCCTTCTTATTAAATGCCTTTGCCTAAAAAAGGCGCTTCACACCTACATTCTTTTCCCTAGGCACTTGAATAGAATTCTTAAATATGTTGTGATCCTAGCAGCATGAGTATTTAAATAAGACATTCCATTTCATATACACCACTGCATCAAGAGCTGAAATAGAATATTTCATTTGAGTTGCCGTAGGTGTTTAAATAGGATGTCCATTTGAGCATACAGTGCTGCATTTGTAAACCAAACCTTAGCCTCTAGCATATACTGTTGCCCATAGGCACTTGAATAGGATGTCCTCTTACTAACCCAATCCAACCAACAGGAGCTTAAATAGGATACCTTTACATTCACTCCTGATATTTACAGTGTAATGCTGTATCACCTATAACAGCATCTAATAGACTTTAATAGGATAAGCCCCCTCCTGCGCTCTATACCATAAGGAGATCAATGTAATGTGATCTCTGTAAGGAAGACAAAGCCCCAGGTTCCCCCTCCGGTCCCGAGTACAAAGGCTGCGTAGGCAGCAGGATAGATCTATAGAAGTCTCTTTTAATGCCTCATTTTCTCCTAATCTTTGTAAATTGCTCTTTTGTCAGAGTTTTAGGATATGGTGAGAACTCATGTGTCCTAGGAGAATAAGCCATTTTATTCCATATTCCTTCACCGACTTCATCTGCTTCGTGTAGGAAAAGAAAAAAAAGGGGGGAAAAAATCCAATTTATTGTTACTATTCTTAACTGTGCATCTGCGGGGGATTTGTGAACGATGAAGGCAGAAAGGCGAGGAGGATGTATAGAGAGCTGACCTCTCGACTTTCTGCTTCATTACAGATAATCCATTAGTCGGCTTTCTCTGCCTAGGAATACAGATGTGAGCGAGACTGCAGCACCTCATATCTACATCGCTGCCATAGCTCATTATTACACTCCCAGCACTGCACAATCAATAGCAATCCCATTACATAAGCAAAGCTAACACTGCATCTGACCAACTCCCCGATTCCTTGCTCTGCACTGCATTTACATATTACATTCCAAAATTCTTGTCTGTCTTTCTGAGAAATCCCACCTCGTTTCTTTCCTCCCTTCCTCTATTCCTTCTTTCCTGACTCTGTTTCTTCCTCTCTCCCTTCCTTCCTCCTCCCTTCCCTTTCTTCCTCCCTCTCTGCCTGTTTCTTCCTCCCTGCCTACTTTTCTTCATCTACACCGCACTTTCTTCCTCCATCCCTGCCTCTGTTTCTTCCTACCTGCCTCTCTTTCTTCCTCACCAACTCCCTTTCTTTATGCTTCGTTTCCCTCCCTCCTCCCTTTTTTCCTCACGCCCTTTCTGCCTTCCACTTTTTCCTTTCTTCTTTCCCCACCACCACTGTTTCTTCCTTCCTCCCTTCCTTACTTCCTCCCCACTTCTTTTTTTTTTTCCTCCCTCCCTCCCTTCCTTCCTGCCCCTCTTTCTTCCCACCTCCCTTTCTCCCCATCTCCCTTTCTTTCTCTCTCCCTCCTTACCTTCCTTTCCTCCTCCATCCCTTCCCCCCATATTTAATTTCCTTCCTTCTCCCTTTTCCTCCTTTGTCCCCCTTCTTTATTTCCTTCTTGATTCTTCTCTACCCACCCCATCTATTCCTTCCTACTTTCCTCCCACCTCTTCTTTTGTCTATTCTTCCTCGTAATTTTATGAGTCATTTCTTCCTTTATCCATCTACCTTTTGCCAGTCTATCTATCTATCTATCTATCTATCTATCTATCTATCTATCTATCTATCTATCTATCTACATCCCTTTCTTCTTCCCTCCCTCCCTTATGTCATTTACTTACTTTCTTCTTTCCTCCCTCCTTTTCTATTCTCTTTTGCCTCTCTTGTTCCCCTTCTGTTATTTCCTTCCTATTCCTTCCTTCGCCCATGCCTCCTGATGCCTTCCCTTCTTTTCCTTCCTTCTCTCTCCTTTTCTTCCTTCTGTTATTCCTTTCTTGTCTCCTTTCTTCCTTTTTATCTTTTCCTTTCATTTATATTTCTGCCTATGTATTTTCATTAATCTATCTATCTGTCTATCGACCAAGATAATTGATTAGACTATCCATGCTTGTAATTGGGATATTCAGCAGCCTGAATTGAAAATTGCAGTCTTATATATGTGTGTGTCTCATAGGGTTCACTTTTATTTTTTCCCAGGTAATATGGGACTCCATATGATCAGGGGACATTTAACCCCCCCTCCTCTGGTCCTGCTATGACCGGGGATGACTTGTCGTTTGGGTCTTTAGAGAATTAAGTTCTTGTTCATTGTAATTTCTGAATACTAGGAGCTAGTATGTTATGTGGACTAAATAGACAAATGGAGAACGATCGGCATAAACTGAATTGTGTGATGAATCCATCAATGGGATGTAAGAGGAGAGACCACAGAGATCTGGAACAGACCTCTGTCCTTCCAAATAACTAAGTAAACACATATGGACTAGAGTTGGATGTTCAAATGCTTGTTTGTATATCAAAGCCAAATGCTTTTCAGTAACAAGCCAGCAAGGAGCCATAATGCACGTATGTTTGAAGATGGCAGCAAAACCAACAGCAATACTTAGCAACTGAGACAAACATTTTTGTGGTCTTCAAATTATACAATGCGCATCAGTTTTTCCAAATATTATTAATGATAATTCTAGGGCTACCCATCAATTTTTTTTAGACTTATAGGTCAACATGTATTTTTACTCACTATTACTTATATTTTATATTTTTCTTGTTATCTTTAAATGTCTTATTTGTTTCAAAAGATATTAAAGTCAAAGGTTTTTTGGAAGCTATTTCAAATGCTGATTAAATCACAAGTGGCGTCACAAGAGGGGTGCGGGTGGTGCAGCTCACACCCAGTCGACACCATTGGAGGGGTGACACCAAAACAGTCATTTTGGTGTCACCCCCTCTAAAAAGTCACGCACTCGGCCATGGACCGAGAGCCCGACAGTGTCAGGAGAGAGGAGGGAACCCGATGGCATATCTCATCCCGCCGAGTAAACGTCCCCTCCTTTCTCTGCCGGCGTCCATCACCAAGATGGCCACCGGCAGGGGTCAATTAGATGGCCTCGCATGCGCGATGACTTCATCACGCACGCGCGTTGCGATGTCACACGCATGCCCGATGACATCACGACGGGGTGTCACTCGGTCTTCGGGTGACACCCGGCCTCGGGACCACCCTGTAAATCATTTACAATGGATGAGGTTTCTTGATAATTCAAAGTTTTCGATTCCTAAAGAATCATCTGGTCCCCTGAGCCCTGGTCCTTGTATCCTGTTTTAGGGTGGCTTCTTTTACTTTGCAAGGTCCTATGAATCCATCCTTGAGTGTGCTATCTTGCAAGATCAAAATTTATTTTTGTACTTATCAAACAGATATAACTTAACCCTTCCCATGATGTATTTAACAGACTGAAAGATACCAAGTAATGGAAGTTCCATGTTAAGGTTTAGATAAGCTTTAGGGCTTGTTCACACCATAGCATTGCACGCTTAGCATGCACTATCGCTCGGTACCACATGTTAGATGCGCTCGTTGTGCAATAGGCAGTAATACAATTATGTATGTTGCGTTGGCCTGTGTTTTAAAAAAATGCATGCTCTACTTTTTATCACCATTTATCAGCGATGAACGCATGTTATTGCAGTACCATGTGTTTTACAACACGCCTGCCAGTAGGTGTGTTGGGGTGTCATTTAGAATGAATGACAAAGCATTGCACCATTGCACCTAGTGGATGGTGCTGTATGATAGCCTGTGCTAAATGTACAGGTCTCGCACATTTAGCACAACGCTATGGTGTGAACAAGGATTTGATGAAAGAATAAATTCCATGCATTCACTGCTTCTCTCCTAAGGTTTACCTTAGGTGACCTGTGCTCTGATAGACTATCCATAATTGGCAATTACTTTCTGGGTAAGGTCATTCCAGAATCTATTTGCTTTGTTGACAGATCCACCATGGCATGCAGCAACATGTAATACAGTAGGCGGCCCAAGAAGGACGCAGATATGTGAAGAATTGTAAATAAACGGAAAATGCTATAAATGTAAACTTGCACTTGTACTTCACTCACTATAAAATTTTAAAGTGAATGTAAACTCTAACAATGAACTTATCTTATTTGCTCCCTATTGGTCTTTTAGTTGCATCTGTTCAATAAGTGCAAATACCTGTTGATCCTGCCAGTGGGTTTGCAACTTCCTGTGCTCTGTGTCTCTGCTGCACTGACATCTCAAGCATTATTATCACCCATGCTCAGTTCCTCTATGTGAACTGCAAAACCCCCCACCTTTGTGATATGGAGAATAGGATAGGGAAGGTGGTATATAGTACTGGTGTGACAGCACAGCTGCTCCATAGATTCAGTACATTGAGTGTGATGTATCCCTAGGGCCAGAAGTGTGTTACTGGCAGGGTCAATGGGTGAAATAAAGAAAAAAAAGCCTTCAAATAAAGAAAACTAATGCAGGAACGTTGTCTAAGAACTGAGAAGCTGCAATATATTGCATTTCTGTTATTGGGTTTATATTCGCTTCTTCTATAAATGCAAAATAATTTATCTGGGAAGTATAAAGAATATGCTTCCCAGATCAAGTTCTCCTGCATTTAAATGCACTTGTGTTTACATGCGTTTAGACACATTCAGAGTATATAATCTGCCCTTGAACACACAGAATTCTGTTTTCTTTAAATGCAGCTAAATCAAATGCACCTAAACATAGGTAAACACACAGTGTGAATGATTTAAAACCATTAGATGCATTTATATGTATTTAGAAATGTCCTATAAACACATATAAACACTTGTATGTCCTTGCCAGTGTGACTAAGGCCTTACATTTTAATATTCATTGAAATGCTCTCATTGGACACGGGATTGGCAGCTGGGAATTCAGGAAAGTCAGACCCCATATAATAAATTAGAACTAAAATCAGACAAGCAGACAGAGGAAGCTTTGCTGGATGGTGAAAGTAACAACCAGTGACGTGAGGTACCTCTGGTTCTGGGTAAGGCATACCCCAGCCTCGTCCCCCCAGCACGTCCGCCCCGCACCGCTGATCGAAGCCCCGCCCCGTTGACCGAAGCCCCACCCCCAAC
>NW_017306489.1:1589888-1617635 GCF_000935625.1 Nanorana parkeri
TGACCGAAGCCCCACCCCCAACCCAGTCCCCAAGCTAGTGTGAAAAAGGAAGAGAGGAGACAGGGAGATCGAGTGGGTTTTTTTCTTTTTGATTGGACAGCTTGGACCAATGGCGTTTTGCTGTGTAACCTAACGACCTGTCAAAAGCCGGATGCAGCACTGCCTGTAATTACCAGGCAGCGCTCCGTCTATGACAGGTTACACAGCGGGGAGGCTTTCCCTGCTCTGTAACCGGTAACAGGCCGCTCTGAATGGAGAAAAAGCTGTCAGCTTCAGACTTGAAGCTGACAGCTTTTTCCACCATAATACTAGGTGAGGCTCTGCCTCACCTGCCTCCTCTGACCGCACGGTAACAACAGATACCTTGGTGCTTGGTGCCTGCTCTTAGGCAGGGCTTTTGCATTTGAAATGTAAAAATGGGTGACAGGTTCCCTTTTAGGTTCTCAGATTGTGAAGCCCAATTGAACATTCAGTTTAAACTCAAGTAGGTATACAATAACACATCAACAATAGATCTTTTCAAATTCATATTCTCTAAATGATACAAAGATTGTTCTCTTGCAGCAGGGAGAGTTTACATTATTTAACATATTTTATTTTACAATATTTTACATGAAATCCCAGGCTGGTTTAATATATATTAATGGATCCAGTGCAAAGATTCCTGTAGTGGGGTCCAGCACCTTTTTGATCCAATATTTCATGTTTATATGCCAACAAATTGTATCTTGTGTTTATCTGACTGCTTCTATATTCAAGAAGACATATTCAAGAAGATGTTAGGGCTCAGAAATGTTAGAGTCGGTGAGGTTCCTGAGTATTGCTAGATGGATAGGACTAATTATTATTTTGTATTATGATGATGATGACATAAGAGAATGTTGATTTCATTCAAAATGAATATTCCTCTCCTTAAAGTATATGTGAACCCTAATGTACAAAATTTGGAATTAGATACATTTTTCTCAAACAATGTTCTTAGTAAGTCTTTTTGATTTCTTAAAAAGCAATAAAATCCATTTACACACAGGATGATCATGCCAGTCTCCTTCATTGCATTTCTTTCTGACCGCTATAGGCATGGAAGCATATCCATCCTTGATTGGTCAGTGTGTGCCTGTGCCTTCTGATTGGTAGCTACAGGACTCTGTGTCTACACACAGCTTGACTGTTGTCCCATGGTCAGAAGGTTCCTGCCACCCCAGTACCCTCCCTTATCACCCATCCAACCAAGCCTACTGTTAGGGAGCTAAAAGATGCTGTGTCTGTACCCCCTTGATCATATACTGTATATTGATATTTATATTGTGAGGCACTGGTGGGCAGGATTGTGGACGGTGTGTAAGTCACCTATGTGTCTCATACACCCGTGTCCAGGGTTTATGTGTGATGTGTTGAAAACAAACGTTTAACGTGTGTTGGATGGGATAAGGCTTCCATCCAAAGGTCCACATTGAACCTGGTAGCCAGATCTCATTATTAGTCTGATCTGTCGACAAGCCTTTATATATTTGAGCTGACTGAACCTCAGGGCTCTCTCATTCTTGCTCTCTCTGCTATGGAAGCCTGCTGCAGGGTGAAAAGGCTGCCTGCAGACAGAATACTAAATAGGTGTTGCCTGTTCATTTTGGTGGAGCCCATTAGGGGGCACCCTGTTAGTCAGGAACTGAGCTGAGTTTTGTCAGTAGCTCAGACAAGCAGATGCTTTGTTTGTTTTCATGCTATTGACTTGCTCTACAAAGCACTTGCTGAATAAAAGTGCAAAAAATCTGCTTGGACTGTTTCTGGGTGTCCCTGTCTTGTGCATGGTTTACCACTGCCAGTACTAGTGGAGCCTGTCCCCCTAGCAATATAAATATATGTATACTATATAATATAGCTGAAATATAGCTTTTTTTTTTTTAAACTACACAGTCCAAACTCTATTACATGTAAGTCTCTTGGTGAGTTTCCTGACCAGAGGGCATATAGTAATTACCCTTATACTTACAAAATGGCCCTGACTGAAATGTTTCCAAAATCAAATGAAGCTCTCTGCAGTCTTGCTCGATAAAGACTCGCTTTTTCAAGCCTCAGGGAAAAGTTCTGTATTTGAGTCAGATGACAGCAAAAAAACATACAAATAACTGATTATTATTTTCTCAGTTTAGCTTTTTTGGGGGGTAAAGATCCATATTGCAACAAGAATAAACAAAATAATAATTGGGTTTTGGTAAGGGAACAGGTATGGTACACATGACTTTATCAGAAACGCAGGATTCAAGTGTCATCTAATAAATATATGAAATTGATTAGTGTTTAAAAGAGGGAAAAAAATGAGCAGAGGGAGTAGGAGTATGGAATAATGACAAGTATCTGAGTCACAATAAATGAGAAGGGATTAAGTACTCAATGAATAATAATATTGGGAGATAGATAAGAAATGAGGGAGATAGAGGGAAAGTGATAACTGATGCCCTGTAATAATACAATCAGAGCACTTGTATGGTGACACACCTGAGTGAAGGGTGACGGCTTCGATGGAAAGGGGGCAGATGCATTGGCAGATGGTAGTTTGTGTCACCAGGAGATGTCTTGTCTAATATGAAAATATGTGATGAGTTACTTCCCAAGCTAATTCCACCTCTGAAGCCTGGAAATTTTGTAGCAATGAACGGTGCCTTTTGCCTTACCCATTATGTATATCAGGATGTTGTGCTTTAAATTAATCTTAGTAAATTCTGTCAGTTATAATATAGTAATCTAAGAGGATCAAGACAAACTCAATGAGTATAAAGCAAGCTTGATGGGACACATAATAAACTGAAGCCCCGATGGCACACTCAGATAATGTGATTACATTTTAATTAATGTGAGAAGGCAGGACGCACTAAAGGCTCAAGAATTTAAATATATGAACAGAGGGCTCATCCATACCAGATATGCATTGTGTTAAAAGAAAACCAGAGCTGAAAGAATATGTAGACTGCCTTTGCTGACTTCCTCTTCTAAAAATACTAGTTGACATGCTGATTGGATGGCCTCAAAAGTTTCTGAGTTATAGCATCTATTAGCATTGCACTCACTACTCATACTATGAGTCTTTGTGAGCTATAATGAGCTCCTATAAGCGTTCATCATTGGTTGCGGAAATCTTTTAGCTTATTGGAAATGTCTTGCAAACACTGAGCAGTTCCATTTTGAGCAGTTCCAGTTTCTGTATCGAAAATCTGTGAAATACTTGGCAAGCACTGAGAAGACACACTCAATAAAACAAGCAGAGAGGCACATCCAAAATGCCTGTTGGCTGTGAGAGAGACATTAGGGAAGGATTAGAAAGACACATTCAGTAAAACAAAGGCTTATTAAGAAGTGGATGTATGGACACTGAGTAGGCAGAAGATACACTGGAAAGGAGATGATTAAACACTTGAGTAACTATGATTGGGGTCTAAGAATGAAAACGCTCAAAGGGATGAGAAGACAGTTTCAGTATTAGGAGATGAGATTCCTACTCTGGGATCAACTTTCTTGTTTTAACTCTACATGTATCCATGAGATCCACCGAAATGAATTATCTAGCTATCTTACTGGCTGGATCTCAATTGCAGGTATGATATGGTATCCTACCCCCCACCCCAGTTCACTGTCATTCAATTTTCTAGTGCACAAATGACAAATCAAGACATTTTTTCTATCGGCTTCTGTTCTATCTCCACTTATAATAACTCATTGAATCTCTGTTTTAGTCCTGTTTATCCAGCTGTCTATCACAACAGAACTTGCTCTGAAAATCCATGCGCATTTGAAACAGAAAAGGACATGGAAGGGCACACTCTAGTGTATCTGGTTCCTGGCTGTGTGTAAAACACTTACGAATAATTGGCGTGGCACACTCATTGAAGGGATGGAGAAGGCATCCACCATAAGGGTAGGAAGGGAAGGAAAGCTTGCACTTAGGACAGCAATGGCTTCAAGTGAGACACTGAAAGACTTATGCTTCACACTCCGACCTACTCAATAAATCAATGCAAGGAATAAAAACACAGTGCAATAACCATAGCTACCAGTCTGTTACTTTAGTATGTAATAGTATGACATCAATAAAAATTATTCTGGTTGCCATGGGTTGCTGCACTATGTTCTCGAGAAAAAACAACTCCGAGAACAATGATGTGAAGACACTCAGTCAGGATGGCCGTTGGCTGTTAAACACTCCGTAATGACTGGGAAGACACAATGGGGGTGATTTACTAACCTAAACACACACACACACCAGGTGTGTGTGATTTTCACACAGCAAAATGTATTTATCAACCAAAAAGTCTCTAAAAGCATATTTCCACTAATGCCATATATGTAAAAATCATGCACATGATGCATATATAATGCTGCTTCACAGTTTAGACAAAAATGGTTAGCTCATGCATTTACATTCCTTGCATTCATCAACGCAAGCAACACAACATAGAGCTAATTTACCCAACATCACCTTGGAATTCCTTCAGGGCTTTGCACAACACACCTGCTGGGTGTGTACACATTACAAAGGTGTTTAGATTCCACCCATAGATCATGCTGGGAGGGAACACACTGCAGAGGTGTATACACGTTCGTGGTGTGTTTATAAGGTTAGTAAATCAACCCCATTGTGTAAAGAAAGGCTCACTCACTGAGGGTAGATTGGGATCTGTGAGTAGGATAATCGGAAAAGACTGGGGGGAAGGAACCCTGAAATGAAGAAGGTTGAGGAAATGCACATTCTGTAAAAAAATTGAGAGTGGAAAAACTGAACAGACACTAAATGAACACAGTTGGAGATGAAAAATGAGATCCCAAATCTGAGACAATAGCACAATACAACACCATTATTGTCCTTTAGCTAGCAATGACACCAGGGTTCTGCTATTTACACATTCACTATATCTGTGTAATGAAGATTGATGTGTATGATATAAAAGACGTGGATATGACACTATGGGACGTGAAACACAAGTGATCATTTATTAACACAATAAAGCAAAATAGCAGCCCATAGTGGCTTGGCTGGTACACAGCTGATTCATACATGGCTGTATATTATCAGATTATACTATAAAGGAACGTTGACCCCTTGTCTAAGAAGACTGTTATGAATCAACAGCTTTGACATTCTTGCCGCAAAACCTAATTCCACTTCTGTTCTGAGTTGTCCCTCATTTGTGACCTTGGATGAAACAATTATTTCCCACTCTGTAATGGCTCATGAAACAAGAGTGAGTTCCACGGAACAGATATACTGACAAGAGCACGCTTAGGAGGAACTGAAGTTTAACATGTAACAAGGAATCTGACATCTGAGCAGGTTGCGAATAACAGTAGATAGGTTAAGATGTGCACAGTTCAAGAATGGAGGGGACCCTTGCAGAGATTAATCTTCAATATAAACACACATGTATGATATGTCAAGTTCAGTATATACATTACAAAAGAATAAAGGATAAAATGTTGTTTATAAACATCAGGTTGAAGAAATTGATTAGTTGAAGAATGTTGGATATAGATAAAATGTATACCAACTACTGACTACTGTCGTAATAAAGTGTTATTGGCTATAGGTTTGTAATGTGAGGTGTAGAGGATACAGAAGGCTTTCAACAGAGTTTGAAACATAGCAGACAAATTAATTTCAATTGACAAACTAATAGAATAAAGTGTGGATGATGTACAGGGGCAATGCAGACAATACCTTACATTATAGGATAGAGATTTCATAATGATGCAATATACATGGTTTAAGAAGTATAATTGGCTTGTTAAAATGTTGGAGGAAAGCACTAGAACTGCCGTAATATAAGATATAAGATCACCTGTAATATAAATGGTTCAAATGGAGCGTTGATGGATATAATTATCTGCTATACTGCAATATATACAATAGAAGTTAAGTTAAAATTTGTGAATGGCTTAGGATGGGCAGTATAAAATGTATTATCTGCTTTAGGAAATATTGTTTTACGTTGAAGTGCAGCTTCCAGAATTTACTAAACGTATACTCCTGTGAATCATATATAGCGATGGTGAATATAATGGTTGGATTTAAGATATTACAGTTTTTGTATGTAAGGGCTAGGCATGGCTGTGCAAGTTTTAGGAGCTGGATTAAGTAGTGCTGACATACAAAAGTCTAACATGTTAGAACTGAATTCAAGGCAGAAGGAAATGGTTAAGTATGACAACATTGTATGCAGTGGTAAGATAATAGTAATGCAGGATATTGGAGTTAGGGTGCTCAATTTTAGAGTTAAGCTCAGCATTGCAGTGTTAGCAGTCAGGTACAAACTATATGATCTGAGAGTTAACTGAGCAAGAATTCTCTTTAGCAGGAGGGTCAAGAAGTGCAGAATACTGTATATGGCATGTGTAGAAGAATACATTTCTAGTCCTTCTGTCCAGTCCTACTGAGTCCAAGAGAACCCAGACTCCCTCACCCCTCCTCACCTGTGCACGGGTCCCCGTCACATACCTGGATGCTTGGATCTGCTGTGTACTCTGTCCTCCTCTCTCTCGGTGACTCTGATTCTCTGCTAGCTGAGGAGGGAGGGAGCAAAGGATGCTGCGCTGGTGCTGCTGCTACTAACCCTTTCTCTACCATACTGCACTGCTGTTGACAAATACAGCAAGCTTCTGGAGGGATCAGTAGACCCTCAATGTCCTTCTACAAGTGACCTGCCCTTTAGAACTGAACACACAGGCTCCTGATGGATTTAGCCATCTTTTGCAGCTTGTGACAGCATCTTGGTTAAAAATGTCATGTGGCTGCTTTTTAAAAGCTCTTCTACCCGCTAGAGGGTTAATCCTGCCCATATAAATCCCTTCTATTAAATCCCTTGTAATCCATACGTCAAGCACTGTATCCCCCTCTGGACAGATGTGCCACATTTACTAAGCGCCCTTGCTTAACATCATTTAACGGTAATGCCACGTAGTCCCTCCCACTGACAGTAACATGACTGCACAAACCATACATATGAAGGTGGCCATGGGATGAGATCAGGGTCATAGTTACAAATATTCAGTTAAAAGTTACACTGGTGACCGAACCTTAATATCTATGCACCACATTTCCTATGAATCTTTTATAAATTTGCCAATTATAATGATTGGGACTTTATAGGTGCTAATTTTAAGCCAAATAAAAAAACAATATCACAATATTGTTAGTAAAGTGTTTAGGCAGCACAGTGGCGTAATGGTTTGTGCTTCTACTTTGCAGCACTGGGGTCACTGGTTCGTATCTTGGCCAGGTCACTATCTGCAAGGAGTTTGCACGTTTTCCCTGTGCTTGCATGGGTTTCCTCTAGGTACTCCGGTTTCCTCCCAAACTCCAAAGACATGCTGGTAGGTAAATTGTCCCTTGTATGTATCCATGTGAGATCAGGACACTAGATTGTAAGTTCCTCCCTAGTAATTTGGGAAAATTGAATTGCCCCCGCTTGCACTCCCCTGTATGAAGTACAGGTAGTACACTGGCACCCCTCAGGAAGCCAGGGGGTGGGTAATGACCCACCGCCCAGCTTCCTGATTGGCCAGCTTTCTGACCAATCAGGAAGCTGGGTGGCAAATCATTACCCACCCCCCCCAGCTTCCTGATTGGCCCGGAATCCAGCTCCATGCTCCCTGGAGCATTCCAGCTTCCCGGCCAATCAGAAAGCCGGGTGCCGTCTAATGACTTGCCACCCGGCTTCTTGATACCGGAAGTTCCAGAATCGGCATTTGGACGAGTACTCGGTATCGGCTTATACCTACCTATAATTATTATGAGATTAATACAATTTTATGCCAGTTGAAAAGGAGGTGCGCAGACTACTGGTGGTCTTATGGTTTTGTCCGAGCAAGTTTCTAGTTATTACTTAAGTTATTACTAAAATCAGCAATAATCAAATGCAGAGGCAATTATTTAATATGATAAAGAGTAGAGACATTTAAATAGTCTTGCAGATACAACCGGCCCTTTGAGGGCAACCATAATGCTGATGCGGCCCAAGATGAAATTGAGTTTGACACCCCTGCCTTACATCACTAGTGAAGCCTGGTAGCAGGGGGAGCGAAAAAAAAACTGTCTTCCATGGTTCCAAGGCAATGTAGGAGATATCTGTACATAAGGGAATGTATGTGGAGGTGCCTGCTATAAGGTCCCATAGGCAGTTTGCTAAGTTTGGAATCAGTAAGGGCACAACTCAAAGGAGAGAAGTGGCCAAAGCAGCAGAAGGGTTTCATCTTAACTATTCTTCTTACAGCCAAAAAGCTCTGACTATACAGTAAATATATTTAATCATATCTCAACAGACATGAAAGACAATTATCGCAAAATATTATATTCTGATGATTGTACTGTACAGTAATACCTTGGTTTACAAGTAACTTGGTTTGAGAGTGTTTTGCAAGACAAGCAAACATTTCTGAAAACTTTTGCCTTGATATACAAGCAATGTCTTGCAATAAGAGCAACATTTTGTAGAAAAGCACCACCAAATAAGGCTGTAGCAGTGCGAGCGATGAGTCTGTTTAACGACAATGCAATGTCACATTCGATAGATTCCTTGTTACGGTTTCACGAAATGAAAAAGATTCCATTGAGTGAAGAGATAGCAGTGATTCCGTTAGTGATAGTGAAAGTCGTCCTACACAATAATCCTCCTCTCTTGTCCCCCTCACAGCAGCCACGAAGGTACCGCTAATTGGTTTATTTGTCTTTATATTTTGTACATTATTATATTATAGTACAGTATTGTAATCATTTTTCTATGAATATTTTTGGGTTGTGGAACGAATTCCCATTATTTCCTATGAGGAAATTCACTTTGATATACAAGCGGTTGGGTTAACAAGCATGCTTCCGGAACGAATTATGCTCGTAAACCAAGGTATTACTGTATATGGTAAACTCATTAACCATAAATCAGCCTCTGAGTTAAGGCTTCTTAAGTTCCCCCTGGCAGGTTTATAGTTTGCCTCACTCTGCACTTTTGCTGTACAGCTTGAGCCTTATGGCTCCATTCACACCTGCAAATGGGGCCTGATTGCTGAGTCTCCTTCGTGAGACAGATATTATCAGCTGTGGGCGGTAGGGGCTCTGTACCATTAGATAACAGCTGCCCCCTTCCGCAGCTGTTTGCAGGCCATTTACATGTAATTTCTCCAATTGCCTGCGGACGATCATGCAGGGAAGTAAACAGTCTGTATTAGTAAAGTAGAGAAAAATGAAAATAAAGGCTTATAATAATGATAATACTAATAATCATAATGGCAATAAATAATATAGTGAACGCTCTCATTAAATGTATTACCCATGTTACATTTTAAGAATACAATATTTTTATGACCTCCCTAAATTCTTAAACCCTGCATTATTGCTGGCCAATAATTATGTCATGTCTGTAGTTACATACAGTAAACAAAGCTACAATGCAATGCAAGTTGTGTAGGTGCCAAGGACAGGTTTAGAGCTCTCAGTAAATGTATACTTTAGCATACATTCCAGGGCTGTGGAGATCTGCATGGACAATTATCCTTCCTCAACCTGGTGACGACGCTTGTAAATACAGAACAACACAAAAAGTACTCACTATTTAACTTTCATCGGAGCTGTCAAGGCATGTCTGGGGACACTTTGCAACGCTTAAACATTTGTCCTTGATTTTTAACAAGTGCCCTGTTCTGCGTTTCATGCTGAGGAACAGAAACATACTTCAAAGTGTCTGTTCTGTATGCTGAATGTGAGATACGATTACTCAGTTCAAAGCAAGGTGTTCCAAACATAGTTGCTCCGTATCATGATTATCAGGACCAGAGAAAATGTTCTGAGAGGAGGCTGCACTGGCTTTGTATATAGCATAACAATGTGTTATATGCATATCCTTAGGTCATCTAATGCTGAATATGAGAAGAGCGGATTATGTATAGTACACCTGAGTTAATCCTGAATGTGTTAAATAGGAACTTTACCCATATCTTCAAAATAACAACAAAAACACCTTTAGAAATGCTTAGTAATTACAATCTACAAACACATACTTAAAGATAATTGCCGGCTTTTTATTCTTTGCATACCTTGTTTTTCTTTCCTACCAATGATTCTCACAGCTGCCATTTTTACTAAGGACAGATTCATATATTTCCCTTTACCTCCTGGAACTCTGGCACACGTGACTAGGACACGTGACCATGCACATCATCTCAGGGGAGGAAAATGTCTTTCCCTAATATCTCATGAGATTACAGATGAGATTCCCCAGCAATGCTCTGCTGATGTAACCTTACCAGGATGCAATGCTTGGGCACAGGTTACTTCACTAATGAGTGTAAGATGATTTCATATCAGCATGCAGTGATATTTATTCAAAGGGGGTAAAAGTCCACTTTAAACCACTAACACATGTGAGAAGCAAGAATGCCAACTGATATCTCTTCATACCTTCTAGAGTGCCCCAAGGCTCTTGGTTATGCAAATACTGACTTCAGGTCGCCAAGTTGAACTTGGCACACCCCCTCCTGTCTCTTGCATTTCACTGTTGGTTAGTGACGCCATGCATCAGAAGTGACCAATAGTGAGATGGTGAAGGGACCATACTATATTCAGAATTTGCATTACCAAGCCTCTCGGGTTTGGGGGGTCCTGTGCCACCCTATAAGTTATATGAAAGTAGGAGCATATCTATAGGCACCTGCTTTTTCTATCTGCTGAGGATTTAGCACATGTAGACTAACCCAGCTGTACTTTAAAGCTTAAATCCATCCCAAAAAATTAAAAGATTTAGATAGCATGGGGAAGGATTAGAGCATTTCTCAAGTTTTGCTTCTGTCTATGTCTAAATTGAAATTTGCCATTACATCCTGTCCTATGACAAAACGTTTGGTTAGAATTGAACTTTAAAGCCCAACTAAACTCAGTTTAGATCAGTTAATTGCATTACGTTTTTTTTTTCTTTAGAGAACGTAGAGAACGGCCACAGCCTGAGTTGAAAAGTCTGTCCCCGCCAGCATGCTGCAGAGAGGACTGCTGCACTCTGTTTGGAAGCAGTGGCCTCTTTGCGGAGGTCTAAGACTTCACCTGCTGAGTTAGAGTTAGACATAGGACATGAGCTTTGCTTATTGCAGATTAATTGAACACATACAAGACCTCTGCAAAGAGACCGCTGCTTTTCCCATAGAGAGCAAGGGCCCTCTAAAAGTCACACAAACCAGAACGGATTTCATGTGTGTGTAAAGTTGGATTCATCTGTGTGTGTAAAGTTGACCCGAGATGTAGCGCAGAGCAAATGCAAATAAAGGTAATGGGCAAATCTGTGACAAATGAGCAGCCTGGGGACTTAGGACAAAGAACAGTGCGAGTCCTAATAGGAAATCTATAGATTTGAACGCTCTGATCAAATACTTTTTCTGGTCAGTCTTTATATTGCGGTTTATAAATACAATAAATGTTAGTGAATTTAGCATTCAATATAAAAGCCAACATATCCAGGTGCGGGTGAATCATTGTTTAAGGGGGAGATGTAAATACACAATATGCCTTATATATTATGCAAATGATAAATTGGTGAAAGTATTGAGAATTTTAAAATCAAGGGGGAATCTGACATTTAGACATTTTTAAAATGTCTGAATGTCGGATAAATGTCAAGGAACCAAAAACTAGTTATCTTTCTAAGTTTATTAGCTTAGGACAGCCATAAGAAGTAAAATGTGTCTCTATGTTTGCATAGGGTTATCACATTTTACATATGGCAGCCTTTCTTAAAGGAGAACTATGGGGTAAGTGTTTTTCCCCATAGTTCTCCTCAGGGTCACGTGAGGACATAAACTAGCGTCCTCCCGTGATCCAAAGCTCAGTATACCGCGAGCTATAGCTTGTGGTATATTGAGGCCGCCGCAGCTGGGACGGATCCCGACATTACTCTCGAGATCCACCCAGCTGCGTGATTGACAGCTGGCTACAGAGTTCTGTGGAACCCTACCATTCTTCCTGAAGTTACTAGAGGTGCCCTGAGCAGTGAGCAGTAGTACAGCAGAGATCTGGGGTTGATGCTACTCCAAACATTCCAACCTGCAAAACCTTATTTCAGGGAGGTTCCCGTCTTATTTCAAGGAGATGCCCTTTCTGTTTTTTGGGTTTTTTATACAGCGGCCGTCGTCAGATCAAGCCTCATTCTGAGGCTACATTAAAGATCACATGACCTTCCTCCAGGAGGCAAGCCTCGTTCTGAGGCTATACTCTAGAGATCACATGATCTTCCTCCAGGAGGCAAGCCTCGTTCTGAGGCTACTCTAGAGATCACATGACCTTCCTCCAGGAGGCAAGCCTCACTCTGAAACCTTACCCACTGATCTCTTACCGGAAAGGTTTACACAGAGTAAACCTTTCAGGGAGAAAATGCCTCTCTCGCGGACATCAGGGAGCCGCTATCTAATAGAGGGAGACTCCCTGAACATCAGGGAGACTTGAGATCCCTGCTACTCAGGAGGTCTAGGGTCATGGTTGCTGGCCATACATCTGGATAGGGTGACAGTTTACCCTATTTAACCTGCTACTCCAGATTTTTTAGTGTGTTTATATTACTTAGTTGTATTATTGCTTTTGCTGTATAAAAGTGTATTTCCACTTTTGCAGCCACATTTGAGAAACACCCCACTATGTATATGTTATGTGTTCCCATTCAGACATCATTCTTAGAAATAATTTTAAAACATATTTCTTACATTTCTAGCTGTTTCTTTGGAGCAGATGTTTTACATATGCCACTATAGGCAGCTTCTATTGCTTAGAAAAGATGGCATCTTGGAGACAAGGGACAGGCTGAGGGACATTTTTTTTTTTGCATTAACATACAATGTACCACCTGAGCCTGTAGATCTTTAACCCTTCGACAGGAAAGACAAGATAAGATGTTGTAGCAAAAAGGTAAGCTGCCAATGAACACACATTGTAGTATAGTGCAACGTATGGTAACACACCAATGTAGATTGCTGTGCAGTGCACTGCCAAAAAATGCTACATGCACTTTATTCAAACACATTAATGAGTGTTAATGGGTGTGCCTTACATGCACAACAAAGATGCATAAGGGCCTTCAGGGAGATTTCTCTTCACTTCCTGTCCGATAGACCCAACAGGAATTGAGAGGATATCATTCCAATGTCGGGGAAATACCCTCTTATATCTCTTTCAAGGTAATAGGTGTCCCCGTTGGAAGATTTCCCCTCTATTCTTGTTTTGTTGACAAGTCAGCTTTTTGGATTTACCTTCGCTTTAATTCCCGTAATCATCCATGATCATCACAATCAGAGATTGAATCTTCCGAACTAATGAGAACAGCAATGAAAAACCTGACATTGGTTCTAACCCCCCAACTCTATCAAGATCTAAAAAAACTGCTTTGCATTGAGTTATACTTTAAAGAAGAACTATGAGGTGAGTGATTTTCACTTACCTCATAGTTCTAGCCGACCTGTGACAATGAGACTGTCACAGGTCGGCTCAGTAGATCGGGGGTGAGCGAACACATACCGGCGTTCGTTCACCTCTCGATCTTGTCACGGCTCTCTGCCGTGACAGGGGGAAGGCTGGATTCCCCCCTCCCCGCTCCGATCTGCCAGCGCTGACTGGCGGAACGGATGGGGGAGGGGGCGGGTACAGTTGGCTCTGCCTCTAGATAGGCAGAGCCAGCTGTCAGTCACGCAGCTGGGCGGATCCAGACATAATTGTAGGGATCCGCTTCAGCTGCGGCGTCTTCGTATGCCGCGAGCTAAAGCTCGCGGTATACTGAGCCTAGGGAGACGGGAGGACGCTAGTTTGTGTCCTCCTGTTACCCTAAGGAGAACTATGGGGAAAAGCCTTAACCTCATAGTTCTCCTTTAAAGCTTCATGGTATTGGGCCAAAATTCCTTCTAGCCTGTCCACTGGCTTCAGTGCTTTCCACAGCACTCACAAAGACTTCCACGGCTGTACGTCTGCCTGCAAGCCTCAATTACAAAGCTGCCCCCTCCCCCGGCCTGAGCCAACCTGTGTCCCTCTTTCCCTGGTTCTCTGATTCAGATACATTATCTCTCACTAAATACACAGCACATGGGCATCTGAACACTTCAGATAACACACACAATCCACGACCGGCTCCCCTGGAGACACGGCTATTCTCTGCACTCAGCTATGTGTTTGCTGTGTGTACTTTCTCCATAGTGTGGAGGATTCTTCAGTATCCATCGAAGGCTGTTAGATCTGTATAGGGGCCTCTGCCGAGGCTGTCATCCACCAGTCACCTGCCTACACAAATTATGTTCCCTTGGTGATGATTTTAAGTCTGGGGCAATAAGGCACCCAGGAGCTCTTCTATGAAGTCCTCAGGCTGTTTTTATCACAGTGAGATAATGCTTTGGGCTAAACTGTAATTACTTCATGTAATCGTGCGTAGGAACTTGTTTTCATTTACAAAGGTTAGCTTGTTAATTGTCACCCTTTCTAATTAAATCCATTGTCTTTAAGGCTATGTGTGGCGAAGGAGGCAAGTTTACAGAGTGGGAACATGGAGAGAATGACAAAGTAGCATGTGATGCTCATGTAATTATGTGTGATCATGGCATGAATAATACAGATAAATGCATCTTCTGTTTCCCTCAGCCTAGAGCAGGTCTTTGGTTTATTCCTCACCCATGTGTTTTATTTGATTCCTGCTATAGAGGATCTGTGGATATCACACTTCCAAATGCTTTCCCCCCTTTCCATCTGTCTACCTGTCACCTCTCCCCAACCACCATCAGTACTAGGAATCTCTCCTGTCTTCATTCCGTTACAATCGGCTTGTACACAGTATGGTTCTGCCAATATGCTGGGATGTTGTAGGCTGCTTTACAGCCGTCTAGAAAAGGGTAGACGTATTAACTATAGTGGTGGGAGATTTTCCCATCGTCCCTGAGATTACAGCTCCGTCTCATCATGATATTTTTAATCATGAGGCAATGATTATGTGTCTGTCATGGTGCAGTTTAAGGTATGGTCATTTTTCTTTAAAGAAAATCTAAAGATTCTATAACTGTACAGCATATCCAGAAATTAAAACAAATCTAAATCCAATCACTAAAATCTCATGCAAGCTTTTAAAATTTAAACCTGCAGGTCCTTGTTCAGGTACTTTCTGTTTATAGGGTGACAACTGCCTCCCAGTTGTGCTCCTGTGTGGTCACCCTGTCACATACACATCTGGTTGGTACTACACTTTTTTTTGTCAAGACACATTGCAAAAGCGTGGTCCAACTTTGTCCCCATCAGGAATCCTGTCCTGAGCAATGACGTACAGCCAATGCTGAAACAAGTGCATGGATACAGGGAGTGGCTAAAGCAAGCACTGAGATGGTAAAATAAGGATAAGACAAAGTGTAAAAGGTATTTTATGAAAAAGGCAGTTGTTTACAATATATGCAGGCCATTAGCAAATTAGATTTAATCCAGTTACAGTAGGGTTTAGAGCTATTTTAAGATTGGCCGTACACATGGGCTCTGTGGGCTGAACGAGAGAAATTATTTGATTCCCTGATCCACAGTGAATAATGTGGATGGAGGAATCTGCACCTGACAGCTTTTGTATTCAGACAACTGGGACCTGACAACATGCAATCACTGTTTATTCATCATGGCCTAATTATATTACATCTCTAAAGAATAGGTGTTTTTCCTCTGACTGCCATAGCAGAACTCTTCCTCCACCCAAGCAACCAATGTCCTTTCTAAAATCTGGAGGGTCCCGAGTCTTTAATATTCTTCATTGCAGTCCTTCTTCAGTTGTCCACATTGCTGCCATATTTCTTTTAAGAGATAGGCTAGCAGAGCAGAGCAGAGCAGAGCAGTACTAGTTGCAGTTTTGAATGTGCTTGTTGCCATCATTGTGCATTGGCATAACATAAGCAGTCTAAATGCTTAGGGCCTTGATGACTGCTACTGCTCAGCACTATATATAAACACAGGAGAAGCATGGGAGTTAGCAATATCAGAGATCTAGGCTTCTGATGGAAGCATCGTGTTGTCATGGCAGCCTAAGTTCAAGGACATTTAGAAAGGGCATCAGTAGACCATCAGTTGTGTGGTTATTTGTGAAGAAGAGGCAGAAGAAGCTGAGAGGCAATAATAAGAATTTAGAAAAGGATAAACAAGAAAGCAAATGTGGTCTGAAAGGGAACAATGATAGGGAACAGAACTAATGAAAGAGTATGTGTAGTGAATGACAGGGAAAGGGGGACTGAAGATCAGTAAGCGTCACACAATCATATAGAGGAGATAGTAAAGACGTCTTAAAATAGGATGTGTGAAAGGACACAGAGCAATAGACACAAGTCTAAGAATCTGAGACATTTTGACATATGAGTGTTAGGTCAAGATGAGAAAAACAATGTGGTGGTCCATACAGGCCGTACCTGACAGGCCGTAGCGATACAGTCGCGAGGATCAGCAGAAAGTGGAAGTGTCAAACTACTGAATTGGCTGACCTTGAGCACACCAGGAAGAGAGTTACAAGCAGCATTCCATACAGAGAGGGGATATGCATAGGGTAAAAATCCCTCATTACATTCTCCGTTGTACCTCCATTCTCAGCTCTCAGTAGCCCTCATTGCGCCTGGTCCAACTGGGAACAGGGCTGCCACCACGAGACTCATCTACAGGGGGGACTCACCCTGCTTCCCAGATGAACCCGAACTTCCTGTTGACCTGATAGGGCCTAAGCTCAGTACGGGAGTATTGCTCGTACCCCCTTATTGGAGGCCCAGTGCCCATCAAAGAAATAAATAAACCCATCACTTCTGCTTACATCCATTTTAGCTGAGGAAAACCATCAGCTGAATAAAAATACCTTCAGTGTTAACGTTAACCTTTCATGAGACATATATTGTGGTTTCCATTGGTAAATTCCTCTGATAATAAAATGATCCACTGGCGTTAAAGTGTAGGTCAACCCAAGACCAAAATTTTAATATTTATCATCACCTTACCAGTCCTTACAATGGTTTTCATTGTCCAGGCTTTTTTTTCCTTTATTGTCATCCATTGATCCTGCCAGTAACTCCCAGGGTGACAATGCTCACTAGCCGTACTGTATCTATGAATTAGCAGAGTTGTCACCCTAGGACAAGAAGTGTAGGACTACACAACACTTCCCATGCTCCTTGTCTCCATAACATAAAGGAAGATGTTCTGTAGTTCACAGATGATCTAACCAGGGATGATAAAACTCAGGGGTGCTGTATTGTCAGCTCATTACAGGATGTTAAGGTACGGCAGCCCATTAACCACCATGGACCTTTTAACAGACCTGCACCTTTTTTTGTCCAGCGCACCACAACACACAAATGGTTAACATTTGTGTTATGGTGAGCTAAAATGGTTTTGCTACCACTGTCTGTGAGAATCGGACTGTTCCATAACACTACATACAGCTTGAAGACATCTCTCAAGCATGGCATTGAAAGGATTGGTGTTTTTCCCATGTCACCCTTGAGGTCTCATATAAATATTTTATACATTTTTGTTTGTATTGGTACATGTCCCCCATGGCAGTACCCAGCTCCCCATGCCCTTTGTATGACGATGCCTTGACCTATAAGCCTTGAAAAAGGGCAGAATTGATTTTCAAGAATTGCCCCCCCCCCCATCATAGAAATTCTGATTGCGATGTTTTCGATGGACGCCCCACAGTTTTAACCCAGACACATTGGCTTATACAGGATTTATATAGCGGCAACTGTTTGCGCAGCGCTTTACAATATAAGGAAGACATTACAATCACAATACAATTCAAGACAAGATGGTAAGGAGGGCCCTGCCCCTGAGGGCTTACAATCTAAAGGGAAGGGGAAGTGATACATGAGGAGGTAGCTGTGTGGGGATGAATTGTTTGACTTCCATTAGTCTCTGTCCACAAAGACGTTGTGTGTTGTCAGAACTGAGTGCATTCCTGGCAGATCAACAGGTATGCTCAGTATGTGTGGGGTCTGTAAATAGATACAATATGGGAAAATGTGCATGTATCGCAGGGATGTACTGCATATGTTGTTTTTTTATATTTTGTATCTGACATACACTTTAAGGATTTGCAGGGAGCAGGCAAGATGTTTCATTCATCTTTATCTCCTTGCAGGGTATTAATAGCTATAATGACCTTTTCTTTTGAAAACTCTGTTGATGTATAGGAAACAATATGACCCTGTAATACAAATTTGTTTTATCTCTAGTGGTAAGTTATAATAAGCCTTTTATTTGTTTGAGGAGAACATTAAACTCATATAAGACATCTTGCACGCAGAACAGAGTTCATTAAAGGACATCTAAAATGGCAATATTTTTAGTGCTGGAGACTGGCCACAGGGAATGTGGGGCATTAAAGTCCTGGTGCTAAGATTTTGCAGTATTATTCCAGCATTATTATTATCAGCAAAATTGCATGAATTCCATTATTTAATGGAGTAAATTGAATTTAACCACTTCAGTAATGACTTACGTATATAAACATCCCGTACTGAAGTGTTTGATACCAAGATCGTGGCTACTAGCTACATACAAGTGATTTAGCAGCTCTACAGTATGCCACTGAATATCTTGTATATTGCTGAAGAGAGCGTCACCCTCCTCCACCTCCGCTGCCGGCTATCTTGTGCGGGTCCAGGACCGCCACTGCGGGCGTCACTGACTGCAGCAGAGTAAGATCATCACACTTTCAGTGGCTCATCTCTCCTCCAGTTACTGAACCTGGTAGCTATAAGGATTTTGTCACTTTCGGTTTCAGGATGTTATTTCTCCAGCTGCTGTGGCCAGAGAAGAAGCTGGTGAAGTATAATCTGTGCTTCATAAGCTTCTGTGGGGTCCATAAGGGAAATTAGGTTTTAGACCTCTGGGAGACCCCTGATGTCTACATAAAGAGGACCTGTCACTTCCTTAGTGTTGTTACTTTATTGATAGCAATAAAGTTAAGTGTAAAAAATAAATTACAGGTAAGAGACATTAAAAAATAAAAAAGCACAAAAAAGCCCTCCTCCTTCATGTCACACATGTTACATTGCCACAAACCATGGAGTGCACACAATAATTCTAGGGCAGTCACTTACCGTTAACTCTAAATAGATTAGTGGTAAACGCTTTTAAAGCATTGCCTATGTGCAATGTCAGGTACTGTAGTTTTTTGCCCTTTCACGTGCGCAGTTGTAAGGTTGATGTGTCTGGTATGGATACCAATCTCAACCCCATCTTTATACTTTACAAAAAAATGGGTATTACAGGTGAAACCTGAATAATTAGAATATCATGCAAAAGTAATTTCAGTAATTGCTGCAAAAGGGGCCCAAACCAAGTACTGAGTACATATGCATGCTTGTACTTTTCAGAGGTCCGATATTGTTCTATGTACAATCCTTGTTTTATTGATTGCATGTAATATTCTACTTTTTTGAGGTTGTGGATTTGGGGTTCTTGGGGTTTTCATGAGCTGTAAGCCATAATCATCACAATTATGACAGATCACGGCTTGGACTATCTTGCTTTGCATGTAATGAGTCTCTCTCATATATTAGTTTCACCTTTTAAGTTGCATTAGTGAAATAAATGAACTTTGCACGATATTCTAATTATTCGTGTTTCACCTGTATATTGTGTTTGTGTGCACTAAGATTCATTTTAGTGTATTTTTCACTACAAATATCGATTTGATAAACATTTGTGCAAACATTGTGCAACATATAACATTGCAACTAACATTTTTCTATTCGACAGGTCAAGCTGTTAAAGTGCTACTGTGCCATGCCCATGCAGGTCAATTCAACAGATTCACTTAAAGTGAACCTCTAATTTTCCGTGCAGGGTAGGTAAGGGGGTCACTTAACCACCTTCCCCTCCCCAGCATGATGTACTTACCTTTCCTTATTTCTGTGCTGCTCCATTCAGCTGTCAGGACCAGGGGGAAAAAGCTCTGTGTAAGCTCTAAACCGAAATGTTGGGGAGTTAAGTGACCCTTTTTCTTTGCCCTGAATGAGCAAAGAAAAGGTTCTTTTTAATCCCTCACCTCCCCAGCAGCGCTCTCTTTCATTTTATTTCCTTACTGTTCCATTTATCCTCCAGGAGTAAATAAAGGAAGCTCTACGTAAGGTCAAGGCCACAAGTTAGAGATTATGCAGAGCTGCAAACTTATTTCCCTTCCACCATGTGAGAATGATGGTTGCCTAAGTGGCCAATTAGAAGCACTGCCAATGCAAGGAAGGGGACAAACTCATACGCTTCCACATACCCAGAAGTACTGGGGCAATTCTCTTCCCTCCCAGCAGCTAAATTGATGGGGTGTGAAGCTAAGTACAGTATGTGTTGCTAGGAAGGGAAAAATGTAAGTGAACCTTTTTTTTTGTCCAACTTGGGCAGGGCAAAGGTTCATTTTGAAGCAACACTGAAATTCCCCAGTTAGCTGTCCCTGTAAAAGAAGAGAGTAAATACACACCTCTCATGCTGTCCATACCATTGAATGCAGCTTAGTTGAAGAGGACAGTCACTAGATGTTTGTGCAGTAACTGACACTTCCAGAAGTGTCTATCGCCTTGGTCCCTCATTGCGTTTAGTGGTTCCTCCTGCAGACCTTCACATCACTGCTGTGTCCTGTAGTCATTGAGAGGATCCACAGAGTGCAGTGAGGGACCAGGAGATCAACACTCCCGGAAGTGTCAGTTTCTCAGCAGACTTCAGTGGACATTGCCTCTTCAACGCAACAGCATTCATTGGCATGGGTAGCAGGAGAGGTGAGTATTTACTCCCTTCTTTTGCAGGGGCAGCTTTTTGGGTGAATTTTAGGGGAAGATGCAGGTTAAGGTTAGGCTTAGGAGGTAAGTTTAGGTTCAGTGATAGGCTTAGGGGGTAGGGTTGAGGTTTTAGAATTAGGTCAGGTTAAGGGTTCGGGTGTTAGGTTGAGGGTAACAAAATGGTAATTTTTATTACATTTCCAGCATTGAAAAATTCGTTTTTGGTGTGATATATCAACTTTTTGTCTAGTTTGGGGTGTAAATGTTGTTGCTGCTGAAAGCTCTAGCACCTGGGAATTAGCATAGGAGGATTTTCCAGTAGCCTAGCAGCAGGAGTAGCAGGGATCCCAACCCCTCCAAATCAACTGGCCATGGGGGATCCGACCCTAACAAAAGTAAAGCAAAGGTAGGAGTCCGATTTCATATATTTTATGGAAGTCCAGAAGCTTCAAGCTACATACCTAACAGATTTAGAAAAAAATGTAAAGTATTATAGATGGGGGAGTGTTGCAAACTGCAGATCAGTAAGTCCAAAATGTTATGAATGATAGAGACTAATCTGTGTGTGAGAGATTATTGTTTTCTGCTCTGCTCTGCACTGCTTCCATGATATAACTTAGTGTGCCACACAGTGTAAATCAGTAAATGTTAAATAAAATAAAATAAACATATTTTTCTGCTTCTACCAGTTGTTCTATGTAGACTTCTTGTAGACTCTTGGTTTGATCTTGACACTGATGGTAAGTATACTATACAATTGTATATTCCTACAGCAGTGTCAAATTAATGACATCTTCTTTTATTGCCACTCAGTTTTATAAAGTGCTAAAAAAAAAAGACTTTTTACACAATGTAACAGCGGCACATGTTTGGCTTACAGAAACAGATTGGAGGTGAAAGTTGTAAATCCCTCATACTTAGGTAATTTTATCCAACTACAGTGCAGCAGACTGTTAAATAAGTAGCTGCCTTCAATTGAATAAATGTCCTGCTGAACGGCTAATGGATCAGCCAAAAAAAAAAGGAACATGTCGTAAAGCAGGTGCAGCTCCGAAAAGCGTGACAAATGTATAAATGGCTCACTGACACTTTGGTAAGTCTTACACTCAGAAATGCATATGGTTGTGGGTAGGAGGCATTTAACATTTCTAGAAATTGAAATAAAGGGATCATAAGATTCATAAAAGTCACAAATGTCACAAAATATGAAACTGGGGAAAAGGTAATCGGTGAGTACTTGAAGAAAAGTATTGGTCAGTCTGGTAAAAAATTGTGTCAGTGCACACCTGTAAGTGGGTACATTTCTCTTAATTTTCTTAGAATTATATTTTGCGGTGTGAGACCTTGCTCTTTCCTCTCTGTTCCCCTTTTATTAAATGCATGCCTACTAATGTTAACCTATTACTAAGAAATCACTTTTGGGTTTATTGACCATTAAAAGTGGATCTGAATTTAAAAAGTGAATATCTGATACAGTATGTTATAGGCAACATCTAGAAATGCTAATTGTAATTGAAAGATTCATCTTTTGTCTTGAATTCCTCCTGAAAAATAGCAATGCACATTCTGTGCCTAGACACTCATGTTCTGTAGCCTACTAGCTGGATATCTGAAGTGTGAGATCATCTAAAGCCCTGTGTCTGTGCTTCCTAGTCTCAAAAGATTTGTAGTAAGATTTGGTGAGGTCACTACTGTGCTGCTCACTGTGTTCTCTTGGCTGAAAAGGAAGTTGTACCTTAGGTCCTGCAGTGCACGGATTTCACTGCTTCTGCTTTATTCATTCTGTGAATCTGTGCTTCCTTCACCTGTCTTGCTGTTTCTTGAATATTCTCCCACCAATCACCCGAGGGGCAGCTCTGACATGAGGATTTAAATAGCGCTTTGCTTCTAGCAAGATAGCCACCTCCACACAGAGACACAGTGCAGAACAAAGGTTTGGTGATAGCAGTACTGTGATGCCCACTGTTCTCCTTGCTGGAGCGGAAGCTGTACCTGAGGACCAACAGTGCAAGGATTTCACTGCTTTGGCTGTATTTATTCAATGGATTTGTGCTTGCTCCCTCTGTCTTGCTGCTTCTTAAATATTCTCCCACCAGTCATCAGAGGAAGAAAAAAGCCATGTGCCTCTACCAAGATAGCCACCTCCACACAGAGATACAGTGCAGAACAAAGATTTGGTAATGACAGTTCTGTTTTGCTTACTGTTCTCTTTGCTGGAAAGGAAGCTGTACCTGTGGACCTGCAGGGCAAGGATTTCACTGCGTCTGCATTATCCATTCTGTAAATCTGTGCTTCCTCCACCTGTCCTGCTGCTGTAAGGTGACAATTGCTTCTGTGCATGCGCCTGTTCCTGTTTTCCGGGTGACTGGGAAAAGTACACTAGTATGCATGCAACAGACTATGCACGCAAACGTGCGCGCATCGGTCGCACAGGAACTGATGCTTCTTCCTTTAATGGATTGGCCTATTTGAATGACCCTGCCATATCCTTAGTTGCTGGATGATCTTCAGCTAGTTCCCGGTGTGCCCGTGATTCTGCTCTGATTTCCTGTTTCCTGTGCTTGACTCTGACATTTCCTGACAACCCCTGATTGTTGCCTGCCTCCTCACCCCGGCCTGTTTATTGGACTTCCCTCTACCTTCTGTTTTTGTACCTCACTGCCTGACTGGCTTTGACTTCTTGGCTTCCACCTGACCACGCTCCTGTCTCCTGCTCCGGTGCCCTGCTGCCCGCTCGGTTTGACCTCGGCTCTGCTTGACCTGCACCAGTTCCAGATCCTGGACTTTCAGCCCAGCACAGTGTCTGCATCATCCTTGGCACTCATGCTACTCATTGTCACTCCTCCTCTTTTCACATCTCCAGGAGTGAGGGACACGAGCTGCAACAGAAGCCTCCTCAACTATCAACCAGGTACAAGACAGCTGCTTCTTGAATATTCTCCCACCGGCCATCAGAGCAAAAGCTCTGACTTGAGGAAGAAAAAAGCCTTGTGCCTCTACCAAGATAGCCACATCTACACAGAGCAGAACAAAGCATGGTAAGTCAGTAATAGGGAAAAGATCAGCTGCAAGGAGCCTACAGACAATACTGGTGACAAGTCATTTATCTTCCACTTGTCTTTTTGGACACAGTTTTCACAGCTGAGGCCCTCTTTAGACCAAATGTCAAATAAGAACACTGCCATCACAGATAATTTCTTCTAAAAAGACCTGTTACCTGGCTGAAATGCTGGTCTACCAGCTTAACAACTCAAAGATGCTTATGTTGAACAATTGTGCAGCTATGAAAAGTCAGAAATCAATCTGCACATTTATTCTAGGTCAGAAAAAGAGGCCAGCAATGGCAGACTCCCTAAGTCTATCACTCAGAACCAACTTCAAGAGCAGCATACAGCTATCAGAATACTTAAAAAAAGTAAGCCAATCTATTCTAACTTATATCATCTAAAAAAATCATATATATGAAAGCAGGAGTGAATAGGAAAGCAGGAGTGACGGCAAAGAACAGCAGAGCACGACACAAACTCAGATCTTCAGGTGGGTTTCCGGCACTGGGGAGAATGTAGGCACGCACAAAGTTCAGCGGAGTTCAAGCATTCTTTAGAAGGCAGGTTCGTGATTCGGAGGGAAAGCTGGCTGTTCTTAAAAAAAGAGATGTTACTCTGCAGGGTAAAGCAGCCATAATAGCATGGAGGAACTGATACAGCCGCAGACTGGTTCCACAGCAGGAAAACAAAACGATTCTACAGCTAGAAGTGGACTTTGTAACTGCTTTAAAAGACGTTTGCCTTTCTTTGGCTGTAATTGCTACATAAAGAGGAATTAAGGCTTATTCCATGCTGTTTTCAGACCAAGCGCTTTGTACTGCACACGCAGTTAATTAATTAAAGCTGCAGTGAGAAATAAGATGAATTGCGCACCATCCCTTTGCCATTGTTATCTAAATGCTTAGAAATATCCTTGTTGGTTCTGCTTTCACGTGACCTCTGACAGTACTTGAGACCCGTTCACACCATTTTATGTGCGGTGCAACACAAGATTACCGCGCACTAATAGCACATATAAACTACTTACCATTAGTGATGAGGCTAGCCTTGGTGCAAACTCAGATGCCCAAGGCTCAAAACTCTGACTCCCACCCCCTCCTCCCAACCCAATCAGTTGCAGGGAGGTGCATTTCCCTACCCGCAGCTACACATCACAAAGGGATGGGGAACACCACCACTCCCATCACTGATTGGGTCGAGAGGAGGGGGTGGCGGTTTTGAGCGGGTTTAGGTGTTTAGTGGGCAGTGTGCTGGGTTTTGAAAAAGACAGCCTGCTGCACCTTTGGCGTGTTTTTGTAAAAACATGCATGCATTACATTAAGTGACAACGCATTGAAAACGCACTAAAGATGCAAAATGTGATTTAATTAATGTGTTCTTCAAGTCACATGTCTATAGTTCTCATGTGACTGCAGAAAGAAAATGCATTTAAAATGCATGCAAAAGGCATCTTGTGTTGTATTATATTGTAATGCATTACATTAAAAATGCTCCAAGACTGCTTCTAATGCAATGGTCTGAATGAACCTTTAAAGTTATAGAACTCACTGCCTGCCCGGATACTGATTGGTTGTCTGCAAGAGGTCACACCATCACTACAGAGGTAAATGAGATCATGTAAGCCACACACCATCTTTATGTAGCAATTGCTTGTAGTACGTCAATTTTATTTGTTACAAGTTGCACAAGCCTCCTAAGCTCCTCCCATTGACACATTTCACTCTGAAAAAGTGTTGTAGACTCAGAGAAGACACATACACTTATTGAACAAATTCAATTCTAGACATATGTGCACACTCTACCATTTAATTATAATGCCGATTATGCTGTAAGGTGAATATATTTTGTGCAGAGAAAGTTGTTTCCTTTTTGAGATGCATTTTAAATAATAGAATGTGTGCATATGTTTTTTTAAAGACTTAGTGCACTTTAAAATAAAGTTTACCTATCCTCTTTGCCCCATTCCCCCCGACCTAACCTAGGCCACTCCTCCCATCCCTGGATACATACTTACCTCGGCCAGATGGTTGTTTAAAGGGAACTTATCCTTTAACCGATCTTTCAATGTGTGCATGGAGCTCAGGTGGCTTGTGCTCGAAATCATAGCAAATAAAATTCTACATTGGTGTTAAATATGATTTGTATCTTGCATGATCTTATTTGCATAGAGTGGAGCAGGGTTAAATGTAGAAAACAACTACCCGCCCAGCACCCGGAACTGCATGTCCCCGGCATCGGGAGATACGAATTCCACACCCCTGCTGCCCCTCTACTCCATGCTGCCCCGAGGCCGGGCCTTGGTTGGCCTTGTGGGAAATCCAGCCCTAATTGAGATCATCATAATTTACATTGTATTGTCTCATTGTAATTTAGACATGATTTTTAGCCACCTAGAAGCTGACATTGTTCCTGACCAGTATAATGAGGAAGGTCTCTGAATAGCCAAAACCCCGGATGCACAGTGCTCCAGCTGACTGCCCACCATTATGCGGTAGAAGGAAAACAAAACAAAGAAGGTTGAAGATTAAATTCTGCAGAAATTGACACCTTTCGTTTCAGACTGTGAAGAAGTTCTTGGTTAATCTCCAGGCATAGAAAGTGGAAAACCCTTTAACCACTTGATTTGAGGAGTGATTTGGACTGACCAGCGGCAGCCAGATATGTGATATAAGAAGCAGAGGATGAGAGATTCTGATAGAGCACTGTCAGTTTGTGGCTCATTGTGTAGATAAGTGACATATATATCCTGTAAGAGAGGGATCAGACTGCTGGATTGATTAATAACCTGATAGGGACTGAGGCTGGTAATCATGGTCCTCCACAGAATTGAACAACTGGGAGAGCTTTTATCATAATCCATAAATCACTGCATTCTGGAGTGTAGTGAAGAAGAGAAAGCTGGAGAAAGGAAGAAGAAAAAAAGCTGCAGAGTGGGAAAAGGATGGCTGAACGGACATTGAGAAATCTGAGAAAGCTCTGACTCAAACTTCATACAGATAGCATTGCCTAATCCAGCCATTTTTAATGCTGCTAGCCAGCCGCTTTCCCCAGTGATACAGTTATCCGGCCACTGTCATGGGGAGCAATCGATCAGCCAGGCTAGTTGCTACAGTTCCCCCATGAGATGAGCATCGGACTGTATCTATCCCAGTATTCATTTACTCCCACCTCCCTTCTCTATTCACTTACGCAGGAGCATTTTGTTGAGCCTAACATTCATGTAACTGTATCAGCCACCATACAGGCTGGTCGAGTTATGCTTGCACATCTGTCTGCCCTTCGATATCTATGGGCACCCTCAGAGTCATTCACAGTTATCACAAGGAGGAATCTCTAAATGATACCTGCGTACACTGAATGGGTAGTTGTAAGATCAGCAGTGCTAATGAGGCTAGATTCCTTATTTCTGCCCCCATACCATCTGTTTTTTGCCACCCCCATTCTATCTCAGTACATGCAAGCCTTAGCATTACACTAACAAGATGGGATGTTATAACCACTCAACACTGAACTAGGGTGGAGAGGTTGCGCCCACTCTGTCAGTACACCTAAAACTACGCATTGTGAGATGACCTTTGTATGTCAATAAAGAGGAATTGATAGCAGGTTCTCTGGGGTGCTGGTGACGACTCAATTTCTCTTGGTTTGATTGCCGGTGCCATCCAAGGTCACTGCAGCACCCACCTGCAGGCTACGGGCACATTCTGGTCAGGAATGCAGTGGGACATTTCAATATCACTTTGTGGTCTATTCACAAAGCTGCCGAAGGATCTGGCCGTAGCTTCGGCCGATCCTTCGGCTAGCTTCGGCCCCAGCACCCCTTCGGTTCAGGAAAACCGAGGGGGTGCTGTACGGGCTATTCACAATAGCCCGTACAGCTCCCGATCACAGCCGAGCGGCTCAGTCGAGCCGATCGCATATGCCTCGG
>NW_017306489.1:1623347-1639612 GCF_000935625.1 Nanorana parkeri
TTTTTTTTTCTCTATTCTGACATCGCTCCGTGTCAGAATAAAGAAAAAAAAAGACACAGCGGGGTTTCTCTTCTTGGCGGCCGGGAGCGGGAGGCTCCCAGAGCGCCCGGGAGATTTTTAAAATTTTTTAAATGTCTTTTTTTTTTACAGCAGCAGAGCCGCCGGACAATAGGAAACTATTGGGCGGAGCTAGCTGTCACTGCTGACCACACGTGCTTTGGTGGAGCTCCGCCGCTTCCAGCGCTAATATCCTGTCATTTCTCCTGCCTGACGAAATTTCGGTGCCCGACCTGTCCCCCATCCTGTGCAGGACTTACCCGGGATCAGACTTATGTCCGCTAAGTCTCGTCGGCGGGCCGAAGCTCTTTGGAGATCCGCTCGTAAGGCAAAGGGCCCAGGCGTGGGATCAGCCGGCGCCATCTTGGCCTCGCCGGCTTCCGTCCCTGCGTCTCCTGTACAGCTGCTGGACATGGAGGAAGGTGCCGCGGAGGGGGTGAGTGCTGTTCGCCGCAGACTTCTATGCCCGGGGATCCAAATACACCAGTCCCAGCCGGACTAGGGACATCAGCCATACTGGCGGCGATTGAGGGATGCCAAGTCACCCTCACAGCTAAAATTGATCATCTGGCGGCAGAGTGCACTCTGATCCGCCATGATCTGGATAAGATCCGTATCCGCATCACAACTGCAGAAACCAGGGTGTCAGAGGTGGAAGACACGGTGCATGGACATACTGCTACGCTTACAGAACTGCACTGCACTGCACTGTCCATCTCCTGGCTGCCAAAGTCGATGATGCAGAAAACCGCATGAGGAGGAACAATGTGCGCATTGTTGGGATGCCGGAGGGTGAGGAGGGTGCAGATCCGGTGAAGTTTGCTGAGGAATTATTTAAGAGGGTCCTGGGGCTGGATGAGCTGCCCCCTACTTTCGTGGTTGAACGTGCCCACCGAGTTCCCACGGGTAGGGCACCGCCAGGGGCCCCTCCGCGTCCATTTCTGGCTCCCCCTCCTGAACTACAGGGACAGGGATAAAGTCATGGCCGCTGCTCGTAGAGGCCCTGATGTGAGATGTGGAAACGCGCAACTTGCTTTTTCCCTGATTTCTCCACGGAGATACAGAAGAAAAGGAGATCTTTTGTTGAGATCTGGTGCAGACTCCGGGAGAAAGGAATTAAATATGGCATGTATCATCCGAGTAGGTTGCGGATCCAGCACTCGGGCACGGTCCATTTCTTTGACACTCCAGTACAGGCGGGAGATTGGCTGGATACCATATGGTGAACAGGGCCTGTGGTTTTTCCTGTGCGCTACATTGGAGTTCTCATCTTGGGGGTGCCATGTTTAGCCGCTGTAGCTGCTTCTTCCCATCCTACCTACCTGATGTATGCTATAGGGAGACCCCTGAGCTGGAGATGGGATCCACAGAATCTTCATTCCTAGGAACGTTACGCCACTGAGGCCTTGGCCATATCCGACAGGCCTAATGTTTCATGGGAGGCGGCGGCCTCTCCACCACGTTACGCACGGACTTCTGTTTGCCCCCCTTTTTATTTTTGGATACCTTTTGACTTTCGTATTTTGAACTGGGACACTTCTTACTGGGGGTGCACTGACGATTGGTAGGGTGTTTTTGGGTACAAGCTTCTAGTTGTTCCGGTTACTTTTATTACTAGTAAGAAAGGGGTTTAGTTTTGGTGTTATGGGGGGAGGGGGGGGTGCTACATGGGGGATGCTATGCCATTTACATGTTTTGAGCGGCAGATCACCACTGCTTGTCCTGTTTCTCGCTGGCTCGTGGTGTCTAATACTTTCTCCTGGATCACATATGTATCTAGAGTCTTTATATGGGGGAACGCCTTAATATTTTTTCGTGGAATGTGAGGGGTCTCAACGACAAATTTAAGCGTTCTATGATCCTGAATTATCTGAAACAGCAGAGACCACATATTATCCTTTTACAGGAAACCCACTTAACGGGTAGCAAGATTTTGTCGTTGAGGCGCCCTTGGCTCCAGAAAACGTTCCATGCTACATATTCAGTATATGCCAGGGGAGTATCTATTTTGGTCAGCAGATCCCTCCCATGCTCCATTATCCATACCATAGTGGATCCTGGGGGCCGATTCCTTATTTTGGTCATGAATATCCATGCGATGCAGTTTGCTATTGTAAATGTATATGTACCACCACCGTTCAATGTGCAGATATTGTATACAGTTTTCCATAAACTTGCTGCCTATCTCCCGCTGCCAGTTCTAGTAGCGGGAGACTTCAACAACATTTTGGACCCCTCCCTGGACTCTTCTAATGTAGCCAGGCCTGCTGGGATAGATCTTATATCCTGGGCGGATACGGCTGGGTTGGAGGAAGTCTGGAGGTGGACACCGGGACACCGGGCGTACTCACATCTCTCACACACTCATGGCTCATCAGCTAGAATAGATATGGCCTTTGGTAACAGGGACCTACTTAACCTGGTGGTTGGGGCATCATATTTACCGGGTGGTCTGTCGGACCATGTCCCGCTCACAGTTTTCCTGTTGCTACCGGGCCATAGGAGTCACGGGTGTTGGAGGTTGTCACCGAGTTGGCTGAGCGTGGAGATGGTATCCAGCAGAGTGCTCCCTGCTATGGAGCGGTACTGGGACTTAAATGAGGGTACTGCCCCTACCAATGTTGTCTGGGATGCATTTAAGGCAAATATACGTGGGGAGTTTGTGTCCGCTATCAAAGCTTCTCGGGTAGAATATAATGCAGTTCTAGATGACCTTCAGAAGAAGGAATCGGAATCTGCTGTGGCCTTCGCAACTTCCCCTGGGGAGACATCCTTGGAGGCGCTCAGGGTGGCACGACGGGCGCTTAACCTCCACCACGTTGAGATGACTAGATGCTCCCTAAGGGAACTGCGTGAGTCGCTGTTTGAACGGGGGGACAAAAATGGGAAATTCCTGGCCTTATATTATATTACGACTGTTCCATGTATTTTGAATGACAGGGGGGATAGAGTCACCAAACCGCAGGCCATCCTACAGGAATTCTACGCCTATTATCAGACCCTTTATTCCAGGATTCCGGACTATGATTCGGCTCGCCTGGATGGGCTTCTGGGGGGGTTGTCCTTGCCGAGACTGGAGGAGGCAGACAGTAAGCTCTTGGAGGCGGAGGTCTCAGTTCCCGAGATACTGGCTGCCATCGCCTCTTTTCCGAATGACAAATCCCCAGGCCCGGATGGTATGCCTGGGGAGTGGTATAAAATGAATGCAGAGGGGCTGGCTCCCAGGCTTCGGGATCTGTACGCTTCTGCGTTAATATCAGGCGAACTTCCAGACTCCTTCCGTGATGCCCATGTTGTTATCCTCCCCAAGCCCGGCAAGGACCCCCTTCTGTGTTCCTCCTACCGACCCATAGCCCTTCTAAATATGGATCTAAAAATCCTTACCAAGGTTCTGGCAACCCGCTTGTCTAGGGTGATTGGTTCCTTGGTGAACATTGACCAGACGGGTTTCATGCCGGGCAAGTCCACGGACACCAATCTGCGTCGTGTGATTACCCACATACACATGCGGGGCACGCGTCAGGGATGCCCCTTGTCACCGGGCCTATTTGCCCTGGTGATGGAGCTCCTGGCGGTGGCCCTGCGCTCATCTCCAAACATTTGGGGCGTCCGGGTGGGAGGGATTGAGGAACGTCTAGCATTATATGCTGATGACCTCGTCCTGTTCCTCTCGGATGCTGGACCCTCCTTACGTGTGGTGTTGGAAATACTTGAGAATTTTGCTGTGTTCTCGGGACTGCGGGTGAACTGGTCAAAATCCCATATTCTGCCATTAGGCCCCCGGACAAGTTTACAGGCGGATCAGACCCTCCCTCTACAGTGGATTGACAGGCTTACCTACCTGGGGGTCACCATTACTGCCCATGTCGGAGACTATTATACCCTGAATGTCCTTCCATTACTCCTTACCACTAAGCGGAGGTTAGATGCGTGGATGCATTTGCCATTGACTCTAATTGGACGCACTAATCTCATCAAAATGAAGATACTCCCGGTCCTGTAATTTTGGAGTGGAATGTTGGAGTGTGCCCCCACTTCGGTGGGTGATGTTTGTAACTTTGTATGCATATTGAAAACCTAATAAAAAGTACTTTAAAAAAAAAAAAATGACTATGGAATAAAAATATAACCTACTGACCTTATGGAAATAATTCACACCCGGCACAGTAACTGCAGCAACCAGAACAACAACAGCCTGTTCTGTATCTCATCTCCTCCCGATAGGTCTGAGAACAGACAATTCCTGAATTTTTGTTTTTGGAGCTCTCTGAAGAATTGCAGTTGAATATAATGAGAAAAAATGACTTGTATACTTGTTTTTGACAACAAGCAAAACTATAAGATACTGCCTCCTCCCCAGAGCCAAGCACTAACAGTGCAACTCCCAGTGGGAGCAAAAGACTAGTTTAAACACTCTATAAAAATATAAATTGTGAGTTAAACAAAAAATCTTGACAGGTAAGGCCTGGGAACTAAGGTGTGTATGTTAGTTGATCTTTACAGGGCTTATGTGTTAGAAGTGGGCTAACAACAATAGTTACAAGTAACATGCAATCAGAATATGTTTTAATCCATGTACCTTAGTATTGTATAGTAACAAAGTACAGCAACAAAATCTTTCATACATAAGCCTGAAAAACCATCATACTTCTAAAAGCAGCCCTTGAATTCCACATCTCCCTCTGTTCTTCTTCTGCTTAATGTATACACTTGTGTCCAAAAGGGGGCCAGTCACCTCCATTCTAGAGAATGACCAACCCTACAGTGAACATTTTTGGTTGTCAAGCAATGGACTGGCAGGTCTAAGCATAACCATGTGGTGGCATACAAAAAAAACTAATTATGATCATGAGGTCCAAGTTGCTCTCACAGCCAACATGAAATAAACACTCTAATACCGACATTTTTCAACAAGTACATTTAGTATTGGGAATTAATAGCCACAGCAATGTACTTAGTTAACAATCATAACAGAACATACACTGCAAGAAGCATTACCACCACCTAGGTCCCTGACGAGTGCCAAGAAAAACACTACTTTGCGCTTCTGGGGGTGTCTACCATGACCCATACAACTGTACCAGCCGCCAGCTGCCCATGGACTAGCCCGAGTGGGATCGCTCAATAATATTTCCATGCTCTTACTGGCTACCAAAACCATGCACTTCCCACCCATCGAGAGACTGGGCTAGAAAAAAATGTTTGTCATGTCTTTCACTTTAATAACAGCCAAGTAACATCCATAGCCCCCCAACTAAAATAAATGTATCCTTCCTCAACAAAGACACAGTAAGTAAGGAGGCAAATATAAATCTTTCAAAATGAAGCATGCTAGTAATCAGTGTATTATACAGTACATGTTAGGTGTACCAGTATGTCTCAAATATTGAACTGACACATGACATGAATATCATTATTGCCAAACAACAGGGAATGTGCATTGTAGTGAAGGAGGTGTAGAAGAGTGCAGCGCAAAAGTAGTGCAGATCACTGTGTGATACACTATTTGGGTTTAGTGAGACAACAGATGCCTGTCTTTGCGGAGGAACAATAAGCATGTTCCTGCCATCTTGGCCCGAGGGATACAAACATAAAGTTAAAACGCTGTGTTCTATACTAGCATGATTGCATGCCCATAGATTTAACCTGGTCCTGAACTACTTGACTGCAAGCACTTCTCGCTGGCTCCATATGACAGGGAGTACCACCATAAACACATTCAATATGTTCCATTAATTAATTGGCTGTTAAACAAGGTCATTGTAGCTCATAACCTCTGATCATCACAGGTCAGGGTATAAACAATTAGAGCAGGAGGCTGGTGTGCACATAATTGTATTGCAGAGATTGTTTCTGCCTGGTAATAGCAGTCTATGTTGACTTATCAGGTGGGAATGTGTATGTTTAGCTTTGTAGACTCTCATGTTGCATAGCTACCAAAATACCACTTTTAATGGCATCCCAAGGCTGATAAGCAACAATGTCAGCAGTATAAATATGATATGACACACAGCAATACCAGATACATTCTTACCGCTGGCTTTTAAGTAGTGGAAGACTGGCTACCTTTAGCCGAGGGGGGTGGGGTGGGTGACAGATTTGGGTGTCCCAAGGATAGTGCAGCACCAAGCCTATAAAATGATTATTGCCAATAATGCAGCCATCTTGACCCAATGTAATTATCCTCCTGATGCATATGCATTCCTGGCATTGTGTCTACAACAACAACAAGGCATTATAAAAAATAGAAAATGGATCATACATTACTGCTTTAAAACCCAATGGAACTTTCAGTTTAAAACAGCCAAAATAGTTCAATTGACATCAAAACAAAAGCTATGCAAAGCTTTACAAAGCAAGAAGCCCGTCCCCTGACAGCATGCTGTAAAAAAGGACCCTTTCTCTTTATGTGGAAGCAGTGGTCACTCTGCAGAGGTCAGAGACACTACTTGCTGTGTCAGAGCTAGTGCTCTCCAATCACTAAGGAGCATGAGCTTTGCTGATTGCAGAGCTGTGAATGAATGGATGTTGATACAGAAAACGGGTCAGAAACTTGAAAACATTAATACACATTAATGATTACATGTTAAAGGAGAACTATGAGGTTAAGGCTTTTCCCCATAGTTCTCCTTAGGGTAACGGGAGGCCACAAACTAGCGTCCTCCCGTTACCCTAAGGAGAACTATGGGGTTAAGGCTTTTCCCCATAGTTCTCCTTAGGGTAACGGGAGGCCACAAACTAGCGTCCTCCCGTTACCCTAAGGAGAACTATGGGGTTAAGGCTTTTCCCCATAGTTCTCCTTAGGGTAACGGGAGGCCACAAACTAGCGTCCTCCCGTTACCCTAAGGAGAACTATGGGGAAAAGCCTTAACCCCATAGTTCTCCTTTAATACAACTGTGGTCTGTATGAACCTATTAAATAGATATTCCTAATTGCATGGGGGCTGAATTTTAGGCACATGCATTTATTTTGTTTGCGTAAAAATGTAAATTGATTTTTATAAAATAAATATATGTTTTTATCATTTGGATTACTAATGTACCGCTCAAGACACCTTGAAATTGCCATTTGCAACTGTGCTTAGTTTTGATACATAATTATGGGATGTGAGTGTCCTAAGTTTGATATATAGTGCAATAGGTGGCCTCAGTCAGAAGAGTAAAAAAAAAGTACATATATCTCTAACTTAACTCAAATATTGATTACTAGAATGGTGAATTTTACTGTTTGCCCAGTTTGATCATTCAATTTTTCTGCTGATTTAGATGTCTATCTGTATGCTAAATATAACATGGAGGGGGTGATGTATAAAGGCTCTGTCCAGTGTAAAGTTGGGTGAATGCCGTCCACACAGCATTACAGCTACTAGATGGAGCTAGAAGAACATTGGAATTGTTCCTCAGAACCATTTAGCGGATGTAATGCCATGTAAATGGCATTTGCCCAGCTATACTCTGGGCAAAGCCCTTATACATCAACCCCCAACCTACACCTAAACCCAAAGTTGTCTGATTACAAATTTAAACTTAATGATCCTCATTTGACAGTGACTGTTGACTTGTTTCCTAAATGGATCTATCTGCTCTTGCTGAATTGTTCTTTGGAAATTTCCATATTGGATGAAATTACATTTACATTTTTGCTCTTAGTTTCTGAAGACACAGAACCACTGAGGTATTGCACCTAGGAAATTAGATCATATTACTGGTGGTGTGGAACATGAGTTGACTGTCAATGCTTATTTGATTGTAGGTTCTTGCATACTAATATGAGTGATGCTGATATGAGAACGTGTGTTTTAGCATTTCACCATGTATCAGTGGGTCATATTTATTAAATTAAAGGCATCCGATCAGGTTCCAACTGTCATTCTCCAGCCAACATTTTCAATCTGACCGCATGTTGTGAGTTGTTTGAAGCAGTTTTATAAATCATGTGAGTTTTCGTGAGTCTTGTGCATTCAATGTCCGCTAAGCAACAGTTCCAGCCCTATTGAATAAAGCAGTGCCAGCAGCAAAGTGTAAAAGCAGGATAAACCAATCTCATTCTATCTTGTACTGGTCTAACTTCACTATAGTGAATGGTGATTGGCTAGTATAGGCTACTCCACTTTCAATTTCATTTTGTTGTTGAAAATGATCACTATTTTCAATATAGATATGTACCAATAAAGAAGACGTTCAATTTCTTTTTACATAAAGTTAGCAGTTGTTTTCTGTAATCCTCAGCACAATAGGGCTCAGGCTTGGAGAGGGAAGGCAAGCAACATAAGAAAATCAGGCTGAACTGCATTGCACAGATCTGACAATTTCAGAGCTTACTTTTTTGCTTTTTGAAAATAGGGATCCTTATCCTGGTGTGTTAGCTTTGTGAATTGAACCTAGTGTGCTGCCGGGGCCTAATGGAACTAGATTCTTTCCATTAGAACACTGTAAAGTATAGCAGTGTTTTTAAACTAACGCTATCTACTTTCTTATTAAAGCTGGACTCTTGGGAAATTAAATCCTTGTACTGGGGCTCCCCCTCTACTGTAAGGTTTGAATGCGCATTTTTCCCAGGTAGTCATATCCCTGATATGTATCCTTGTTCACAGTTAATTACTGAAAGTCCTAAAGCCTTTGCTGTCAGCATGACAGCCAGATGACTAGTGCCATGTTTCCTGCATTGGATCACCTTAGTAAAAAGACCTAACTAGTGATGTAATCGGGCAAAAAGGGAAGAAGCCACAGTGCCCAGTGGGGAGACAAGGGCATCTAACACACCTAATGGTCCTTCTCCCACTGCAGGAGCAAAGACTGGATTCATTGGAGACCATACCTCTAAGTACTGTTAATGAACTTTAGACACTGTCATGAGGACACATGAATCTTAACAACAGTCTGGAATTTCACAGTTGCTCTTTAGAATTCTGTTGACAAATGTCAGTTTCTGTGACAAATTCATGTATCTACCGGAAACAGGTAAATAACATTTTTTTTTTTACTTTTCAAAATATTTTATTGGTTTTTGAAATTTTTCCAAAAAAAAGAATAATTATTAAAGGGTCAAGAGCTGTCGATCAAAGGACAGAGGGAGGAAGTGAATAACCCACAGGTCCCAGATTTTCTCAAACTTGGGCATGGAGTCCTGTATGCGTGCCGTAAGATTTTCATTATAGAACATCCAGTGGACTTTATTTTTAACTTCTGTTATACTTAAGGGATTTGACAACCAAGCTCTGGCTATTGTGCGTTTGGCCGCCGACAGTACATGTAACATTAGTTTGAATTGTGAGGTAGTGAGACCCGGTGGTTTAACATTAAGGAGAGCTTCCTGTGAAGATGTGTTTGTTCATTAGGATAGAAACAATCTGGACAACCGGGCACGACCACCACATGTGAAAAAATGTACCTCCTTCGCCCCATCCCCTAGAACAGAGGCCATCACATGTCGGCACAAAATGTACCGCCTGTGTGAGTACTACATACCAACAAAGAAGCACCTTATAATTGGCCTCAAGGGTCAGTGCATTTTTGGAGCATGACTTGGTGCTTTCCCATATTTGAGAGCAGGTGTCTTCATCGACCGTGGAGTTGAGGTCTGCTTGCCATCGGTCCATAAACACGTGGCGGGGCTGGCCCATACCGGTTATTAGTGACGAGTATAATTGTGAAATCAGACCTGGGGCATGAGGGTCTTGATAGCACACTCTTTCATATGAAGTCATTCGCGGGGAGGTTATTGAGGTAAATTAATTTATAATATGGCAGGCGACATTGAGGCCGGAAATGCCAATATACTCCATCTTCAGCCCATGTCCAGCCTCCTTGGTTGATATGTTGCTGTTGGATGCACAGCATCATTGGTTGCTAGGACACTGTCCTCTGCACAGCGTCATTGGTTTCTAGGACACTGTTGGCTGTCTAGCCGACAGTGTCCTAGCAACCAATGATGCATCCCCTGCCGCATTTAGCTGCCAGCTTGGAGATACCCTGAATTGCACGGGTTGGAACTCTTTTTTTTTTTTCATATTAACCTTTTTTATTTTATATTCCAACAGTACATTAGACAAATAGGCCATTACATTTTAACCACACATGTATACAAAACAAAAAATAAATAAATAAATAATTACTTAACAAAACTGTCGCAAGGCTTTCATGAATTAGAAGCTGGACTTTTAAAATGGGACCATTCCGACAGAAAAGTGTCACAAACGCTTTATAGAATCGCTCCACTGTCTCTTTTTAGGTGTAATAGAATACAGCAATGTAGCAATGCCTTTACTACACAAACTGTAATTTTTTTGGGGGGGGGATTTAAACTTTGCCAATTTGGCATCTTGATGTAAAATATGTGTTTAGTGCTTTTATCTTGCATAGGAAATCGTCACTTTCTCTTTTTGTTCTAAACGCCATTTGCTGTAAATTCCAATATACTGACTGTAGAATTCTGGTCAGGTATGGGCTCCTTACCTCATCTAATATAGCATGTCACATTCTGTCCCTGCTTTTCTAGAAATATTTCATCTGGAATTAGGTCCCATAATGCATTGCTTCAGTAACTGGCAGGTCACCCTCAATGAAAGAGACAAGCCGTGCAATGCTAAAAAAGGGTACAAGGGGATGAGGCAGGAAAACTAGTCTGCGGTTCATTAAAGAAATGACAGAATCCAAATGGACACTCAGCTTTTTTTTGCACACAGAAGCGGGCAAACCTTTCAGAAATACATTAAGTAGGTACTTTGTGTATGTTAAAATGCTATTTTCTCCCTTGGATCACTTTTTGCACAGGGCTGGGACTGAAATTTGGCACTGGCATAAACAGCATGTCAATCCGAATACTGTAATGCTCCTTATGCACTAGCACTAATTCTCAGCGAGTACAAGACTGCTTATCAAGCTTGTGATGTAAATAGCCTGTTGATAGAGTAGACCTACACTATATTACCAAAAGTATTGGGACTCCTGCCTTTACACGCACATGAACTTTAATGGCATCCCAGTCTTAGTCCGTGGGGTTCAATATTGAGTTGGCCCACCCTTTGCAGCTATAACTCTTCTGGGAAGGCGTCCACAAGGTTTAGGAGTGTGTCTATTGGAATGTTTGACCATTCTTCCAGAAGCGCATTTGTGAGGTCAGGTACTGATGTTGGATGAGAAGGCCTGGCTCGCAGTCTCCGCTCTAATTCATCCCAAAGGTGTTCTATCGGGTTGAGGTCAGGACTCTGTGCAGGCCAGTCAAGTTCCTTCACCCCAAACTCGCTCATCCATGTCTTTATGGACCTTCCTTTGTGCACTGGTGCGCAGTGATGTTGGAACAGGAAGGGACCATCCCCAAACTGTTCCCACAAAGTTGGGAGCACGAAATTGTCCAAAATGCCTTGGTATGCGGATGCCGAGTTCCCTTCACTGGAACTAAGGGGCCAAGCCCAACCCCTGAAAAACAACCCCACACCATAATCCCCCCTCCACCAAACTTTACACTTGGCACAATGCAATCAGGCAAGCCACATTCTACTGGCAACCGTCAAACCCAGACACGTCAATTGGATTGCCAGACAGAGAAGCGTGATTTGTCACTCCAGAGAACTCTCCACTTCTTTAGAGTACAGTGGCGCCGTGCTTTACACCACTGCATCCAACGCTTTGCATTGCACTTGGTGATGTAAGGCTTGGATGCAGCTGCTCTCTACACACTGTTGTTGTGCCAATCTGAAGGGCACACAAAGTTTGCAGGTCTGTAGCTATTGACTCTGCAGACAGTTCGCGACTTCTGTGCACTGTGCACTTCAGCATGCGCTGACCCCGCTCTGTCATTTTATGTGGCCTGCCACTTCATGACTGAGTTGCTGTTGTTCCCAGTTGCTTCCACTTTGTTATAATACCACTAACAGTTGACCGTGGAATATTTAGTAGCAAGGAAATTTCACAGAACATCTGAATTCAATGATTTGGAGGGTGTCCCAATACTTTTGGCAATATAGTGTATATTAAAATGTTAACACAAAGTTTTGTTGACACTGTTGCTAGGATGGATAAATAAAAAGTAATAAAACTGAGTTCTTATACTTCCACAGAGAAAATGTGACCAAGTAATGTATTCAGGTCTTCAGAAATATGGCCACCACCAGAGAGAAGTTGTATTGTATCCATCGTACACATTACAGTCTTGCCTATGGTTCCTGCAGTGTGTTGTAGTGAGTTAGTAGATGGCACCACCATAAAATTATAGGAAATAAAGGATCTTCACCAGCACACCATGGTATAGTGATCATTTTGTACTTTATTTACATAAGGCAACACGTATCACAAGCCGGAGTTTCGGGACTTCGCAGGACCCCTTTCTCAAGGCAGAGTAAGAAAGGGATACCGAAATGCAAGTTTGTAATGCTCGTTGCCCTATATGAATAAAAGACAAGGTTATTACTATAGCAAGGTGCGTTGATGAAGATCAATATTTTCCGATGACCACTGGAGGAAGTCTGGTGCAGCATTTTTCTAATATGCTCAACCCGGTGTGGCCTTCTTCTCATACTAATGTACAGTATGTTGGGTTTAAGAAGATCCTGTGAAAGGTGGCGTAATGGGCATGTACCATATTGGTGTGGGACTCTGCGGGAGACCTGAAGCTCTGTGTCCACTGGAGCTGTCTTGCTGTGTTGGTTTGCACATCTGATGTGACGCTGCAAGTTGACTTGGGAGGAGACGCCTAGAGTCTGTTGGTGACTTCAGAAAAGCTGCAAAAAACCCTTTAAATCTGTGACTTGTCTTGGAGAGCAAGAGTTCCCCTGTGACTGTGTGAGGTAGGAGAGTCCACAGTGCTATGACAGGTCTCTGACGCCTTAGTACTAAAATGGGAGGCCAAGTGGTGATCAGCACTTTGAACGCCAAGTCACTGGAGGTCCCCATTACAGATCCTTTTCTTCCTAAATAGCCACAATTTTGCTAGTAATTATAAATAAAGCATGTTCACAGTGTTAGACTGACAGCGCTGTGCAAAGCAGTCAAGCGCTAAATGGGAGGCTGATACCAGTACAGATCAAATACCTTTGCTACTCATATGTAAAATATATTTAATGTTTCTGTTATAAATACACAGCTGTATTACACAGTGTTATATTGGGGAATATAAATGAATAACCTTGCTTCTTTGGACTCATCTTAATGTTTATACTGTGCTAGTAATATCTCCCACTCACACCTTTCCCCTTCAATTTCTTTCCCAGCATGCACAGAAATTGCACTGTATTGCACATTGTGTCTTATGTCAGTCTGTAATGTAGATATATAATAATCTGTCAGGAAAATGTCACTATGTATACGTTTCTAAAACACCAATCAATAGAGAAAAATGTGTCCAGGGAATGATCCCGGCAGCTGTGTATGTGATTTAAGATTTCAGCTGCTGTGATATAAAATGTGGTGGGAACTCAGCCTGGTAAGACTGGCAACCCACCTCAGTAGATAATAGGCTACATGCACAAATCTGATTCACTTCTTATTGTGTTCATATAATCTCAGAATGACAGGAAAACCAGGGGTTGACATGATGATAATGTGACTAATAATTCAATAACTACAAATCAGGAGTTCTTGGTGTAGCAGAGGGCAGAATGGGGATCATTCAGCAATGTTAAGGTTGTAGGACATAATCAAAGTAAGTATCGATCTTCACCATTAGGTGCTAATTAAGATTTAGGGAAAGAAGAGGATAATTGGGACCGGTCTAGCAAACAGGCAGGACTGAGGGTCAGGTGAATATATATTTCTTATTTTAGACCCTAAACCAAACCGAGTACTTAACCCTTTATGTTGGTTACTTTTTTAAATGCCCGGACTTGTTCTTTACGAGTTAACACAAATCAAAACCCTAATCCAACTAAATATGTGGTCAATTGACATTCAGAGTGACATGAAACCCAAAAGACCCACACATAAATACAAACTATACCTAGAAATTATATTTTAAGTATTACACAAATCCTGACACTTGATTTATAAACAAATGGCAGGGCCATTCACCCTGTGGATACCTGTGAACATTCATCCTGTGCGAATATATATGCACAAATTAACATTTTTTTTCCTTTCCCTTTTACTTTAAAGGAGAATTATGAGGTGAGTGCTTTTCACTCAGCCTCATAATCTGAGCCGACCTGTGACACTGAAACTGTCACAGGTCGGCTCAGTAGATCGGGAAGTGAGCGAACACATACCGGCGCTCGCTCACTTCTCAAACCTGTCACTGCAGAGAGCTGTGACAGGGGAGTTACTGGATTCTCCCCTACCCTGTCCGATCCTCCAGCGCTGACTGGCGGAACGGACAGGGGAGGGGGTGGGTACAGCTGGCTCTGCCTCTAGATAGGCAGAACCAGCTGTCGCTCACGCAGCTGAGCGGATCCAGACATAATTGTCGGGATCCGTTTCAGCTGCGACGTCTCAGTATACCGCAAGCTGCAGCTCGCGGTATACTGAGCTTTGGGTAACGGGAGGACGCTAGTCTGTGTCCTTCCGCTACCCTTCGGAGAACTATGGGGAAAAGGCCTAACCCCATAGTTCTCCTTTAAGTGTAACTAAATTTGAATGTTCTGATTGAGATATCACATTACGGTCATTAGATGGCGCTAAAGGAGCATAATGTGATAAGTATTTCTTTTCTATGCTCCTCAGCTCCATGTAGTGGCTATAGTGCAATATTACAATCAGAACATTCAGCTTTAATGATTTAATTACACCTATAAAGGAAAATAAATAATGTTTGTGCATATATTTGCACAGGACAAATATGCAAACAGCTCTGCGAATCGTTTATAAATCAACCACTAAAACAAATCATTCCACATTATAAAAATCTTAAATCCGTACCATTAATGGAAAGCAGACACCCTGCTCATGTCTCATGTGCCTTGTAAAGCCTTCTTGAGCACCCCAGAACACAGAAAACTCTGACAGGCAAATGTCAAGGTCATGGACCTGATAGGTGGACTCAGTAACCAATAGCTAGTCATAGAAGTGGGCCAGCCCTTGACTTGAGGAAGCTAAACCGAGATTTCTATATTAGGACCCCCTGCCTTTTGGGGAGCTTAAGGTACTTGATAAGGCATTAGGGGCAAACAAAAGGGTACTTAATGAAGCCTGCTTTATTAGTGGTGCTACCTTACCACTTTGTTCCTTTGAAAGGTTCCCTTTACAATGATCACTTTCAATTAAACAATATATTTTAAAAAAATTACATTTAAATTACTATAAATTATCCAACTAAATTTTTTTTTCTTCCTGCAGAGGCTTGATATTATTCAGTTCCTTCAGAGGAAAAATACAGAATTGGCTGTCATATGCATTCTGACTTATGGGCCGACCTTTAGTTGATCTGTGAGTACATGTACATTTGTCAGAATGGTAAATTTCCCTCTGCTTTGAGTAGATCTGACAATTTTTATTTTGTACCTGGAACACTCCCAGGGATCGAGATGTAAGATTTATCCACTTACAAAAGAACTTTGGTCTTAAAGTGGACCTATCATTAAAATTTATACATCGCATGAATCAATACTTCACATGTCAACGCTACTAAATTACACTGTTAGTTTACGTGAAGGAGTAACTCTTGCTTACCCTGAATATAAAAAAAATGCAGTTCCTTGCCTTTCATCCTAGACAGCTTGGATTACATGACCTCTGGCTTCCAATCATTAGAGATCGCAGATTTTTTTTTCTTTTTTAGATATATAATTTTTTACATGGCAGTGCGATAAGAAGATTGGGAAGCTACAAAGAGCCTGCTTATGTAAAGAACAGGTTTGAAAGCCCCTATGTATAGATGCATGTCTGAAAGAAACATCATAAATAAATAAACAAACAAACAAACACATAAAACATAAAAAGATTATAACTACCCTATAAAAGTGGAATAAGACATTTGCATTTGTTGCTGCTTCTTTGCAATAAAAACTACGCTTCAATCATATTTAAAAAATAAACCTTTGATACATATAGGGATCACAGTCTGGTTACATATAGGGATCATAAATCAGTTTCTTCATCCACACACTGCTGTACTGTACCCATCCTTTTGTGAGTGATCTGGTGTTCCTGGAACACACCTACTGGTGATACTGGAACGCTCTTCTCATTGCCTCTTACACACAACAAAATGCCAGTTCCTCACAGCCACCAATCAGGTTCAGATCTGCCTTGACAGTTTGAATGTGATTGGTGGTGCAGGA
>NW_017306489.1:1639681-1663683 GCF_000935625.1 Nanorana parkeri
TTCAGCTACTATATGTAGCACAGGTACAAGAATTACACCCACACTGACCGAGCATGGAGATTTTTGTATTTATACTGCAGGGAATTACACAGAACTTTGGTGAAGGCAAATTCAGTGAACATTCTGATGTTAGCATAGTTGCAGTGTTTTCTAGATAGCACTGGTAGCTCAGTGAATGTTTCTATCTGTTCACTGTAATTGCTCATTAAATTGCTCTCGTTCACATGTATAGATTAAAAATACTATATATTGAAATGAATACAGTTCCTCTTTACAGCAACAGCATAAAAAGTTGTTGTTTTAAATAGGAAGAGCTGTTGAAATCACTTAATACAGCACTGCACCACTAATGCAAACCTGTCACTAAGTTAACCAAATGATCAAAAAGGCTGTGCATACCTCGTTTGATCTTACAGAGCCCATGGTGTGCTGTATGCAGTGGGAAGCAACCAGTTCACTAGTCTGAGTTGTATAATAGACTCCCTCTTTGACCATTAGGGAGGTGTGTATTCCGAGGGAAGGTGAAGTTGGCCCAGCTCCAACCTTCTGGCTGGACTGTTAGTAAAATAAGTAAGACTTGTGTAGGCATCTCTTGGTGCTTCTAATGTTAGCCAACTGACAGGTGCAGGTTAAAGAGAACTTGCCACCACCAGATTTATGTATGAATTGGAATATTTTGACTTTTTAATATTTGGCTTACCCATGAAAGATTTATTTTACCCCCATTGAGTTTGGGGTTAAAAGCCACTTGAGGTCTGACAATAGCATTTCTGCTAAATGTCTTCAGGTAGTTGACAGGGCAGAAGTTGTGAGGCTAGAGTTAACTTGTCAAACCTGACTCATAGCCAAGAGTGAGGCTCAGAGAAACTAGCAAAAGATAAGCAAGTTGGATAAAATATATTTTATTATTATGTAGCACTGTTGTGGGGGCTACAATTAGTTAAAGAACAGCTCCACTTTTAGAATTAGGGCTATCTGCCCCCTTTGCCCATCATTTGTCATCTATACTTCCCACTACCACCCTCTGATAATCCAGTGACCTCCTCCATTGGCCATCGGCTACACTAGCTTGGATGGCTCTAGTCCTCTTCATTGACATGAAAATCCATAGTGTACTGTGCTTGTGTGATCTTTTCTTTATAGTATTTAAAGGAGAATAAAGCATATCTTCCTGCAGTCTCCTCCTTTAGGGTCTATGGAGAAAAGGCCATGCATATGCAAATATGTTGTGGCCCATTGGCTCACTTAAGAGGATTGGAGATGCCTGAGCTGGCATAGGTAACAACCAGTGGATAAGGATGTAGACTGACCAGAGGTAATCAGTACAGATCTTCTTTTAATAACGTGGGGGCTAGCTATTCTCCCTCTTTCCTTCAGCTTGACATACATACCCCCACATTACAGAGCTCAGAGGAGAGGAGGGCCACTCATAAATCATATTTTTTTAATTCTTGCATATTAGCCTGACTAATAGATGCCTGGGAACCAATAGCAAGTGGAGAGCTATTATTATTCAATGTAGTACCTTGCATTCTCAAGAAACATGTCCGACCCCAATCACAATGACTGACAACATAGCCTAATTAGATCAGAATAGGGAAAACTCCTATTGCATGCAGAAAGATGAGATTCAGGAATAATCAGATATGAGGGGGAAGGAGTAGCCATACACACAGGAATACACATTTTAACTTTCTCCACCTGCCCACTGGACGTTAGAAGCTTGGGGTCATCACAAGAGTGAATTTGTTGGCAAATGTGTTCATTGCTATGACATTATGCTGTGGTCCATTTATGTGCAAATTGTGCTTGATGGAGTTCTTCCTTTTTAAAGAATACAGACATGTTCTCTAAAGTCAGCTATATTAAAATACAAACTGCCTGATATGAGGGAATGTTAACGTGGAAGCTGAAAAACCTACCTGTTGTTGTAATAAGGCAAATCCATGCCTCCTCCATAAGCTGGTATCATAAGCCGTTGTGAGACATCTTGGGGGACTGATGTCAGCTAACTGTTCAGGGAGAGCCAATGACTTACCATCTCTGTCTGAATGTCAGCCTCCAGCAAAGGAATACCTGACCAAGGCCTCAACACTGGTCATGTCCCCAAACCTAAAAAGAGCCCCGATTCCCTTATGTTACAGCAACACGTTTTTCAGCTGTATGGCCTACTTTACCATATATCATTATGTTGGCTTTTTACAATAATGTTTTCCTTTATTTTGGAGTACAGGTCAACTTAAATAGCTTGTACAAAACCTTGCAAGTTTATCTAGATAATGTACAACAATAATGATTACTCTGGAGCAAAGAGGAGTTAAGCTGTTTCACATAGTAAACAGTTTGATTTTATAATTTATCATTGCATGGTAGCAAAACATTTTATGCTTTGTTGGTTGCTATGGTGAAGATTTATTTCCTCTGGGTGGGCTTTTTTGGACCTTATAAAAATAATTCCATTTCTTTAGTTGTGCAGCTGCCAAATCCTATATCTGTTTTGTCCAGGTAGACATGATTACATCTGTAGCACCAGGAGGCTGTGCTCTGCTGTGTCTTCGGATTAGGTAACCAGCTGTGTATCATATCCCGAGGCAGAGAAAATAACTGCTCTACGGATACATGAACACAAGTACATAGAGAAAGAACCTCAGCAAAGGTAGAAAAGTATGTATCACCAAAAAGGACATTATTACTTTTTAATATGGACTTTTTTTGTGATAACTATTATCTATCTATGGTATTTATTATACTATCTATGTGATTTGCCAATATTATCTATGATTCTAATATCTTTTTATTGGGGAATTAATTATTGTAGATCAGGGATTAGGGTCGGGTATGAAGCAAATCCTGTGTGGTTGCTTTTTGGTGTAACCAGTAAATTAATGTGGGAGTTCACCATAGTGACCATAATGCACTGGCCTTAGAACTTAGGTCATATGGCTAATAATGGGGCTTTTGAATAATCCAGCGGCCCCCTCACTGTAAAAGGGTGTGTTTTCATCAGTTATATTGACAATGTGCTTTTGCTGTGGTAAGGAAAGTATAGGGAGTGCTGCTAACACAGTGCATAGGGAGAAATTAGTGCAGGGTTTGTATACACTGGCAGGTCTCTTAAAGTCGATATAAACCCTGAACATTTATCATTTTCTATGCTCTTATGACCCTTTTGCAGTGCTGTAGAAATTACCTTTGTTTATGTTATGCTTTGTATCATGTAGTCTGGTGGGCAGGACATGTACCATGGAAGTTTATTCTCCTTTGTTTTATAACTCTATTAAAACTCAATAAATCTTTTGTGAAAGTAGATCTAAACCCTTAATGAATGTCCTGCAGGTAGCAAAATGCTGTGTATCTATGAGAATTTGAGGGTGCGTGGAGGGAAGGGTTTTTTCAACCTTTTATACATACGACTTAATGTTGCCGTCCTGCAGCCTCGTTATAGCCTGTCCCTTTCCACGTGCACTACATGGCTTCACATGCATTATAGGTTGCATGTGTTTTTTTCACTGGCCTTTTTCTGAAAGCAGACCTTCAATGAAAATGAAAGATCTCCTCTGTTAAAAGACCCCCAAAGCCAAATCACCTGCAAAAGGCAATTTAAAAATAAAACTGTTGACAAAAAGAAAAAAGAAAAATGCTTACCTCTGCCCTGGCCTTCAATGCTTCCAGTAGGCATGGGTGACATCACTGTGCCTCACCCCTGCCTCCAGCAGTAGCTGGATACTCCTAATCAAATAAGAATAGGCCCTACAATGGACTGGAGTGCCTTTGCATAAGCTCTCAAGTGCCCAGCAATCCCAGGAGGCAGCGGGGAGACACAATGAAGTCACCCATGCCTCCTTGAAGCCTAGATCAAGGTAAGTATTTTTTTAGTATTTTTAGCAAGCTTTGATTTTAAATCACCTTTGCAGGCAATTTGACTTTTGAGGGTCTTTTGATGGAAGGTCTGCTTAAAATAGTGAAGTCTGCATAAAATAGTGATGTCTGCCACTTTCATAACTGGGATCATTCCATATAACCCTACCCTGAGATCTTATGAGACAATGCAATATCTAATATCTCCATGGGTAAGTGCCTATGAGCAGCCCATTTCTGCCCTGATTTGACTGCCCAATGCAACACTTGGGCGAGTGTTGGGTTTTTCGGGAGTATACCTGCAGGGCTATAATAAGAAATTCTGACAAAGCTTTTACAGCATGCTGGAAAGTTTCTGTTGTAGCTGATTATCTCGCTTTCTCACCAAGAAGAGTACAGAGACAGTGACTGCATGTGTGCCTTATTCACTCAACGTCAGGTCACGCGATTATCTGCTGCTTGGTAGTTGTCCTGGAAGCAATTGAGGATGGACAGATGTCTTCCTACTCATTTTCAGGCTCTCATCTTGCAGACGTAGCTTAATTTTAGTAAAAAACACTTTTCATTGCTGATGGAGAATTGGAATAGCCTGGAGATATTAAAATTAAGGGCGTATGATGGAAAGGTGTGCTAACAAAGACATTTGTTATTGCACATTGCAACTAATTAGCATCCTCAACAGAAATGAGTTGAAAGCCCTTTATTCTTTTTTCTTACTAGTTTTCTACTGGTTACATAATACTTTCAGACATACCACCAATCTAGACAGGTATGTGCTTTCTTTACATATATAAATCATGGATCTCCAGATACAGCTAAACTAAAAATGTAGTTATGCAATACCTTACTTTTTGAAAATCTCAGTTGTCAAAATACTAAAGTGCTAGAGATTGCCAGAATGTATAGCTCCCAATTAGATGATTATCCAGACGTTACAATGTCTGCAATAAAAATTGTCCTATATGTGCTATATTCAGTATCCCACTGCTCTCATTCTTACCATCTATTATACATTCTGTTCATATTCCCTGTTTATATCAGAAATTCTCTGTGTGCTGTGCTCTCTGCCTTGCTGCTCTGAATCATTTGTAAGTGTTCAGTACCTGCTGGATAAACTCCCAGTTCTCATGAAGAACTGGACTCTAGCCAGCAGCGCACAAACTACACACATCTCAGCCTGCTGCTCGGCCATTGTTCACATGTGCTCTGCTGTGACAGGCCATGTTTTAAGCCACATATTGAAAAATAATAAGACAAAGCACAAAGGCTGACTCCTGTTCTGATGAATGGTGGAAAATCCCAGCGCTGCCACCTCATGTGGCACATCACAGGCTGCCAGCCGCAACTCTGGGACTCCAAATGTTCTCAGACTCTAAATATAAAATCCAGAAATCAAACTGATGTTAAATATACAGACAGGAGCGGAAGATGACCTACATGTTCCTAGTCAGACAATTCCCCTGGAGTCTTATTCATCTAACTCAGCCAAATTAGGCATAACTCACAATGCTGTCAGTATATCTCCACCAGTGTTCCTCCACTGTGGCTGTACTTTTCCCATTCATTAAACTGTCACTTCACACCCATATTATCCATTCTGTGATTGCCCTACTATTCACTAAACACTTTTCAAACCTGTCCACTCCTTTATTTCTTAACTGTTCACACTCACTGTACCGCCATCCTGTCACCTCTGCTATTCATGTACAGTTCAACCTCACTGTACCTCCATCCTGTCCCCTCTTCTATTCACGTACTGTTCACACTCACTGTACTTCCATCCTGTCCCCTCTACTATTCACGTACTGTTCACAATCACTGTACTTCCATCCTGTCCCCTCTACTATTCATGTACTGTTCACACTCACTGTACCTCCATCTTGTCCCCTTTACTATTCATGTACTGTTCACAATCACTGTACTTCCATCCTGTCCGCTCTACTATTCATGTACTGTTCACATTCACTGTACCTCCATCTTGTCCCCTCTACTATTCATGTACTGTTCACAGTCACTGTACCTCTATCCTGTCCCCTCTACTAGTCATGTACTGTTCACACTCACTGTACCTCCATCTTGTCCCCTCTACTATTCATGTACTGTTCCCACTTACTGTACCTCCATCCTGTTCCCTCTACTATTCCTGTCATGTTCATACTTACTCTAACTTTTTAAATAATAGATAACTCCCCGGCCATCCATGGACACTTTCTCGGAGGGACAACAATCAGGGTTGAGGGCTCATCACCCCCACACAAAGAGACATGATATGAACAGAAAATAAATATAGCGGGGTTTTGTCAGTCATTATGGTGTCACCCCTCCAATGGTGGCAGCCGGGTGCGGGCCGCACCCCCTGCACACCCCTTGTGACACCACTGGTATATACCAAAAGAAGTTTACATTTAAACAGGATTACAACATTCCTGAAGGGAAAGGAAGGCCCACTGGGAGGTGAAAGACTAAAAACAAAACAAACATAAAATTTCTGTCAGAGCTTCGATTGTACTATAACAGTAAAAGTGATGCAGAATTTACAGTATATCACTTTCATTTCAGTGATCTGCATCCAATAACTTGGAAAGTGTTTCAATCTTAGAAGGAGGTCAGCAATGGCAGCCCCAATTTTTCCATAATTATCACTACTACCAACTTTCATGAGAGAGAAGCTAAAATACTGACCTAGATCTGACAATTGAAAAAATGTGAAGTTGATTTAGTAAAGGATTTGAGAATCTTCACTCCAACATTGTGTGAACATTCACTTCAATTATCCAATCATGTGAAAAGCATATTCCTGTTCACTTTGAATATCCAAACATGTGCAGATACTTTTCACATGACTGGATAACTGAAGTAAAAACTCCCACTCTTCACAGAGCAAAACAATGGAAGCTCCTATTGCATCGTGGAAGCAAAGCTTTGTTTTTCTCATTGCAAATCTGCTTGGTTTTAACCTGCTAAACAGGACTGGAAATGTATAGATTTCTTTGTCATTTTACTTTCATCCATATACTACACAACCAAGGACTTGTAGACACCTGATCATCATACCTAAATGTTGCTTGGTGGACATCTCATTCCAAAACCTTTGTGGTCAGACTTGTTAAACCATGTTTTTATGGACCTGGCTTGGTGCAGAAGGACAAAGTGATGCTGGAACATAAAAAGGTCTTCTACAAAGTTTTGCCACAAGGTTTGAAGCATACACTTGTCTAAATTCCATTCTATTTACTTATTACATGTATTTATACTGTATAGTGATGACAATTTATGCAGTGCTTTACATACTGCACATTCACATCAGTCCCTGCCCTCAAGGAGCTTACAATCTAAGGTCACTTACATGCATACATACAAGGGCAAATTTAGACAGGAGCCAATTAACCTTCCAGCATGCATTTGGAATGTGGGAGGAAACCAGAGTACCCGGAGGAAACCCACACAAGCACATGGAGAACATGCAAACTCCTTGCAGATAGTGACCTGGCCAGGATTCTAACCAGTGACCCCCAGTGCTGCAAGGCGGAAGCGCTAACCACTATGCCACTGTGCTGCCTCAGCATTAACAGTACTTGAAACACCTGAGCTCACTCATTTGGAGGTGTGTCCATTTACTTTTGGTCATATGTGATTTTCTGGAATCCAGAAACTTTTTGCCAAATAGTATAGGTGTCTGTCAGAAATATGTGGTCCATGAGTTGTCAAAGATTTGCATTTTTCTTCATAAGCTTCACTGTGATCACCTAATATACTACAAATCGCAATGTAATGTTTAGGCTAAGAAAATTAAAACAAAAAGTAAAAAAACTGTCAAAATACTCACTTTTTTAGAACAAGACTCAGATATAACTGTAGAAGAAATTTTAAATGATTGGTTAATCCCAATTTTAGCATATACACAAAGTATGAAAAGGGTTGTCTTACAAGCCTTGAGATAACTTCAATCACATTAGCAATTCATTAAGACTGCTTTAGTGCTTTGTGTTGTTCTTTTAATTATAGTCTGTCTTTGCACTCCCATCCTTTTCAAATTCCCTCTTTTCCTATTCTATCTTTCAGTACGTCCTGTTCCTCTGCTGTAGCTCTCCATGCCATTACTGTTTTAACTCCTCTTAATATCTCCACTATATCTCAGGGGCTAAATGCAAACCATAAGCCCATGACCTTGAACTAAGCCGGAGCAAACCTGCTAATGAAATAAATGTCAATTACATGCTAATTAAGAGTGCTTCATTAAAAGTGCTCTAACGTCTTAATTTGCTGCTCCTTGTGCAGCAGGTGGAGAGGCTTACATTGTTCCTGGAGGTTCTACATCCTAGAGGACACTCTCCCCTAGAGTTTCTCAGCTAAAATGTGATTTATTCCAGTAAGCGATGACTAATCGTGCCGCTAATATATATATATTTTTCTTATGTGACACTTGGCTGTTCTTGTCTCCATCCTCATACTTCCTTTGCTATCCAAAATCTTTTCATGTTCATTTAATTCAGTCCTCGTCTCTCGCTCTCGGCTGATTTTATTTTCTTAAAAGGTTGTGAAAGCTTTAATGGAACAATATATCAGTCAGAGAGCAAAAGAGGAAGGGACAGAGTGGGAGAGTGGAGATGGTGAGGGGTAAGAATATAATGAGGAGAGGAATTAGGAGGCGAGAGAGGTGAGGACAAAGAGGGGAAAAAAAGCATGAGAGGGAGGAAGAAAGAATGAGAGTGGGAGAAAGAGAAAGTAGAGAGAAAGGGAGAATGTCAAAGGAGATAATGAAACTATATAATGGAGAGAGGATTGTTAATGGAAGAGCGCAAGAGAAAATCTGAAGATAAAAGAAGACAAAGAGTACAGAAGAACAGGAAAAAAGAATTTTGAAAAAGAGAGAAGGAGGTAGAACAAAAGGCAGGGCAAATTCTGGTAAATTAGAAAGATAGGAGAATGATATGAAGAAAGAGTACAAAGAAGAACAGAACAAAGGGTGAGTGAGAAGATGAGGTGCACAAGAGTTGAAAAGGAAGAAAAAAAGGGGGAAATAAAGAATAGTACAATAGTAGAAAAGCAGAACAGTATAAACCATAGAGCCAAACGATAAAGATGGAGACAGAGTAAACGTAAGGATAGCAAGAAATAAATCATAGATATGAGACAAGGAAGAGAGAAAAGAGTGATGGCTGTAAAGAAAGTGCACGTAAAGTCTGGTGGCCCATCCAGTAATAGAAGTGCTACTGCTGTTGTTCAGCGTGTCGCTTTTGGCTTGAAGGTTCTCCTCTGTATGATTGGGATCAGTATTTGGAATCTGTGATTCGTGCTGTATTTTTGGGGTATCCTGTGACCCTAACCCTTGCTCCTTAGTGTTTGGTCCTTGTAAACTCTATCAACTGTTCAAAAGTGAATGGCGCCCATTTGTTCACATCTTTACTACACAAGAAGAACTCTACCCTGAGGTGAAATGTCAGCACACATGACCTCTGAAGGTTCCTAATTGCCTCCAAGTGGTAAGGGCGTGCTACAAACGTGTATGCCATACCCAAAACCCAACATAAATACTTTCACCCAAACTGGAAGTGCTAGTTGATACTGCATACTGTATATGTATGCTACAGGTGCTGCTGTTGCTATATTTCTAGGGTTTGGTCTAATACAGTTATGCTTTACAAATCTTTGGGCTAGGACAGTACCACAGAATTTCAGAAAATTATGTAAAGGCAAAAACAAACAATAGCAGGGGAGCGAAGACTGGGCTTCAAGGGAAATAAGAGGGAACATAACAGAAAGCTCAACACAGATCTGACAGGAGAGAGAAGAGCAAGCAGCAGAGGAGGAAGCACATAGAACAAGAACTATGAGGAAGAGGAAAAGGTGTTACAGTAACCACAAGAATAAAGGATATGGGGAGAGAAAAGAGGTTTTGGAGGGAAAATTAAAAAAAGGTGAGAAAAGAGGATGGAAAAGAAAACAGATAAAGATAAAAAAAGAAAACAATAAAAGGGATCAGAAGGAAATAATATGAAGGACAAGACAGAAAAGAGAAGGGAGAGCCCTACAACCCCTAAATCAAATAACTCTGTAAAGCACCACATTAGATTGACTGAGGACTGCATCTACCTAATTCCAAGAAATACTAAAGCACTTTTTTGATTCATATAATACGAATAATCTCTGCAATTATAGTAGGCTGTATCCCAGACTAATCTTTTTCTGAAGTGTTCAACTGCAACATGAGATAAGGAAAAGTAAGCTTTATGAGTTACAGCCTGAAGCCTCATACAGTTAAAATTCTTCATTGAGAACAAAAATATTGGAACTGCCATTGCTGCCATTTTTTAAGGTCCCGGTTCCAGAATTCTCATTGTGTACCTGTCTTCAATCCTTTATCAATCACTAAGCTGAAATAAGTGTGCAGGCTGGAATCATGGACTTCATTGCCTGTGACTTCACAGACAACCTTTGCATTTATTTTAGTCTTATTAAAACACTCTCACTGGCTGTCATTTTGTGGGTGGTGAGGACTAGCTATGATATACATCATCTATATTTTCCTAAAGAGAGCCTGCATCAGGTCAGATAGAACATGCGGACCTTGATCACTAAGAGGCTTTGCAGGAACCCCACTCTTGTATATCATCCCAGCAAGGCATCAGATATCTTATCCACCCTGTGGGAGGATAGTGCCACAGCCTCTGAGTATTAGGTGGTATAGTCCACTACTGTCAAGATGTATTCTCCTACTGTAATAGAGTTATCTTCATAAACAGTGATTACTCTGATGTATAAGAAGATACCAATCAGTTAGTTACCAACCACACCTATATTAAAAGGTTCGGATGGGTAATAAGACACAATAGACATCCTAAGAGAAATATACAGACTTCTTTGATATCACTTTAATCCCCTTTATTTTACTGTTGCTTATGTCTGCTTTGTAATAAAAATCGTAAGACTTTGTAACATTCCCCTCTGGGCGTGAGAGTGAGTGGTACAGACAATCTTCAGTTTTGGATTTTTAAAAAATGTTAATACACTTTACAGCAGATACATTGTGCATTATCATCTGCACATCAGCCCTATTGGCGACATTTTAAAATTAAACCATTATTATTGCTCTCCCTATTTAAAACATTTTTAGAATATGTCAGTGCTCCCAGTGCAAAAATCAAATACAAATAAACTCCACGCCAGATGCGTGATAGCACCAACAGTAAAATAATATAATATTATTGAAAACTAATAAAATAATTGTGTCGCGCTGTGAACCAAAGTGTCACACAGAAATGGTATCCAAATCTTTCTCCTTAACATACACAAAATTGTGTGAAAAAAAAAATCCCAATCTTATTTTATAAACCCCCCTGATGAATAAATAAACGCACATAAACTATGCATGAATAGAGGTGCATATAAATAAATATCTATATAAAATATGACAACAAATACAGTAATGTGACTTTGTGGTCATCCACCTTAATATAGTATTAAAGTGCAAAAATGTTCAGTCCACATAAAGTGCTTTAATCAGTGTAACAATTGCCAATCCACATATAGTGCTTCAGTCATGCAAACAACATTGGTGTATTGTTGATGTACCCACTCGCAGGTCATCAGCATGTTACCCCGTTTGCAAGGGCACTGTCTTGTTTGATTGCCCACTGGGAGCACTGGCACATTTAATTTATGTTGCACACTGCGTAAAACCCCTGATGAAGCCATGCATGGCGAAACATATTGGGTGTGGGTTAAAGGTATGTTTAATATTAGTTGGAGGAAGCCAGCAAGAACATTGGAGTAAACATTGCACATGAATGAGACAGAGATTAGGAAATGGAAGTCTGAAATAAAGAGAATAAGAAAGCAAAGACAAGTGAGAAATAGAGATCGCAACCTTCCTCCAGAGATAAGAATATGTGAAATAATATAAAAGGGACTTTTAAATAAGTAGGAGGAAATAAAAGTTATATTTAAAAATAACTCCAATGGGGCTAATGTGCAGATGATAATGCATGTCATATCTGTTAAAGAGTGTAGACAATTTAAAAGGTCAGCCTTACAAGAGTGGATGCTGTAAACAGTGCGTGTTTCAGTTAAAATGCTTGGATGTGCAGGGTGAGGCTTAGCTGAGCGTAATCATCACAGCTTAGAATTGCTCTATTTAGAGCATTAGTGTGTGTTTAGTAACTAACCCACCCCTAAAGAAATGTAGCCTCTGTGAAAGCACTTCTTAGAGATAAACCCTGCCTGGTCTACCAGAGTACAAGAGAACAAGCAAAGATGATCTGACGAATGTGTACCAAGCAAGGCAAATTGCAAAGGAGGAAATGATTTGGAATGTACATAAGGCAGATATCAAGGCACACTAGACCCTGAAGGAGGCTGCAGCAAAAGGGGCTCCATCTGCCCTAGGTACAAGTGGTTCTGGTACAGCACAGCTAGGTGAGGGTGCAAGGACTGAACATGATGTATCGACAAATGCAACCTCCAGTCCACAGCCTGAGCATGGCAGCACTAGACTGTCTCCAAAACCGTGATCCAACACAGCTGTAGGAAGCTCTGCAACGGATAATGGCTGTGTATCCTGTGATGTATCTGCAGTTTTTGAGTGCCGGGCTCAAAGAGAGTGCAGAGCACCAGGCTGCAGCTGAAAGGGAAGTATAAGGCAGAAAGGAATGCTGTAGAGAGGGAAACTGCCTATCGGCATGAACTGGAGATGGCTGAACTTCAGCAACCACAACAGGAACAACAGAAATCCCAACGTTGTTCCAATGTAAGGGGCACTCTGTAGCATATGGTCATGTAAGTGGGTTGCAGGGTTTACACATGTACTCAACATTGAGAGCTCCACACTGAAAACTGGCAGTGCTAGGCTGTCAGCACCAATAACCAGCATACTGTATTTTTGTAATTCTCTATAAGTGTCCTATTCACCCCAGTCTATTGAGAGAGTCATACAGGAGTTAAAAGGAGAAAACACCAGAGGGTAGAGAAGAAAGGTGTGCACAGAGGGCATGAGATTGTAAGATTAGAAAGCATAAAAGGGTATAAGAGCACAAAGAGGAGAGAGAAAACCTAACCTTTATAGGAGAGAGATGAAAAAGGGTTTAAAGTAAAGATGAAGGCTGGTAGAAAAAAGAAGGTGAAACACAGGAAAAAAATAAATGGAAATAAAAATAGCTACATATATTAGGATTCCAGGCATCAGTCAGGCTGGTCCAGAACTGTCAGGCTAGAAACTCTAATGTGTACATGCCACCATTCAGCATCTTGCAAGAGATGACTGGATGATGATCATCACGATTGATAGGATGTTGTTGGATGGCAATTGCATATGACTCTGTGTGCATTTTATAATCTTCCAACATCTTCTACTAAGTTTCGCCATTCTATATTCTATATTGTGAAGTTATGCATTGCTCTTGCATCTTAAGCATCTTGAATAATCATCAGGTCAACCCATGTATGATGAGGTATGAGCTGGACCCTGAAGGAACGCAAGGCAAACACAGGCAATGAAGAGGGAGCAGAGAGGATTGCAATATGAAATATTGTAGAATAGACATGCAGGAAAACTGAAGAATTAAATAAAAATAGAAATAAATTAAAACTGTATATGTGGGTCGGCAGGGAGAGAGAAATACAGAGATTCGAAGTTGAGGAGATGAAGGATTTGGGATATGAAGAGATAAATATGGAAATAGGAAGAGTAGACTGAAGACAGAAGAAAAATGATTATGTTACAGTTGTAAAATGAGAGAGGATGGATTGATATAGAAGTTAGAATGAGACTGAGGATATAAGAGGGGTATAAGAGGAAAGGTGTAGAATGGTATGGGAGGTTGTTCAGTAAGGCTAAAATGCAACAATAAAGAAACAAAAGCAGAAACTGACTGCAGTCATCTGAATTCTAACTGGTTCATATGGGTTACAACACTGCTCTTCCTGTGACCCTCACTGCTTCTTGCACTAATTTATTGTGGTTTAATTATTTTATAAATGACTAAATATTGTGAAAGGTAATTTGGCGGCTTGTAGCTGGCCTTTTGTGACTCTTTCGTCTTAAGCAGCCAAGAACAATCACTTGATTCCCCCATCTATGCCAAAGAGTGTGGACGGAAGACTCTCTCTTGCCGGCTATTGTGTTCTGAAAGACGGTGCATGCGGCTAAAATTAATTCCGTGTATTGCCAGCTTTAGACTTATTGGCCTTGTTGGTGTGTTATGTGAAACAATTTTGGACAGAAGTTGAGAATTAGAGAATTAGGGCCTATTGCACTCATGTATTGCACTGCAATGTGCTGGATAGATGTGAATGGGCCCCTAGAGATCAGAGAAGGGCACAGAGTGTGATATTAACATGGTACCCAAATGAATATATTAATAACTTTTTCTACAAGCTCAACACTGCTTGTCACCAGCCTTGTTTCCTAATTATTATTCAAATATTAAAACTATAATTCCCCAATGAAGTGGTAATACTGTTTGATTAAAATTAAGAACTTCCATTAAATGAGCAGTCTACCAATCTCAAATGTTTAGTTAATGAGAAGATAGTCAAAGGGGCTCCTCCCAACAATCCCTGCCCAATCCTCCTTCATTTTTGCTACTGAGTTTATACATAAGTCTCAAGAAGAGACCTAAAAAATTCTAATAGTAAAACCACAAATTGTGAATGCTGGGATTGATTTCCCCCCCCAAAAAACCTCATCAATTAATGTAGTTCCTCATGTATTTAAAAATAATCAAATGCATTTTTAAATGTAACTAGTTTAGGTAACTGAAGTTGAGTAGGTTTCAGCCTCTAATAATCTCCTGTACAATGTACAGTATTTGGGAAAGGGAGGACAAGCACCAGGAGCCAGTCAAGTGTGTTTACGTGCAAATGTGCTGAGAGTGAACACACTGCAAAAGCAAGGAACAGAGTGAGCAGAGTGATGACCTCATCAGTATGCTTCAGCTTCTTCATTGTCCAATGACAAGCTGGGGAGAGAATATCACAATTCTCAAGATATAAAGCATATCTAAACACAAGACAACAAAAATGTAGGATAATGCAGTCCATAGACATGGTGGCCACACTGGTTTTCTTTTTGTATAATATTTCTTTACTGTTTCTATATATAACAATGCAGACATATAAACATGTAAACATCCTGTTAAAAGACTCTCCCATGGAGAAATCAAATCAAAAACAGAAGAGAAAGATATTCATAACTTCTTACTAAAACAACCACCATACATTTCCCTTCCCATTGGTATTAAAACCATTCTTCCCCCCTAGGGGTCTCAACTAAAAAAAAAAAGCAAGGGAAACGACAACCCAAAATCCCTCCCATCCTTAAACCACCCAAAAAAAAAAAGAAAACCCCAAACAAGACGAATTGAAAAGAAATAAAAAGGAAAAGGAAAAAAAAAGAAATTTCACAGTCTCATCTCCTCCTTCCCTCACTCGTCTCCCTTCCTCCAATGGCCATGCAAAGGAGCCTCACATTCCTGGTAAGCACATGGTAGTGATGTCCGACTCTATCCATGGTTTCCATGTCACCATACATTGTGGGTACCTGTCCTGGGATCGCACTACTAACTCTTCAACTCTTCTTAAAAAATTCATTTATTTGACCCAATCTTTAATTTGAGGTGTATGTTGAGACCTCCAGTATCTAGCTATTACAGTCCTTGCAGCAAATAAAAAAATCTAAATGAGCCTTTCTTAACTTTCTTAATTGGTTCTGGTATAGTAGTCAATAGCCCGACCTCAGGTGTAAACAGCCCCTGAACCTTAATAAAATGTGCTCCTATTTTATAGACCATTTCCCCAAAAGATCTAATCTCTTGACAGGAGCAGCATACATGTAGAATAGTACCTCTCTCTACTCCACATCACTAGCATTGATCGGATATGTTTGAGAAGATCTTATGTAAAAAAAGTGGGGTATCTATACCATTTTGTCTTCTTTTTTTCCATGTTGTTTTCCTTTGTTTTCACCTGCTAATCCTACCAGCAACATACTTCCTGTCCTAGAGTTAAAACGCTCACTTACTGTACTGTGTATAAGGAGGAACAGCTTTGCCAAAGTAGGATGAGATTAAAGGAGAACTATGGGGTTAAGACTTTTCCCCATAGTTCTCTTTAGGGTAACGGGAGGACACAAACTAGTGTCCTCCCGTCACCCTAAGCTCAGTATATCGCGAGCTACAGCTCACGGTATACTGAGACGCCGCAGCGAATCCCGACAATTATGTCCGGATCCACCCAGCTGCGTGAGTGACAGCTGGCTCTGCCTATCTAGAGGCAGAGCAAGCTGTACCCGCCCCCTCCCCCGTCCGTTCTGCCAGTCAGTGCTGGCGGATCGGAGCAGGGAGAAGGGAATCCAGCCCCTCCCCTGTCACGGCAGAGAGCTGTGACAGGATCGAGAGGTGAGCGAACGCCGGTATGTGTTCGCTCACTTCCCGATCTACTGAGCTGACCTGTGACAGTCTCATTGTTTTTTTTTTTTTGTTTGCTTCAATTTTGGAAATCAATATGCTAATGCTGCCCCTTTTGACTTTGCTGTCCATTGATGGGAGGTTGTTCAACTGCAGTGTATAACAAGATAGAGAAGGTGAAGGAAAGAATTAGATAAAGCACCCCAGATTGACCCTGGCTGTTACCGTGTTTATGTTCCTTTTATGTTGAAGGGAAAAGCTGCTCCTCTCTCACTAATTGGATCCTTTATCTCCAGCTAGTTTTTATTTCCAGCTATATATCTTTATCTGGAGTCTGGCTGATATCACAGCATGCCTGCATCCTAATTCTCTATTCTCACCATCTTCTTTCCCTTCACCAAATATTTCAGGCTTCCACATTATTAGCCGGAGTGAATTCTTACAGCCTAGTAGAGTGTAATAATCTGTAACCATTAAAAAACAAATTACTTAAACCATAAGTGTGAAGCCACAGGTACAGAGCATGTGTGTGTATTCTGAAGAAGGCATAGGACATATGGTACTGCTGGTGAAGACAAAGCTAACTCTCTAAATTCTATGAAACCCGTTTCTGCATGACATGTCCCTGTCAGTCCTTAGAGATTTTTTTTTAGGCTGAAAGCTTAAAGCTTTAAAGTAAAAATTTCACAGCCACATAAAAATAATATATTGCTGTCTGCAGTATAGCTGCTCCATAATACATCAGCCAAATGAAAAGTACTTAGCGTTCTGCAGTAAATTACATCTGCTGTCTTCTTTCAGCCAGCCACAATATTTGGATCTGCCATCTGATGAAGAACTTTGCTGGCACTATCGCGTACCTGTATAAAGAGCTGAGATGAAGGGGGTGGCCTCTTTTACGGCTCCAGTTCAAACACCCCTGATTAGCTAAACAGGAAATGCCAGGGTATGAAGTGGTACGAGTGCCTACGTGTGGAGTCTGGTGGCAGGGAGGGACCTGAGACCACTGCAATGGAGTATGCAGGAACATTGGTAGTAGTGCACCAGGGAAGCACAGGTACCAGATACAGGCCAAGTCAGGTCAGGGACTAACTCAGGAGGAGCATAAACAGCAAAGGTCAGCAATATGTGAGCATCAAGGTGCATACTGGTTAGGCAGAGCCTTGGTTGGAGTCCACAAATGTAGGCAGAAATGTAGAATCCAGGTACAGGTAAGAGGGAAGCTGGACCAATAAAAAGAACATTTCAGAGATTCAGGATCACAGAGTACAAGTCAGCTTAACAAAGCTAAACCCCTTTCGACGCTGAGTCCAAGCAGCACTAGGTTTTCAATAGCCTGTCTAGAGACAATGTCAGCAGCAGGCGTGAATATCATGAGGTGCATACATCAGTGCATGCAGCCATGCTCAGAGAAGTGCAACCAGGCATAATTCTAACTGGAGAACCATAAACCAGACAATGCACAGGTGCCCACAATGGTATGCACATTGGTGGGCTGGCATGACCTTCCTGATTGGCAATTTTTAATGTTTGTTTTGTGAATTAATGCTTCATTGCAAGGTACCAGGAATGCCTCCTGATAGAGATGACCAATTAACTATTAATTTACATATTCCTTACCAACATTTGATCATCTAAATATTTAAACCCAATTCCACTCCCCCCTTGACCCAGTCTATTCATATCTGAATTAAAATAGTATCTGCGCTGATAAGCTTTAATCTGTTGGGACTAGGCATGTGCATGGGCTTGGTTTGCAAACCGAGTTCACCCAAGCCTGTGCAAAATTGCCAGTGACACATCTGCTCCTGTGTAATCAGCTGTAGCCAGGGCATTCCCCACCTGTCACTGAGAGATTTGCATAGTCTTGGTCGAACTCAGTTTGCACCAAACCCATGTACAGTAATACCTTGGTTTAAGAGCATAATTCGTTCCGGAAGCATGCTTGTAATCCAAAGCGCTTGTATATGAAAGCGAATTTCCCCATAGGAAATAATGGAAATTCAGATGATTCGTTCCACAACCCCAAAATATTCATATAAAATAATTACAATACTGTACTGTAATATAATACTGTACAAAATATAAAGAAAGATAAACCGATTTCCGGTTACCTTTGTGGCCGGTGTGAGGGGGACAAGAGAGAGGAGGATTATTGTGCAGGACGACTTTCACTATCACTAACGGAATCACTGCTATCTCTTGGCTCAATGGAATCTTTTTCATTTCGTGAAACCTTAACAAGGAATCTATCCAATGTGACATTGTGTTGTCGTTAAAGAGTCTCATCGCTCGCACTGCTACAGCCTTATTCGGGTGGCGCTTTTCTACAAAATTTTGCTCTTATTGCAAGACATTGCTTGTATATCAAGGCAACATTTTTCAGAAATGTTTGCTTGTCTTGCAAAACGCTCTCAAACCAAGTTACTTGTAAACCAAGGTATTACTGTACATCTCTAGTTGGAACATGACAATCAGAATGTAGCCACCAGAAAAGGGACAACTAGCAGTTGCCAATGTTTCTTGAGTTTCCAAAGCTGTCGTCAGATTAGCTATCACGTAAATTAAAATTATGAGTGGACCTGGCACAATTTTTTTGCCCAGAGCATCCTCTTGACACCCCCTTTACTACCTCCTTGATTTCCTTCTAACAATGCTAACCCTGTGCAACAAGTAGCAATAAAGTTGAACATAAAATGATGTAGTGCATAGGGTAAGAGTACTAAAAGAAGATCCTCCACTGAAAGCAGTCAGCTGTCCTTCATGATTTGATATATATGCACAAGAGCATGGAAGTGATACATATCCCCCACACAGTATGCCCTGTTGTGCTGGCATCAAACATAATCAGGGAAAATAGGGCTCACTTATCTGAAAAAAAAGAACCATTTGTGTGTCCTTATAGCAACCAACCAGGCTCAAACCTGCATTGAAACATTGATTCATCAGTTTTCAGCACTCATATCTGCACTATTAGATCTTGGCACAGGACTGGTGACCTTTGGCATTGATGCTTCAGTTTCAAAAAAGGTAATCAAATTCCTTAGGTACAGGCAATTATACACCTTAGTTTAGTAATAAAGGTTAGTATGCGGGTTGCTTATACTTTAAGTGTTAGGATTCCTGTTATGTTTGAGGATCAAGGGTGTCCCTGCTCGGACGCAGAAAGGATCCATCCTGTCAGCGTACGAGTACGGACACCCTCACCTGCACTTGGGCTGAGAATAGGGCGGCGTACGGCCGGGTACTCCCATAGAGAAGGACCAGGGCTGCGTACTAATCACACATAGCACCTGTCCTTCCCAGGAGCTGCCTGATACGGCCGTGCACGCAGCACGGAGCTGTGCTGCTGGCTTTTTCTTGTGTTAATGAGGCCTAAGGGGTTGGAGTAAGAATAAGTCAGGTTTAAGAGTTCACTAATCAAGAATAGGTCAGAGGTTAGAAACACTTATAAAAGTTTTTTTATTCATACTTTTGTTTTATGTATTTGACAGTAGCCAGTGTCTTAAGTGGTCTTCTCCAGCCCACTGCTATTCAGTGGGACTTAAAGGGGCACAACAATGTAAATTAACTACATGCCCACTTGCTTTTACAAGTGAGAGCTGCCCTGGGAGTTGAAGATTAGAATAATATGAAGCTGAGCATCTGTAAGTCAGTTAACACTTTTCCTCCTTTTGTCACACCTTTCCCAATTACTGCATTTGCTCAGCTCTTTTCATTTCCTGCCCTTTTCTTACTCATTAATTCCTCTCCACCTTTCACTGTTGGTTCAATCCTTTATTCTGGATCCTTCTCATGTTCATCTTCTCTGTTCTTCCTTTTGCTTTTCTTCATTCTTTCCTCCTGCCAGTTGAAGCGTTCCGGGGTCTCGGTTGCTTCCAGATTCCCGAGAGAATGAGAATGTCGAATATTTTCAATCTGACATTGTCACTAATTAACTTTCTGTGTTAGTTTTCCGCTCTCCACATGCTGTATGAAATGAGGATTTCTCCTGATAATAATGCAGTTCATTGCAGCTAATATGACCCAGTCACTAGAAGAGCACTATCTTCCCCTTGTGCTCCCGGAGAGATCTGAACCTGAATGCGTAATGTGTTATTGCAGGAGATCGATGATCTATTTATAAACCCTGAGTGTATTTACTTAAGACATAGAGTCTACATAACTGGCGTGCAATACATGCAGATATATCAACTTGTACTGACTAAGAACAAGCTGCAGGCTTGCACAGACAATGTGATTAAAAGTATTGCATTGCATGGATTTCCAATTTATTTTTTTAACTTAAAAGTACCCGGTTTGAAAAAATTGTTTACGGTAAAGCAGACCTAATATCTAAAAATTGACTCTGGGTAGACCTTTACCCCTCACTGGTGATATAAAAAAAAATGGTACCAACAAATACCCTAAAGTCATACCTGGCCCTTAAGGTCTGGTAATTTTTAAGGAGGAACACCACCCCCAAAAATGGGGGAGGTGGCAAATGTCATCATGACTTTGCCCAATCATGGCTCTCACAGTTCTCTGTGACCCTGATTGGGCAAAGTCTGGCACCTGACCTGTGATCAGGTGCAAGGCTTTAGCCAATGAGGGCTCATGAGGCACAGTGCCTTGCGGGGTCGGTCGGCCTGCCAATGTTCGATTTGAACTCACGTTCGGCTCGAACATCGAGCCCATCACTACTTTCAATGCACTGCTTTTTTTATATTTGAATTGGGAAGGAGGAAGTAATACTGTTAGTCTGGTATTTATTGCTGTCCGTATGCTCGCTAAACATGTGCCATATATTTTTATCTCTATGACAACGTTGCTACTGGGACTGGAACTGAAAGGAAATCTCAACAACTCCCCCTTTCTCCAAGGTCTACAGACTGCAATAAAGCCTGACAGATGTTCTAATCCTTCCCTACTCTTTTGTTGGTATATTTAAAAATGTAAACTACAGTTCCTCATTACAAATTAACTTTCTATTTTAATCTGCAGCCAGCTATGATTTCCTAAAACTGCCAAAAATTCAAATGTTATATCTTTGCAAATATAGAGACAGCAGGCATTGTGTAGATCAAATATTGAATGCCCCAGAACTCAGAGCCGATTGGCTCATTTTCCCCCAAAAGTCTGAACAGAGTTCAAGGTCAAGTTATAGAAAATAGGAAATAATTGTTATTTAATTCAGATACTTGCACATGTAAAGGAAAGAACGAGCAGCCACTTTTGTTTTTGTTAAAATGTGTAACCTGCTCCAGTGGGAATAATTAAGAAGCGTTGTCCTGCTTAGCAGTCAGCTTGATTAAACTGCAATAAAGTTGACATTAAACCCTCAGATTTTTTAACATAAACCAATACTGTAATGTGTGCCTTACTGTAATACATGGTAGTTTCCCTTCTCTTTGCTGCTCTTCCTTTTAAATCCACATGTCTTCTCATGCTGGGGGAGAACTTCCCTTTGCTGCTGAGTGCCTCTTCCTGTAGTGCTGGCTCCGGTTGTGAACCTACACACAAACACCGTGTATCCATTTCAGAGACAAGGCAGTCTGCTGCAAAACAGAAGTTCTGCCCAGCATGAGAACAGATACAGATTTAAAAGGAAGAGCAGCAAAGAGAAGGGAAACAACCATGGATTACAGTAAGGCACACATTACAGTATTGTTTTATGTAAAAAAAATCTGAGGGTTTAATGTCACTTTAACCCAGATAACCTGGAAGGGATTTTTGTTTCCTGATCAAAGATAAAGCTTCACTTTACACTGACTAAGCTGGCGCAAGCAACCCAACTGAGAAAATTCCTCTGGCCACACATTATCCAATTTGTTTATAATTCTTTATTACAAATATTTGTGCTGTACAAATTACATAAAAAGCAGAGCGCACACAAATCACAATCTTTAAATGCCCCATGTACCCCCCCAACCCATTGACACTCATTGGGCTAATACATATTGGGGTTGACTTGCTAAACAAAGATTGTTAGATTTTTAAATTACATTTGTATTTTGCAAGGGAATTTTCATTTAGCTTAGTGCATGTGGTGCAAATTAACTGTGCAAAGAATACCCAATTAACTGCAAGGAAAATGAAAAAGAAAACCTGTATTTTGGCTCGCACATGATTGTGTGATTGAATTCAGCAGAGTTAACCTAATTCACTAAAGGAAAATTCATTTAAAATGTGAAAATTCACTTTGCCTATACAGCCTACTCTCCTTTAGTAAATCAACCGCATTTAGGACTTCTCTCTCAAAACATCATTAAAGCTCCTTTACTGAATGGTTCAACATGCACCATACAATTGAAAATCCTCCATAAGTCAATGTTTAGAGTGGTCACAGGTTTTTTCAACATGGAGTATAACCTTTTTTTCTTAAAGGAAAACTATGAAGTGAGTGCTTTCCACTCACCTCATAGTTCTAGCCGACCTGTGACAATGAGACTGTCACAGGTCGGCTCAGTAGATCGGGAGGTGAGCGAACACATACCGGCGTTCGCTCACCTCTCAATCCTGTCACGGCTCTCTGCCGTGACAGGGGAGGGGCTGGTATACTGAGCTTAGGGTGACGGGAGGACGCTAGTTTGTGTCCTCCTGTTACCCTAAGGAGTACTATGGGGAAAAGCCCTAACCACATAGTTCTCCTTTAAGTACCTCTTTAGTGTTCTACGCAGTTGCTGCCAAGAGCTAATGTAAAGACACATTTAGGCACTAATATTGGCAATTTTTTTTTTTAATAAATAAATTTTTTGTAAATAAAAGAGTGTTTTAATGTCCGGAAAACAGCTAAATACACAGTTGAAATACATATATGGGAGCTGTTTTACCTGCCAAAAGATATGTATTTCTGCCCATCCAGTCCTGGGATTAACACAGCACAGCCAGTCTGGTGACCTCACTTTTCTCTACATCAGTTAGCCATACAGGAAGGAGGTGCGTCGGTCAGGCGTGCGTGTAACGCAGGGTGCGGTGGTCAGGGGTGCTTGTAGCGCAGGGTGCGCTGGTCAGGGGTGCGTGTAACGCAGAATGCGCTGATCAGGGGTGCATGTAACGCAGGGTGCGCTGGTCAGGGGTGCATCGCAAATAGAAAATGTACTTATATATATATATATACCTAAATGTGACTTGATTTCAGCCCCTGGTAATCCTCTGCACAGCAGCACCACAGCATGAGAGAGGGAAGAGCAGTACTTAGGACCAATCAATGTGCCCCCAAGTAACATGCTGACATCAAAGAGATGGCCTTACCAGTCTGCTGCTGCGCATTCACTGTACAATCACAGGATGTGGACAGCGAGCCGACCTAGCTGAGATGCTTAAAAGAAATGAGGTAATCAGGCTGACTGTGCTGTGTATAGGAGTGTCAATCCCAGGCAGTGGCGACTCTAGGAACAATATATAGGGGGGGCACATAAGATACCACAGTCAAAACTGGGGGGGCACTAATAATTTTATAGGTCAAGGAAAAGTACAGCACACTGTGGCGGAGGGATCCCTCATCACTGCTGTGCGTGAGAGCAATTGCTGCGACCCTGGTAGTTCTGGTGCTGACTCCTGTCAACTGTAGAAGGACTACAAATCTCAGCTATACATTATACAGCAATGCAGAATACCAGCAGCCATACAGCACTAGAGATCTCAGCAATACATTATACAGCGATACAGAATAATACCACCAGTAATGTAACGCAGAGTGCAGAGGTCAGTAATGTAATGCAGAGTGTGGAGGTCTGTTGTAATGCAGAATGCGTCACATTT
>NW_017306489.1:1663751-1727312 GCF_000935625.1 Nanorana parkeri
TATATATATATATATATATGCGCTTATGTGCTATATATGATCCTAGAGCCTAGGACTGAGAATTATTTTTGGCCTAGAACTACATTGCACTACTCTCTGTTCTCGTAATGTAATAGGGGGGGAAAGGAGACAGAATTGTACAGTAGATTGCTGGAAGAATAAATTTAGAATTAGAAGACAAGTTCACCGAGATCAGCAGAATGGTATTATGTCTATATATCCTGGTTACTGCAGCCTCATGACTCCAGCATTATGAGCTGATCTCTGAGCTCCACAGCACCGTCTGCCTTCACCTCCAGTGACATTAATTGTATCAGGGAGAGACGCAGAGCGGTCATTAGCAGGTGCGGTCCCAAGATGAAGACCTGTAATGTTATCTCAACAATTCCTCGGCACACAAATTATCTGCAGCCAGTGAAAAAGAAGAGACATTGCAGGCTGGAAGTTTTATACATTGCGTATTATGGAAGTGTCCAATCTTTGCCTAGTGTAGCTGAATTGGGTGACAAGGGCATGTGCATGTCACCCAATCCACAGTGCTAACAAGGAGTTTTAGGGAAACTGGAGAGGATAGAAATAGGGTTGCCACCTGTCCAGGATTCACCCGGACAGTTCGGGTTTTTGAATGCTGTGTTCGGGTTTCATGGCAGCTGAGACCCGGACACAAGATGTCAGGCAGACAGGGGCAACCAAAATTAGGATAGGGGCTACTGGCCCCCCACTGAAAATACTCTCTACTGTGATATTTGCATATGAATGGGCGGCACTTTTTAGATTTGAACAAGCCGCGACCCATTCTCCCACAAAAATGACCGTGCATTGCTGGAGTGTTCGGGTTTCGCTTAAGGAAAAGGTGGCAACCCTAGATAGAAAGCTTTGTCAAATAATCATTTCACCTTTATAGGCCAAAGTCGGAGGTGTCTGCATGTTGCTCCCTCCATCATCAATGCAAAGTGACTTGATTTATGTTTACACACCAAGCTGGACCAAAGATCCAGCACAGACTATCTTTGTGGAACTGCATGTCAAAAAGATTAGTAGATTCAGAGATATAAGCAGCAGAAGTCATTGGAAAATCTTGACTTTTCCTATTAAAAGTCAAACTCCATTTCCCCCCCCTTACTAGTGGTCAATAAGGATGCCTGTCATATTGAAGGACCAAATGGTAGTCTCGAGGTGGGCCAAGCTTGACTTTTATATCTCTATATCTATATCTACAAAACCTTTGACATGCAGGAAAGAAGGTAAACTCTGCTTTTGTTCGTTTTTGGCCACCAACGCTTAGTTTCGGTTGCTTAGATTTCTGGCAAATTAAACTTAAAGGAGAACTATGAGGTGAGTGCTTTTCACTCACCTCATAGTTCTAGCCGACCTGTGACAATGAGACTGTCACAGGTCGGCTCAGTAGATCGGGAGGTGAGCGAACACATACCGGCGTTCGCTCACCTCTTGATCCTGTCACGGCTCTCTGCTGTGACAGGGGAGGGGCTGGATTCCCCCCTCCTTGCTCGGATCTGCCAGCGCTCACTGGCGGAACGGACGGGCGGGTACAGCTGGCTCTGCTTCTAGATAGGCAGAGCCAGCTGTCAGTCACGCAGCTGGGCGGATCCCGGCACAATTGTCGGGATCCGCTTCAGCTGCGGCGTCTCAGTATACCGCGAGCAGCAGCTTGCGGTATACTGCGGCGTCTCAGTATACCACGAGCTACAGCCAGAGCCGGCCTTAGTTGTGTGCGAGCCGTGCGGCCGCACAGGGCGCCATGGCAACAAGGGCGCCGTGCGCCCGTCACAGCTCGTCCTGTGGGCGGCTTCTCTCCCCCTTACCGCTGGCCATCCACCACTGAGGGGCGCTGTAAAGTTTTCTCGCACAGGGCGCCTAAAGGCCTAAGGCCGGCCCTGGCTACAGCTCACCGTATACTGAGCCTGGGAGGACGCTAGTTTGTGTCCTCCCGTTACACTAAGGAGAACTATGGGAAAAGCCCTAACCCCATAGTTCTCCTTTAAAGTGAACCTGTGGCCAAGCTATGGGCATTCAAGCATTTACATATTCTTAACAAGCAGTTAGCAGCTGTCTGCTAGTCACATTGAAGAACCAATAGGTAGTCTCACAGGGAAGCAGTAGGTGGGCCAAGCTTGAGTTTAATACAAAAATAGGAGATTTGTATATATGTTTAGGTGCTTACCGGTATATTTCCAGGTCAACAAACCTTCTGACATGCAGGAAAGAAGGTAACCTCTGCTTTTGTGCATTGTCGGCCACCAATGCTTAGTTTAAGTTGCTTAGATTTCTGGCAAATTAACTTTAAAGTAAAACTGTGGCGGGGCTATGGGCATTCAAATATTTACATATTCTTAGCAAGCAGTTACTAAACTTTTAAACAAGTCTTCACTGACCTCTGTAGATGCAGGTACTGTGGAGTAGTTAATTGAAGCACCAAAGTAGGTGGAATTATTCTCTCAGTAGCTCTGCCTTATGCACCCCCATCCCAATAGCTCCAGGTTTGTGTTCACATTATGGATTAAATGGCTGGAAGGCTGCTGAGTCACTGTGTGCAGAAGAGGAGCAATAGAAGCTGAGCTGCTGAAAGAATGGCTTGAACAACTTGAGTGCTTCTGCTGTGAAATTTGTGGATTAATTGCTCTGGAGTGTCTACAGAGGTCAGTGAGGGTGTCTTTTAAAGCTCATTTACTGCATGTTAGGATTATGTAAATGCTTGAATGACCATAGCCAGGCAAGAGGCGCAGTTTAGGACATGGATTCTTCATTCATTCACTGTGATCATTGTAATAATCGAAATAATAATCTAATCCAGAGTTCTCCAAGTGCGGTAGTACCACTGTGCCTGCAGAAATGCATCTAGACATCATGCTGCCCTGGCCTACATGAATCACCATGTCCTTTGTCACATCAAAGTTTTAGTTAACTGTACTGTCCACCAAGCAAAAGCAATGTCAGATAATTGCATGTTTCCTGACATTTAGAATTCGCCTCAGTAAACCCTACACGCTTTTCTCCACTGCTTTTTGCTGGATCTAAAAGGAAAACTTTTTATTAACCCTTGCAGTGGGGCTGAGTATAACTTTTTAAAATTTAGACAAACGAGTACTTAACTCTTGCAGTGCGGGGGTAGCGCCACTGCAAGGGTTAATACAAAATGTACTGGAGTTATTTTTAAAATGCTTGGAAGTGTCAAGAAAAGAAAAAAGATAAGGAACAAATAAACACAGTTTATGCACTTTGCAACCTGAGGCTGCCCCTGTAATCCTGTTGCCCTAGGCACAAGTCTACAAATGCCTTATTGAAAATACAGCCCTGCATGGTTTACTAACCTCAGCAATAGTTGATTGTCATATGGCAGCTTTTAAAGTTATCAGCTATGCATGAGCTGAGCAAGTTTCAAGAGGGTGTTCATGATTAATGTGTTTGCAGTGATATTTGGAGGCTTTCAACTGGTCAGCATGGCCTTTATTCATTGCACATTGGGGTTATGTTGTTTGTTTCCACTGTATATTGTTAAAAGATAGACGAGTTGAAAATGTATTAAAGGTTGGCTAGGTAAACTGGCTGCTGTACATTGCTGAATAATTGGGATTATGGAGAACGAGGTCACAGTGTGTGTATAATCCAGGCTGCCCAGTAAGAATGTGAACACAAAGTTCCCTCTCTAATGAGGCTGGCCCCCCACTCTGCTGAAAATATACTATTATAAAAATGCCGCCCACGATCCGCAGAGACGCATAACATTTCCGCAAAGCTAATTGCATAAGGCACAGCTGGGAACATAGTCTGATTAATGAGACTCGCTAACTACAGTGACGAGAACCACAGTCTGGACTGAGCAAAACAAGGATGAGGGGGCCAGAGCTGTTAAGAGAAGTACAGTGTGGGCAAGGGAACCTCAGCTTCAATACTGGACAAGAAGAATGACCAGTAAAAGGGTTAACTGGGATCTAGAATTGCCATTGTTTTGTGAGTGATTGTGTGTGTGTGTGTGTGTGTGTGTGTTAGGGCATTTACACACATGTATGGGGAAGGTGGGGAGGGATTACCTGTGCTCTCTGATTAGAACTGGTGAGGGAAGGGAATCATTACTGTTCTCCCACAAGGACCAGAATTCAATGGGGTTCATGTTTAAAAAACTTCCTGGAGTGTTCCTAGCTAAATTCTGTGTTTGCTTTAGCAGCTAGGCTGTAGCCAGCCTGGTGTCAGGGTTTCTTACCCTTCCTTGTCCAATTGCTTGCAGCATGGTGTTTCTGACACTGCTGTTTCTCTTTGGTGCCCTCTTATGTCCAAACCCGTAAATATCATAATTCTGCAACTACTGACAAAACATCTGGCGAATTCCTGTTTTAGAGTGATGATGTAAACACCAGTTCACTATTTAACCTTCACCTTGTCCATTCAGTCTCCGGCCTTGCGTTTCTTTTGATCTACCAAGTGTTCTGCAGTTGTTCCTGTTCTCCGTGTATGACCCTGGCTCTGGCTGACTGATCTCCTGACTCTACTGTTTCTGGTCATCCTGCTCTCAGTGTTTCACTGTTTTTCGCAGTGTTTGGCTGACTGCCTGCTTTGGCATCTGACCTCTGGCGTGGTATTGACGTTGTTCTGGACTTTCGCTATTGTTTTTTGCCATTTCCCATTTATGTTTATTGTTTAATTCAAATTAATGTTTTATTTATTGTTGTTTTCAATAAACTCCTTTTATTTTTTTAAACCTGCACTTCAAGTTTCTTGTTTCCCTAACACCTGGGCTTTGTTTACTTTTTCAGTGCTCTGCTGGTTTTTCTAAACTCAAGGTATTGATTGCTTCTGCTTGCTACTATTGAGATGCCTTCAGTAGTCAGAATGGAAGAAACAGTATCTCCATTAAGAATATTTATCCACCCCAGCCAATCATGGAGGCTTTTGCTCAATGGTATAAACAGAGGTGATAAATGTTTGGCGCAATATTTCAGAGTGTATTTTTCGCCTTTGGGCTCTGAACCTGTGCTCAGTGCTCTACTGGATTCCATGCTGAAATGACTATCCAGAAGGAAATAAGCAGGAAGATGGCTGACTAGATGGATCAACTGTAAAGGAATCTGTTAGCATGCTCTTTAGAAAACACCATTCTCAAATATTATAAAGTGATAAATTATACTGTGGTTATGTTCTGCCATTAGGTGGTAATGTTATCTGAAACATAATTTTTTCCCTAGTGAAACTACATAGCTATGATTATGTAGCGCTCACCCCCTAAGGAGCCGCTGAATGATCGGGTCTTCCATAGCCTGTCTAGGGATTATTAAAAACACATGGCTGCCCCAATAGCACTTACCACCTCCAGTGGTTACCGATAGATTGAAGTCCAGACAATAGCTCCAAGATGATTCTCTTTTATTTCTGAACTCCAGGGAGAGAGGGAAGAGTGTCAGGCACATCCAGGATGAAGGTAGACTCCTTGTACTTGAAACAGAGCAAAGTAACTTCTGCCACCACAGACTTGGACCTTTAAGCCATACCGGCAATCTGTGTGGAGAACTTCTGGCAAGCAGTACTGTCAAGGGTCTTGTTCAGGTTCAACTTCAGACATGAGTGGCTGACCACTGGGCCTCCAGGCTCAGGCCCCAGTATCCAGGCCTAGGCCCCAGGCTTAGGCCTAGTCCATTCTGTCTCTTCAGCAGCAGGCATCCTCCCCAGGCCAGGAGGGCCCCGGGGGAGGGAAGAAGAGACTGTTGCATCAGCCACACTCAGCATTTATCTCCTCTCCCAGCATGCATCACTGCTACTGTACTACAGTGATTGGCTGGGAGACATAAATGCACATAGCAATCCTCATTGGCTGTTCTGCCCTGTGTGGTAACACACCCACCCACAGGCAGACACAGCTTCACAGATTGTTCTGTCACAGTTGAACTGGACATAGACTATAGAAATATTTTAGCACCCCTATAAGTAGGGTGCTACAATTATAATGTAATTTCCTGTTCCTGTCTCTGTGCATTCATGTTCCAATGTTTCCACCTACATCTTGGCTGGTAATAAACATATCTGCAGCAACACTCCAACAGAATCTTCAGATATGGAAGGGGACTAGGGAGAGCTTGATGGAAGCCCCTACCTTGAACCCACAAAAAGGATTCAGTGCTTGCAGATATAAATACCTATGTCTGCTATCAAAGGACCTAAATTGTCCAGAGAGAGAACAGGCTGTGGCTGCTTTTACAGTGCTATTACATGGGGCATTGGACTGATTTTGGCTGCCCTTAAAGTGATTTTAAAGTGAAACGTTTTTTTACCATACAATGGATGCTTCTTATTGATGTGTAGAAGTTTTAGCTTCCTGCAGTATCATCTGGTCCCCTGAGCACTGCTCCTGATAATCTGTTTTAGGTTGTCTCTTTTCCCTTGCAGGGCTCTATGGAGCCACCCTTGTGTGTGCTAGTAAGCTGTGTCTCTCCACAAACATACAGGCACAGCATGTATGTACTTTACTGGGCAATGTATATTTGTTTAATCTATATTCATTAATGAAAACAAGTTTGAGAGTTTAATACTAATTATAAAGGGTCGACTACTACCAAGAAACCTGAGAAAGGCAAACATAAGCTACAATACATTGGGGTATGGAGACTAACAGGGCTATTCACAAAAGGGTGAAGAGTTTGGAGAAGACAGGGGAAGTGAACAATCTAGGCCAAAATAGCTGATTTTGAAAAATTCTCCAAGTCAGCTCACTTTTCAGTTCAGCGATGTTGTCCTAGGTTGTTCACTTCTCCTGCCTTCTCCAAACTCTTCACCCTTTTATGAATAGCAGAGTAAGATTCACCCTGCAACCTGTATGAACAAGATTTGCTGCCTTCTTTTTCAGGTATCTTGTATCCCTAAACCTCCCAAATTTTAAAAGACTGAAGTGACTGGCGCCCAACTTATTCACTCCACCAGATGTCAAGGATCCAACCCCGAGAGTCAAATGTTAGCCTGCCATATTATCCTGGGGGCTTATTCCACACCCCCATTACAGGAGGAGTACTACAATCTATTAAAGAGACTTTGTGACTTTTCCCTCTATTGGCTCCTAAAATCCTCTCCCTGACCCACTTATATTCGCCTTCACAGCCATGCCCAGCTGTCCCTTCCTATATAGCAGCTGCCGCAAAATGCCCTGTACACTAATGTCATATGGTGTCAATGCTTTCACAGGGTTGAGGATGTCTTGGCCTCCATCATGTGACACGGTTGGGGCCAGGCTATTGGCTATAAGGCCAAACCACTGCATCATAACATCTTTGCTGATTGGGGGCATGTCAGATCACTGGTGAGCCAGCTCTCTGTGTGAGAGCAGCGGTCCTGCTCTCCAAAGTGCTGCCTGGAGGGGATGGTTTCTTACAGTTGTAATTACACACACAGCTTATTTTAAAAAATGTCATATTCTTTACTTGTTTTGCAGCTAGTCTGTCTATATAAACCAAAACTTTAATTTGGCCTTAAACAAGCCGGTATACAATTATTTATGTTAAAGCAAGCCAATCCTAAAAAGAATTGTAATGTGCCATTGGTAACTCCCTTTTGTTTAAATCAAACCTTTCCTAAAATAAATATAAATTGCTATTGCAAACTCCCTTCTCAAAAATGCTAGTTGCCCAGCTGATATGCTCACCCCCTAGTTTCACTATTTTCTATGTCACTGACATGGAACAAGAATGCAGATCAAGAAGGTCAGAGGAAGGTCCTTTTCTGCATATTTCTTCTAAATTTGAGGCTCAATGTATGGATGTCAGAGGGTCAAAATGACAGCCAGGTAACTGTTATCTACAGAAAGAGTTTATAAGTATTCTCAAACTCCGGTTTTCCCCCGGGGAAAGATTTCCTTTCCCACCAGGATCTACTCAGTGATTTTTCCCTCCCTGTATTGCTAAGATAAATAAATCAATCACTGCCAGTCAATTAGTCTTTTCAAGGTAGTAGCTGGACTCTTGGGCAGCCTAAAGCAGAATACATTATGGCCAAGTTGCTCTGAAAAATATGATGAATTATATAAAGCTTCCACAGAGAAATCCACATTAAAACACCTGACTCTGCAAGAAACATGCGGTGTTTGAAATATAGTGATCAATGTCGGCACTATCATCCCTATGTGTGTTTCCTGCAGCACTAAACCAAAAACATTAGTTGGAATTGAGCAGGTTAAGCATCCATGACCTTCCCATAAGGATGTGGATTTGTTTTATGACCCCTATCATATCAGGTCTGGACCAGATGCTCAACCATTTCCCAGCATTCTTTGAGCTGCCACCATACTGCTAAGATAGGAATGAGATTTCACCAATTTGTAATTATGTTAGTTCTACCAAGCAGGACTGCATATAAATTGAGGAATTAAAGTGTTTACTTTCTTTCAGTTTGGACCAAAGTCAAAAACCCAAAACTTGCTTGTATTAGAAATATACAGGGCTAAGGTCTGGCTTATTGCGCCCGTGTTCTGTTTACTTTATCATTAAAAATGTTAAAAAATAAAAATGTAATGGGAACATTAATAGTGGTTACCACAGTAGTCCTGTATGCCATGACAAACAACTGGTGTGAAGATACCTAAGGCATAATTCAAGCAGCACGGATGTTAGAGAAACAAGCAGAGCAGAGAGTGTCAACATAAGAATTGTTCAATGGACAAATGTAGCCAAACTTGGGATAGCGTGTGAAAGTGATACAGTAGCGCACTGTTCGTGCATTGTGGTGACATTCATTTTGATTACTTGTTCATTCATTACACTGATGGTTTGTGTTGCAGTTCACTGCGCAGCAAAACAAATACAGCATTATACCTAATTTTTTAATGCAAGGAGGAGGGTTACTAATTAGCTAATGCAACGCGCCTTCATGCATGAAACGATCAGGCTGCAGCGCACTGCCTTCTGCTGTGAATAGGATTTAAATGAAGGCTGCATATTTTAAAATACTGCAAAATTGCTTTTGAAATTACATTAACATGTTAAGGCTTATACAACCTCCCAAAAGTCCTGGATTCTAAAGGACTGTCCCTAGAATTAAAAAGAAAAATATGTCCTGCTGCTGGCCGGGTTCTGGAATGCTTATTCCTGTAGTTGGCTTTGGCTACTTTGCTGCTCTGTTGGGCAGAGTGATCTCCGGGTCAATATGAACACTATAGATTCAGCAGAGGGAGGCAGTGATCTCTATGTCAACATGAGCACTATAGTTTCAGCAGAGGGAGGCAGTGATCTCTATGTCAACATGAGCACTATAGTTTCAGCAGATGGAGGCAGTGATCTCTATGTCAACATGAGCACTATAGTTTCAGCAGAGGGAGGTAGTGATCTCTGGGTCAAAATGAGCACTATAGATTCAGCAGAGGGAGGCAGTGATCTCTGGGTCAACATGAGCACTATAGTTTCAGCAGAGGGAGGTAGTGATCTCTGGGTCAACATGAGCACTATAGTTTCAGCAGAGGGAGGTAGTGATCTCGGGGTCAACATGAGCACTATAGTTTCAGCAGAGGGAGGCAGTGATCTCTGGGTCAACATGAGCACTATAGTTTCAGCAGAGGGAGGCAGTGATCTCGGGGTCAACATGAGCACTATAGTTTCAGCAGAGAGAGGCAGTGGTGCAGGATGGAAAGCATATACAGGTAAGTAATCCACTGAATAAAAATGACCCCGAGTGACACCAATGCCCCCACCTTAACCTCACCAAACACCAGTGCCCCCCTTTTCCCCCGCAGAACATCAATGCTCACTTCTCCCTCCACAAAGCATTAGTGCCCCCCTCTCCCCCCATAGAGCACCAGCACTATTCTCCCTCTGCAGAGCACCAGTACCACCTAAGTATCATTACCCTCTCCACCTCCTAAATCAGCTGCAGGTTGGGGTGCACATACACAAAGGGGAGAGATGCTTGTGCTGACATTATTGACCTTATTTGAGGTCAATATCCAAATCTAGCCATATTGCCATATAAGGTCAATGACATCATGGCCAATTACATCACTTCATTCCTCCCCCCAGCTGATTGGTCAGAAGTAGAAGGAGCTTCCTTCCAGGGTCGTATGAGCTCCTTCCATGTTCAGATGAGCTCAGGTTTAGTCTGAACCTGAGCTTATCCTTATTCCTGGGATTTTCCAGCCCTGTTAGGCATGTGAAAAATGTAGCAATGAATATACTGTACACCATCATTACATGCATTAGGCGCATACAGTTCTCAGGATCCAATTTTGTTAGAGATAGTGGTCTTTATGAATATAAATTCCATCAAGTGTGTGCATGGCGGAACTACTGCATGTGGGAGATTGCCTTTGAATGTGGGAAGTGGGGGAGTAGTTTGGGGGATTGTACTTTGGCCCACTCTAATTCACTTGCACCGGGGCCCAGGAAAAAAAAAATCTATAGCTAAAAATAAGCAATAGCTGAGTAAGACGAGACACCACGCAGCTGTGCCATCTTATCTTCAATCCTTTTTTACTGTTTATCGACTGAGGGAACCAGTCATTTTCCACTAGGAGCATCAGTGTGAATTGTTTACAGCTGTGAGCTGCGCAGTCTTACCATTATCTAATTGTTGTACACAGGAGAAGAAATGGCTTTTTTGCTCGATGGCTCTACGTTCTTTCCAGCTGGTGAACCTTCAGATTACAGACACAACACATCTGTGGTCCTTGCAGCATCCATACGAATCGGGACAATTTATTTTACAATTCCAGAGGTACGCACGCTTGTTGATGCCTGCCCTGCGCGTTCAATATCTGCTCCACCACCACCAGTTTAATGGGATCGTGTATAAGGTTCAGCAATGGCAGGCAGTCGTGTTTAGCATTTGACATGGGTGAAGCATTTCTCAAGGATTTGGAATTCTGAATTGAATCTTATGGAAAGGATATACTCTTTGCAAATGATACATAGTTACCTAGTTACATAGTATTTGAGGTTGAATAAAGACATTAGTCCATCAAGTCCAACCTATTAGGATCTCATTCTAGGAGTACCTGTACCCCTGTATATTACCTGTACCCCTGTATATTACGGTCCCTTAAGAAATCGTCCAAAAGTTTCTTGAACAATTCCACATTATTTGCTGAAATCACCGCCTGTGGCAGTGAGTTCCAGACCCTAACTGATCTTACTGTGTCATATGCAGCATCTACTCTTCGGTTGAAAGTTTTTGGACCAGCTCCTTTAACAAAAATTGATTGAAAAGTTGAATTCTGTACAGTGAGGTGGGAGAGGGACTTGGGTTTGGGGTATGCCACCAGGGCTGACACGAATTTTGAACAATATTCCGAAATCAGCCGAGATTCCAGCAGTTAATGGCCAATTTAAGTAAACCCAAAACATTGCTATATCATTATACAATCCTCTTTAGAATTAGTGACAACTATTACTGACTGTGAAGGTTCTTAATTTGTTATGTTGCCATAACATGCAGCTTAAGCAAGAAGCAAAGTCTTGGTATGTAATAGGGATGCACCAATACCATTTTTTTCCAGACCAAGTAGAATACTTTTTCTCAAGTACTCGCCAATACCAAATACTAATACAGTACCTTTTTTTAAGTGTCATGTGACAGTTTTTCTAAAACAATACAGACTACTGATTTTAGGACAGTGGTGGAGCACCAGGGCCCAGTCACAGCTACAACTGATGCGATCCTGGTAGTTCTGCCACTGACTCCTAGCTGTTGAGGGACTACAAATCTCAGTAATACATTATATAGCAATGCAGAATGCCACCAGCTATAGAAGACTTCAAATCTCAGCAATATATTATACAGCAAAGCAGAATAATACCGTCAGCTATAGAGGACTACAAATCTCAGCAATACATTACACAGCAATGCGGAATAATAGTAAATTAATTTTCTACATACTCTGTGCTGCTGCTCTGCTCCGGGGTGCTGACCTGATGCCTTGGGTGGAGGGTCTCAGGAGGGGTGCGGAGGATCTCAGTTGGGGTGCTGAAGGTCTCAGGAGGGGGTATGTAGGAGCCTTTAAGAAGCCACAGCGAGGTCCCCAGCAAGTGTGGGACCTTACAGCAGCCACTTCAGTTCAAAGTACCAGTATCGTTTTTGCGTATAGGGCATTTTCACGAGTACAAGTACTTGTGAAAATACCAAGTATCTTACCCAATATTGGTATCGGTATCGTTGCATTCCTAGTAATGTAATATGACAGCCTGAGTATTTTCTGTAAGGGAAAGCAGTAATAGCCCATAAGGAGCTGCTCTGTTTAAGCCAGATACAGCATTTCTACAATCCAGGAGCTCTGCCCAAACCTATTCTGCTATTCTGGTTTACTGTCGTTATTATAACTTCAGGTCAGTAATGTGAATGCTAGGAAACTAACAGGCACTGGCGGATATCTACAATGTAATCCGAGAACACAGCACAATTCTTTACGCTGACTGCTAATTTAAACCAATGCAGGGCATTAAATGACTACATTTAATTCAGAAAGACTTTAAAAAGAAAAAAGAAAAATCTGGTAAAATCTTGTACTAACAAAGGCATTCACTGTTACCAAGGAGACGGACATAGGAAAAAAACTGGGATTGCAAAAAAATTTTTAAAATACATATATCTTACTAATGAGATCAAGTAAGGTGAAGCAGTTGCTTAGACATACTGTGGTTAAAATATTTATGACGCCATTGCTAATTTTCAGAATATCTAAAAGAGCACGTCACATTATAATGTCAATGTATTTTTCAAGAACTTTTTTTTTATAGAAGAACCATAGAGTCATAGTCTAGATACAGTATACTAAGGGGAATTTATTAAAACTGGAGCAGACAAAATCTGGAGCAGTTGTGCATTGTAACCAATCAGCTTCTCTTTTTCATTTTCAAATAACTGAACAAACTGAAGAGAGGAGCTGATTGGTTGTCATGCACAGCTGCTCACGTTTTTGTCTGCTCTAGTTTTGATAAATTCCCCTCACTGTATCTGGTTGGCATAGTCTAAATCAGGGGTAGGTCCCACAGAGTCTGTGCGGGTGCACGCTGCTCCATAGACTTACCTTGTGTCTCTCTTCGTCTCCCGGCCGAACATCTGAACTGCGCATGCGCCCGCCCTAAGATCCTTTCAGATGTTTGGATGGCAGCGAGCGGCGATGACACAGGTAAATTTAAACCTGTTTCAAAAGGTTTTTTGTTTTTTTTTAAGTTTTTGCATATATCTACTGCTCGCTAGCACTAGATATATGCCAAAACACGCTGAGGGTTTAATAACCCTTTAACTATTCATAGAACAGTTGATGTGAGCATGGGGAAAAAATGAATGTTCTTAGTGTAATTCCTCTCCTGGTTGAATGTTCTTCAATACATAAAAAAATAGAGTGAATGGGGGAAAAACAGCATCATGGCCACTAGATGGAGCTGAGGATCATAGGAAATAAATACATGTTAGTAAAGAAAACGGAAGATTGTATACTTACCTTCGGTAATCTTCCTTTCCTGGTGCATCTTTATGGCAGCACACAACGGGTTAATGCTCCGCCCCTTAACCATTGTGTGCTGCCATGATGCGCCAGGAAATACAATGTTACATCTCAAGAGACCATTGGATGTAATGAGCATATAAATATAACCAATCATACTATGGGTATAGCAATGGTTACAGTGTGAAGTCTGCAATGAGCTGTAGGAGGCTAATGTAAAGACAGATTTAGGTACTTAATATGCATCTATAGATTTTTTTATTTTTTTTTATTAAAAAAATGGTTAAAATGGACTTCTTGCTACCAGGCCTCCCTAACCTCACCATAATAATTGTATAGCCATTTCGATTCTTAGAGTACTTGTCTATTGATTTGATTTGGCTTTCTTATACGTCAAAACAGCCAATAGCCTTGATATATATGCTGATTACTGCATTTCATTTGCTTATCTTCATATTCCCTTTTTTTCTTTATGAATGTAACATTTGAAGCTGTAATTCATTCTTTTACCCTCTCCTGCCATATCAATCTACACAATGTACAGCAATCTAATCTTACTGTTACTGTTATTGTTGTATCTCTTTTGACTTCAATAAATACTATTATGGAAAAAAAAATGGACTTATTCCATCTGCACATCTACTTAAAATTTTAAAAGCCTAGATGCCTCGATCAAATTCAGCAGCCGGATAATGTCACAATAAGTCTACGACTAATTTGCCTAACTATATCATTTTACAGTGGTTTTTTCTTTTTCTTTTTTTTTTTTTAAACATTTGTAGGCTTTTACACTCTTTTAATAATTGCTCTGCTCATGTTTGTATTATAAGCTGACAAATGTTTTAAGTTTGTGATTTTACACATTTTTTTAAATCAATAATATCAAAATAATAAATTCAATCTGTTTTCCATACTATATTGTACTGTAAGTGCTGGTTCACACTGAGCATTTTGTAGCGTTTTTTCTACCCTGAAAAAAAATCCCATTAATTTCTACGGTCCTGTTCACATCTGAGCGTTTTGTCGCAATAAACAAAATGCCTGTCGCTGGAAAAAGTACAGGAGCTTTTTTTTTGGCATGTTACAGCTTGTTTTGGCCCCATAGACTGAATAGGAAACGCTTGAAAACAAATGTACGCTGTGTTTTGCGCGTTTTATGCGCGTTTGCTCAATAAGCTACAATCTTCTCACAAAAATGCGCAATTTGATTTATGTGCATAAAAACAAACAAAACGGCTTCAGCCTAGGTGTGAACCCAGCCTTAGTGATGTAGCCTGTCGGTTTCAGCTGTCCCTTTGCTTCTCTCTGTGCACAGTGACAGCTGAAGCCAGTGGCTTTGTGCCAATTTTATCTTTTGCTACATGTGCTCCAAGATGGAGACTCTCATAGGTTAGGACCGCACTACACAGAGAGGCCTTGACGTGGCTGTGCGGCTTTCACATTTTCTGCAGAAGACATGTATCTAAAACCTCTGTTTTTAACCTTAGCGGTTAGACAGGTTTTTTTTTGCATGCTGGCTGTTGAGTGTGTAATAGGAAACTTTTTGCTGTTGTATTGTTTTGAAGCCCTTCCATGTGCACCTTGCTTGAGAGCTGGTGATAAGTTGATGAGTGCGTTTGCCATCTGTTGCTTGTTTGTTTGTAAACAAACCCATGTGATCACTATGATTAGCTGTCATGAGGATCACATGATGAAGAACCACATAGATAGTAGAGCTGAAAAAAAGGTATTTCCCAAATTGAACCATCAGATAAAAATCAACTGAAAAAAATAAAAACACCTCAAAACCCTAAACCTGTGGTTCATACAACTTTATGTATACCAGCAGCTGTCAGTGACAGCCAGAAATTGAAGTGTGCACAGCTTTGCGCTACTAGTTCTAAAATAGAACATGGATTAAAATGCACCTACACTTACTCACCTGTCCCTGATTCATTGTGATCGCAGAGTACGAACTCATCATTAAAGAGTTGCATTTTTACTTTAACTGTCCCTGGGCATGGGGTACCATGTCTCAGTAAATGAATCCACAGATTGCTGCCATGTACTGTAGATGTTAAAATAAAGCTAAACTCCACGACGAGCAAATCTTATCTAAATACAGGCAAAATGTGTATTCTAACTATAATCTTGGTGTGCTTTGTGTATTTATTACAGATCTGTACAATGATCCATCATGAATGTTTACCTGTGCAGGAGCTTCCTTTAATAAAGACCAGTCACTGCTGCTCTCTCTCCTTGTGCAGGGTGACTGGTCTTGTATCCGCCCCTTCTTGTAGTTTTCTGCAGGCAGCCTGTTTGGCCCCTCCCACAACTCTGCTCTCTGCACAGGCTATGTGCAACAAAATGATGATGTTACTGCTACTGTTACACGGTTATAACTGGGTTTGCAAAGGTATTTGGTGCACACAAAGTGGCTATTAACCCCTTCATGACTGAGCTTGTTTTCAGTTTCTGTTCGTAAATGACTGACACTTTTTACATTTTTGCTATGTGATTCTTCCACAGCAGTAATATACTTTCTTACAAAATGTACCCACACGTTATATTTTTTTTTTTTAGAGGACAGATAGGGCTATATAATTATATCAAACATGTGTACCTAATGCCTCAAAAAAAAATGAGGAAAAAACTAGAAGAAAAACACTTTTTTCACAAGTTTTGATTATTATTTTTTTAATAATAATTATAGTATAAAAATATATTTATGTATAATTTTTACATGGATTACAGTAAGGCACACATTACAGTATTGTTTTATGTTAAAAAATCTGAGGGTTTAATGTCACTTTAATGAATGGTAACCGCTGAGAATCAGCGGTTACCAGCATTACAAAGCCGCAAATAACTGGTCACGTACAGTGCATGTGGCCAGTCATTTAGGCACTTCGTGGTGGGACGTACAGTGTACGTCTCCCGTCACAAAGGGGTTAAGGAATATATTGAGATGGAATTTTTTGTGCCTGGAGTTCAGCTTGAAAAAGCTGAATAATAACTCAGAATATGTACTCAACCATACCTTCCCTGTAAGAAAGATATCATTGATTGAATGCTCCTTTGTAGAGGTATCAGTGAAGAATGATGAACAATGATTGTTTGTAGGTTGGGAGAAGGTTAGTGAAGACAGAGGTGTGTAATGTGCTGCCACAGAGAATAAACACGTTACATTTTATCCTGGAGAAAATTGGTACCTGATGCAAAGCTGGCAAAACACTGCGGCATCAGTTCATGAGGAAGTCAGCCTTGGAGCTGCATTAAACACTAAAGCGGTGCCAGTCTGCTTAATAAAAGGCCACCGAGCACTGCATTTCGGTAACTGAGATGATGAATGTGTTTACTCGCTTCCTCATAAAATAAAAGAGTTGATGTCCTTGAAAGAACCGATTCTCGTCTAATTCAAAAGTTGTTTTTTTTTGTGTGTGTGTGTGTGTTGAAATCACAACATAGAACAAAATCAGACTTTTATAGGAAAACGGGTATTATGCAAATGAGCAGATTTCTGATTCTACCCTCCAACATTTGTTTGGCAGAACAGCTTGCAGAGGATCAAAGCAAAGTTCTGTATTCACGTTTGCTGAGCTAGGAGAAGTTCAAGCAGAACTCAAACCTCATCTGATTCTGTCCCATCTGCCTTCGGTGCTTGCTGGAAAACTGTGCTGCTTTTTACATTTTTCACCTTCGTGTTCCTCTGAATTTTCAAAGCACTTGCTGTCCGGGGCATTTTCTTACTATTTGCGCACACATGATAAAATATAAATGTTTGGGTAGAAAACAGCTTCAAACCCCCAAACAATGATATATGTTCTGAAAGCAGAGGCCCTGTAGAATAAAAAGATGCTAGTTGCAATTTTTTATGTCGCACGGTTTTTGCGCAAAAGTTTATCAAACCAGTATTTTTAGGAAAAAATAAACTAAATTAAAATTTAGTGCACAGAAACATAATATAATACCCATTTTTTTGGTAAAATATGAAAGACGGGGTCACGTCGGGTAAATAGATACCAAACATGTCAAGCCTTAAAATTGCATTCGCCCGTGAAGCCGCAAAAAAAGTCAATACCCAGAATTTCCCACAGGGAACATTTTAAATACTTTTACCGCTCATCAGTTTAGTGCTAAGTGATTGACAGCACTAGAATTATTGCTCTCACTCCGACGTTCGCGGGGATATGTAACATGTGTAGCGCAATTGTCGTTTTCGCAGGTAAGCGCACAGACGCGTGTTTGCACGCGGGGGGCGGGGGACTTTAAAAAAATTTGGCATTTTTTTCTTTTTCTTTTATTGTTACTTACATTTTTATAACTTTTAAACACTTTTTTATTTTTTACACTAACCCTATTGCTATTACATAGGGGGCTAACAAGCACCCCTATGTAATAGCAGATAGGGTGTGACAGCTCCTCTTTATGGAGACATTAGGGATCTTTCAGAACCCTAATGTCACCTAGGGACCCCAAAGAAGCTTAGGAAGCAGAGATCTGCTTCCCCAGCTTCATCTCCTGGCTCTAAGAGCCAGAGACTGTGTACAGTGACACCGGAAGTGAAGTAATACACATCACTTCCGGGTCCAGTGATCGGAGGAGAGATCAGCACCTGGAAGCCGCTGAATCTCTCTCCGATCATTGCAGGGATACCCGCCGACCCGCTCCCAGGCACCGCACAGGGACAGCGGTACCCGGGGAAGACAACAGCGGCCGCGGCGGGGGGTGGAGGGGGGCACTGCCGCACGGTACAAACGATTGTACATTAACAGCCATTGCTGGATGTTGAAAGCAACACCAAGAACATGGCTGCTGCAGCAGCCGTGTTCTTGTTTTAACCACTTTAACAGACCGCCGTCTATAGACGTATTGCGGCCTGGAAGTGGTTAAAAGGTATTGCAGCACTCTCTATGTCTGGTGTTATTCATCCTCCCTCAGGACCCACTGACTGTCATATGCACACCCCCTGGGTCCAGTCATAGCTGCTGTGTCCTACATGATGTACACAACTTCCACAGAGCCAGTTTCACCCGGATGGTATAGGGTTAACTGCAGAGCCCGCCACTTTCCCGTGCACACTGAATTCTGGGACTCGGGAATTCCTCTGCAGCAGATGGCATGTTGCTAAGACTCATGTCTGTGCAGTGTAATTCTGACTGCAAACACTACAGAATCTTCTTTTATCTGGATGAGGCCCCATTCACACTTATGCAACATGACATTGTGCACTCTGACTATTAGGGATGCACCGATACAGTTTTTTTGGTATTGAGTACAAGTATCGATATTTATATTTCAGTACTCGCCAATACCGATTACTGATACTCCCGGTAGCATGGAGCTGGCTTCCTGGGCATTACCCGCTGCCCTGCTTCTTGATTGCTCGGGAAGCCGGCTCGATGATGTTTGGCAGGCTCGATGCCGGATTATCCAGCCAATCAGCATGGAGCCGGCTTCCCAGCCTATCAGGACCGAGCCGGCTTCCTGGCCAACTAGCATTGAGCTGGCCAAACAGTATGGAGCCAGCTTCCCGGCCAATCAGGAAGCCGGGCCGCAGGTCATGGAAGTTCCGGTATCAGGATAAGTATCAGAGAATTTGGGCGAGTACTCGCCCAAATACTCTGTATCGGCACCGATACCAATAATTATATCGGTATCAGTGGATCCTTAGTGACTAGTGATGCACCGGTACCGATACTAGTATCGGTGCCGATGCCGAGTATTTGGGCGTGTACTCGTACTCGCCCAAATATCTGATGCCTAGCCTGATACTTGAGCTTCCGGTATCAGGAAGCCAGGCAGCGAGTCATTACACGCTGCCCGGCTTCCTGATTGGCCGGGAAGCGGGCTCCACGCTCCCTCGTCACTTGTGAGGCACAGCATGGAGCTGGCTTCCCAGGCAATCAGGAAGCCAGGCAGCGTGTAATTACATGCCTCCCCAGCTTTCTGATTGGCCAAAAAGCTGTCTTCATGCTCCCTTGTCACCTGGTGACGAGGGAGCATGGAGCCGGCTTCCCAGCTAATCAGGATGCCGTGCGCCGTGTAATGACACGTTGTCCAGCTTCCTGATTGGCCAGCTTCCTAACCAATAGACCGGACCTGACCGCAGGCATTGATGCGTCTTGCGTTCCCATGCGGCCGATCGCATTGCGGCCGAAGGGTGTGGCTACGGTGCCATTGAGTTTAATGCACCCCCACACCACCTCCCGCCACACAACTAGGTGGGCTGCCCGCAATGTGATCCAGTGTGTTCCGGCCAGAATCGGACCGGAATGCACTGTGGCTGGTGTGAACTATTTCTAATTCTGCTTTACTTTCTTACCATAAAATGACATTGGACCTAATTTAAGTGTGATATAAGGTTTGCTGCAATAAAATCAACACTGGATTATGTTATGGGGACTTTAAAATAGATGAACTGTTTCTCTCCATATCGGATGCTTTGATGTGTAAACAGGTTTAGGTGTCTGGGTATGATCGCTGCTACATGGCAATATCGTAGGTGATTCAATGATCAGCACCCAATAAAAAAAAAAACTGGAAATGTATTGTGTATATTGTGTTGTTGCTAAAGGTTTAGGAACAAAAATATCTTCTGCTGATTCTATTCCAAAAAAATAAATAAATAATAACCACAATGTTCAGAAGACATAAAACAGAGACTCAGCATCAAATAAATCAATTTTACAGATACATAGTCTATCTTCAAAATAAATAAAGCAGTATAGACTTCCATTGCTACTAAAAATCAAACTGATAACCTGGTTATACACTGGTAGATGGAAAAATCTCATCAGGACATTCGATAATGGCATCAGAGACTTGACAAATGTCCTTCGAAATCTTGTTGATTTTAAAAGAGAACTATGAGGTAACCTTTTTATCCCATAGTTCTCTTAAGGGTTACGGGAGGACATATACTAACGTCCTCCTGTGACCCAAAGTTCAGTATATAGCAGGCTATTGCTCACTATATATCGAGATGGCCGCAGCCGGGACGGATCACGACAATACAGTCAAGATCCACCCAGCTGCGTGAGTGACAGTGGGCTCTGCCTATCCAGAGGCAGAGTCTGCTGTGCCTGCTCCCTCCCTCGTCAGCGCTGGAGGATCGGAGAGGGGGGGGGGAATCCCTGCGGGGAGCGGTGACTGACAGTCACCACTCTCTGCAGGGAGATGATCGGAAAGTGAGCGAGCAACAGTATGCATCCGCTCACTTTCCGATCTATAGAGCCGACATGTGACAGTTTCATTGTCACAGGTCGGCTTAAACTATGAGGATGAGTGAAAATCACTCACCTCATAGTTCTCCTTTAACATTCAGTTTTGGAATGAATGGAGTTCCCCACGAAGACCACATTCACAGTTAGATTTCCCATTTCAGGCCTTCGAGTTTTTTTGTCACTATGGTCAGAAATGATGATCATTTTGACACCATTAACTTTTAGAAAACCTAATAAACACTCAAAAAATTATTATTTTTTTAACTACATTTAGCCACAACGAGGGCTGTCTGCTCTCAGCTATGGCACATAAAGGTGGGAATGACCTGGCGCTCAGTGTCAGGCTGTGTTCAGAAAACTTTCCTATCTCATGGCATTCTTTGTGAACAAAAACTTGAGTTCAGATACACCTAGCCTTTGGTTCAGTCTTGCACGGTTGTACCGGCTCCTCTTCTGTACTGAAATTGCTTACTCTGATGTCACTGCAGACTGTGAGCTTCTCATGATGTGCGCTAAAAGCTGCAGCAAGTCTGACAGAGCTCGCATCATTTCCCGGCTAGGGGACATCCAGCATTATCTAGCGTTTTCCACCGCAGCCTTAATGTCCCTGGCCCGTCTGTTTCATTTATTGGATTTTAGTCCTTTCATGGAGGCTCAGCCTCATATGGGGGTGCTACCTAGGGCAGTCTGCATACAAATATAGCCTGCCTGACTGACAGGCAGACTGACATTCACCCATCAAGACATTTTGATATTTGCATATCTTCCTCAACAAGTCAGACACTGGCTTTGGTGCCAGTCACCCAGTTTAAAGCCAAGCACAAGCGAGAAGAGTTGGCTGGTGGTCAGCTCCTGTGACCTGAACTGTATTCTACTATTCTTCTGACTCTGTATCCATATCTCCCACTGCTGACCTTGCGTCCTGACTTTGCCTCCTGACTGTTGTTTTGGTATCTCTGCTTCCTTTCTGATCTCGATCCTGTCCTAGACTTTGGCTTTGTTTTTGCTTTCCAAATTGGTACCTTCAAGTGAAACCCGAACATTTTAGTGCCGCTTCACTGTGGTCCTTAGGTGACATTAGGGGCCTGAAAGACCCCTTATATCTCCATAAAGAGGACCTGTCATGTCCTAATTGCTATTACATAGGGGGTTGTTAGCCCCCTATGTGATAGCAATAAAGTTAAGTGTAAAATAAACATTAAATTAATCACCTCCTGTCCATTGGCCGTTCCTGAACGGCCGGACAGCAGCCTTAAGGTGCCCATACACCTTGCGATTATCGTACGATAATCGTTGGAAATCCAGCGATCGTACGATAATCGCAAGGTGCATGGAAGGCGTGCGACCTCTGCTACTGTAAGGTCGCACGACTTTTATCTTAAGAGCATGTTCGAAAACCCGCCCGAGAATCGTGCGATTCTCGGCGGGTTTGTGGCATGCTCGTAAGACAAATGCCGAATGGGCCGGGCTTGCGATGATCGCAAGTACGATCTGCCTGCCCAAGATGGGCAGATTGTACGTTTTTTTAATTACCTTACAACCATCGCAAGACAAAAGTCTTGCGATGGTTGTAAGGTCCATGACCAGCTTTATAGGAGCAGGATGGCATCTTTAGACGTCCTTCCCCTCCCCCCAATCGTGTGCGGTGCCCAGCGCGCACACGAGCGGGGAAACTGTCAGAAATGTAAACAGCCAGCGATTTCTGTTTACATTCAAGCGATCGAGCATCTCTAGAAACGCCCGATGGTTTGTATTAGGTGCAGGTGTGTGCCCCCCCCCCTGCCGTCGCTGCCGGTCCCAAAATCAGGTGTGCCTGGTGTGGCAGGGACCGGCACGGCGACTCTGTCAGTGGGGAACAAAGGGAGTTCAGTATACGATCACCCTTTGATCTCTTCTCGGTCCCTGAATGCAGGAAGTGATGTATATTACATCACTTCCTGCATTCAGTGTCACTCTCCCGCTACAGATGGCGGTCAGATGCTGCTGAAGCAGATCTCTGCTTCATCAGCTTCTCTGGGGTTCCCCAGGTGATATTAGGGGTCTTAGAGACCCCTGATGTCTCCATAAAGAGGACCTGTCATGTGAATTGGCTATCACATAGGGGTTTCTCAGCCCCCTCCCATGTGATAGCAATAAAGTTAAGTATTAAAAAAAAAAAAGGTTTAAAAAAAATTAAAGCATTAAAAAAATAAAGAAACATAAAAAGTCACAAATAGTTTTTTTTTTAAATAACCCAACATTTTTTTAAAAGTCCCCCGCCCCCCCCCACATACACGCGCAAACATGCGTCAGGTGCACCTACGTGCAAAACGATGATTCTGCCTATTGTTACATATTACTGCAAACGTCGCAGTGAGCGCAATAATTTTAGGGCCATTAATTACTGATAACACTAAACTGATGACCGTCGCCTATTTTGGGTATTGTAGTTTTTTTAGGTTTTGCAGACGCTCGCAATTTTAAGGCTTGACATGTTTGGTGTCTTTGTACCCCGTCTTTTATATTTTACCGAAAAATTGGGTAATAAATGTTTTATCATTTAATTTAGGGGAAACATTTTTTTTATCTTTTAATTTTCTGTAATTTTTCCTTAATATAGTAAAAAATAAAAACACCCAGTGGTGATTAAATACCACCAAAAGAAAGCTCCATGTGCCCCTAAAAAATGCACGATGGGCGCGGGGCTCAGTAACGCAATGGGCGCAGGGCTCAGTAACGCAATGGGCGCGGGGGTCAGTAACGCAATGGGCCCCTCATATAACTTTTGGCCTACTGCTCGGATGGCAGATGAGTCCTCAGTTTATCTCCTGTAAATCCCCCCCCCCCTGTGTCCAGCATGGGGTGGTGGAGCTCCCCCCATCAGCTTACCTTCTCCTGGACTCTGTGATCTTTCACAGGACAGCGTGTGTCCTGCACAGTCCCCCCAGCTCAGTCTGAGGTCGGCTGGTGATGGGGGCGGAGCCGCTCTGTGCTCTCTGACTGCAGCTGTCAGACGGTGACCCGGTGTTCTATTAACTCTGCGACGGCCGAACACAATCAGGCTGAGCAGGACCCTGGGATTGCCCCTGTCTGCTTGCATCTTGTGTCTGGTTTTCAGCTGACTTGAAAACCGGGCACAAGACTTCAAACCCGTACTGCCCGGGTGATTCCCGGACAGGTGGCAACCCATAGTACCTATGCTGCCTGGCTGTTGCTTACTCCTGCTTGTCTTGGCTATGACTCTGCTTTTTGCACTGGTGTGTTCCTGTGCCTATTCTGAGAACCAGCCTTTTACGCAGATCCAGTCCAAACCTTTGCAGTGACTCCTCAGTATCCAGACTATCTTCAGATCATCCGTTGTGTGTGGACCCGCTGCTGGCACCGTTGTCATTCCTTGTTCTGCTACACCCTGTCACCAACTTCAGGAGCTATTGGATAAAGGGTGTAAGGGAAGCCCTCTCATCTGCTAGGCATGTAGAGGGCTCTTGAGAGGAGTACCGAGGAAGGGTGTTGTTATGTTTTAAGGAAGCTATGTACAGCATCCTGCCAGCTCCTCCCATCAGCATGATCTGCTTCTATTGCACAGAGACCCAGTGATGATGTCACTGGGACAAAAATAACGCATGTAATTATAAATAAAGGTTTTTATTTTATTAACATTTTAATGAGTGGGAGAGGAGGACCAGAGAAGCCAAAATATAAGCAAATCAAACTTAAGCAAGAGAACACACAAAATATAAAATGAAATTTTACAAAAATATTGAAAGATATAAACTTTTTCTGTGCATGTATTTAGCGATTAAACATGTTAATAGTTAGACATAAATGTTTTATGTACACATAGGGGCTGATTTAAAAATCTTTCACCTAGCATAAGGCTGGGCAAGTGATGTTTACACATAATTATCTGCCACTAGATAGAGCCAAGGAGCATAGGAAATTCCATCTCCATCTAGTGGCGGTTATGCCGTGTGAACAGCATTCGCCTAGCTATATACTGTTTGGAAGATTTTTAAATCAGCTCCAAAGTGTTGTTTTTTTAATGATTGAAATGTCCTTTTCTATGAAAATAAAGCATCGTAATTATTGGGGTACAAGACTTTATTTATGATACACACCTCTAAAGTTGCTAATCATGAACCTCGTGCCACTGTCAACCGTGGACATCAGTGGCAAGCTAAAGTAGCACAGAGGTTAACTGTAAAATTGTAATATTGTGCTGTAAAAATGAGGCCACAATGAGGGCTGTCTGCTGTCAGCTATGGCACAAACAGGTGGCATTAACCTGGCACTCAGTGTCAGGCTGTGTTCAGAAAGCATTTTTATCTCAGGTCCTTGTTTGCCAACAAAAGCTCTTGATGGTATCTTCAGCTGAGCTGTAAGGCCAGCGGCTGCTGATGCCATTAGACAAAGGAACAGTTTAGTTGAATTCTCTCGCAGAGCCGCGTAATTGCTTTTCACAGCAGACAATGGTAATCTAGCAGCCAGTTCATGGCGAGTGACTGAAACACGCAGCTTCTTCTGTGCGTCCTGGCAATAACTTGCTATAAATAAAGTGAGAGCCCGCAGAGACTGTAGCTTGTGTATCCACTTCCATGTGTTACAGCTGACCTTAAAATAATGGAGCGATATGGGAATAAGGGAGTCACGTGCCACCTATTCTGGGTCAGCTCTCGCTGTGCTATATTAATAACTCAGTCAGGAATCAAACACTACACAATAGTTTTTGCTTTGCACTACCCCAACATAATAGTCACTAATACATCAAAGGGAGGAGAGGAGAATCCCAGGGAATGCACACATTCATTAACCAGGCATGCAACATCTGTAAAAGGCAATCATTCAATTGTTGTGTATATAAATGGACCTAAGATACGTAGAGTATCTACAAAGGAAGGTTGTTTCAGACCTCTGCTCATGATCAATCCTTGTATAGGTCACCAGTTAAATCGAGACCAACAAATATTCAGAATGGCTGGGATAGAAGATGTAGACCAAAATCAGATGGGTACAGATATCATCCAGGGAATAAGGCAGATGACTGTTATGGAGCCATATTGACTCACGTATGGGGCTTCTGAAGGATTGCTTGTATTGTCTCTCCACCAAACAATATTAGTGATCTCCAAGAAGAAGTCTTTGGTGGCCTGATTTGCATGCATATGAACAACCTAATATTGTCAAATGGTCACAATTTGGTGGTTTCCAATACAGAAACACAGCTACAGTAAAGCTTCATTAAAGGAGTTGTAAAGTCCCAGCATACACTATTCTGTTTTAACATGAGCATTGTAACAGGAATACATACTAGTCTACTACTCTTATGTAGTGAGTGCTGCCCTACATCTGCTCATCAACAACTTCCTGGATTCCCAGTGTGCTTTGCGTCTCTTCCCCTGCTGCTTGATGTGATGCAGTCTCCATTTCTCAAGACTACATATTCCATCATGCATTGCTTTCTGCAAGCAACGATGGTGTTACATTGTGGGAAGTTCAGACGTTCAGCTTTAGTTCAGACGGAAGGCTTAAGCTGGCCATACATCTTACAACCATTGCACGACTTTCGTTGTGCAATGGTTGTAAGTGATCAAAAGTTCGTAAGAGGGGAGGGCTTGCAGATTATTGCAATGATGAGCGGTCAGTGTGCGCTTGCGCACCTCGGGCCATGCGGCTTTCGTCTTTTGCTATTTGCTATTCGTCTAATTGCTATTAATTCTTCTTGATATAAGCGGCAATGGTGGCATCTACCTGTTCTTCCACTCCTCTATCCTATTCATTAACATGAATGCTGTCCTACTGACATAGGCACGGGCTTTCCTTTGACGCCAATAGGCACCAATGCATTAGAGTCTTATCAAAAGAAATCTCTTTGAAGCCACTACCCAATGACCTCATTCACATGAGCTGTATAAACCTGCATGTTCACTGTATTAAAATAACAATGTAAAAACTACCTTGCTTTAAAATTCAAGGTCCACTTACCATGTAGACCTCCCCCACCCACATGGAAAAAATCATATTTGAATTTAAAAAAAGCAGAAGAAAAAAAAACTGGTGTTGTGTATGAGGCGATGATGTCACTGACTCTTCCCCTGCCATCTTAGGAGGGTTAAAGAGTATCTAAACCTACAAACAAAAATGTGATACAGTAAACTCCACGTTATCCGGCATCCACGGGGATTGGTAAGTCCGGATAAATGTAGTTTCTGGTTGCATGAGAGTTACTATTAAAAATAGGTCTAACTAATGCCATACCCCATACTATGCCATATCATAACATGAACTCTGTATTGACTTCATAATAATATTGAAATGCAGTAATCAAGAGCAAATTAAAACAAATAGACACACGATAATTTCCAGGATAATACAATAATACGTTTCCAGATCAGCAGAACAGTAAATACACAGGGGATTTTTTTTACTGGTCAGATGAGAGTTCTGGTTAGTTGAATACAGGATAACAGAGAGCTTACTGTATTGCTGCTTACTAGAGCCGTCCCTATGCTAATTGCCGGGAGAAGGGGGGGGGGGGGTTGTTTGGGTACTGACAGGGAACTCACAGGATCACTTTGTCTCACAGGATCACTTTGTCGGGGGATTGGAGGGTTTGGCGGTGAAGGGCAGCAGCGGATTGGACCGTGCTGTCAGCGGCTTTGTCTGGCACCCTGCCCAGCTCACTGACATCACTGGTTACCAGGAGCTTGGCGAGAAGCAAGCCAGATCGGTGACATCAGTGAGCTGGGCGGGATGCCAGACAGAGCGTCACAGGTTGCTAAGAGATATTAGCAAACTGGGAGATGGGGCTGTCCCCCTGCCAAATTCCCCAACACCCTGCCACCCTCCAATGAGATGCTGCTTGAGGCAACCGATTTTGTCAGCATCACACTTTGGTTTCAAACGAGGGACAGTCCTTCCAAACGTAGGACAGCTGGCATTTTTGTTGGTCTGTCTTATAGAAATGGTGCCATTCACATGGTACTAATGACTTCATGCTTCTATGTGCAACATGTTCCACAAGGCCAACCGAGGCCCGGCCTCGGGGCAGCATGGGTGTGGAATTCCTATCTCCCGACGCCTGGGACATGCAGTTCCGGGCTCTGGGCTGGTAGCTGTTTTCTACATTTTGCCCTGCTTTGGGCAAGCAGAGCTAAATCTGCAGCGGGGAAGCCGCCGCTTGTTTTGTACAAGTGATCTTGGCGATATTGCGGAGATCACTTGTATGTAGCCTGCACACAGGGGGGCGCACTGAGGAACCTGGCATTGGGGCAGCAGAGAGAGTAAATCCGGCCCTGATTGTACCTATAGACAAGTATGTTGATTTTTATGCAGAATGCTTCATAGAAACGTGATGGTAATGTGTGTAAATGCATTTAAACCAATGCAGGAAAACTGACATCAGTCTGTGCTAATAAATACAGAAGCGATGCCAAGGATTTTCTGATGCTTTCTTATGTCTACATGATGAGAAAAACTACTCATGTGAATGAAGTTTGATAATCGCCTGCTTATGGCGCAGACAACAACTAACTACTAAGCTTAGCAGGTAAGTAGATAAAGCATAACGAATAAAACTGCACCAATCAGATACCAGACAAATTGGAACACGATAAGCAGATTTTGTCTGTAACTTTATCATTATTTAATGAGTGCTAATGATTTTTCTCTTAGGATTACATTAGAACTAATTGAATGGTGCTCCCAGAAGGGAACATGTCTAAGCCATGGACAGCTATGTTTCCCTGAATAATACAATCAATAGGCCCTGTACAGTATAAACCAGTGTTTTCATATGGCACAGTGTGAAATGTTTGTATGATGTAGTCAGTGGTCACTGTACAGTTCAATTAGCCTTTCTGTACTCTTTAATGTACTGTACTGTTTCTACTGTACAATGCAGAGTTTCTATGTAATAGTCATTAATGGTGCATTTACATTCTTTTGTTGCGTTATATTAAGGTAGTCCGTGACAGTGCCAGCCTCAGATCCTGCTGCTGCCAACAGAATGTGACTCTTGCACTCTCAGCCTCACCTTGGCGGGTTAGGGGGTCTTTGGGGGTCTGTAAATCTGAGTCAATTACAAAGATGAGGGGGCCATCAGCTGGTATGGGTGCTCCCCCTGTTGGTGTCAGTACTTGTAGGGGGGCCTGGCCCCTTGGAACTGGGGAGTAGTAACTGTCCTCGAGATGGTTGGGGACAGGGGAGGAGTTTTTTAGTACAGGCCTTATTTGGGCTGTTGGGCACCCAAAGACCCCTTCTCAGATCAACAGTCGTTGAGTATTTATTTGTATATTATTTGGTTTATGACTTTGGCTATTGTTAAAGTTGGTTTGTTTAATAAAAGGGCTGCTGTGGCCGTTAAAATCCATGTTGCGCAGTCTGTGTGTTTCATGGGGGTTTTTGTTTTAACAAAGGGATTAAATCGACAAATACATCAGTCAAGAAGGAAGAGGAACGTTCCCTTCTAAGTCCAGATGCAGCTGCGGGTTGGGTTCTCCCTTCTGGTGAAAAGCGGAGCTCACCTGCACAACACCATTTAAAGACAATCTTACTAATTATCCAGCACCCATAAAAAGCCTTTACCGCTTCGCAGAGCTTTATTCTCGCATATTTGAAGTTGCTCCACAGAGGAAACCTCAGACTTATCAGCGTTTTCACAGACAGATTGAAGCCATTTCTGTAATGTGATTATTACTGTGCAATCTGTTACCCCCTTATCAAGCCGAACGTCTGCTGCCCAATCCCTCTCTTAAATCTAAATATAGCCCTTCAACTCACACAGTGGATAGACTCAGAGAATACGAATCCATTGATCTCAAATAGCACATTTTGAAGATCATATTGTAGAAGCCATTTTAAGTGCCAAGAGCGCATTATTGCGAAACACCGTCTCTTGTCCAACTCCTCTAGATGAGACACGAATTGGAAAGATTCCATACTTTACCTACAAAGCACTTTTAGCTTTTATATCAAGACCTTAAATCATTCTTTCATCCTCCTCCAGCAAACAGTTCTTTTTTAATCCAGGGACAAAAAACAAAAGTCCTAAAGCACAAATCATCTCATTGTGTCTTGATGTCATCTTTTTGTTGTTGTAGCCAGAAATACAAGAGAGGACAGCACTGGACGCTTGCCCCTTGGCCACAATTGATCACTGCAGTGGACAAAGAGAGCCTTCCTTACCGCTGATTGCATTTTCAAAGATAGCTTCAGGGAACAAGTAAACTCATAGTCATTGTATAGGTAAAGCTTTTCAGCAAACACTTGAGCAGTGATGCTGTAAGTAGGGTTGCCACCTTTTCTTCAAGCGAAACCCGAACATCTAGCAACACGCTGAAATTTTTGGGGGGAGAATGAGTAGTGGCTTATTTATATGTAAATAGTGCCACCCATTCATATGTAAATATCACAGTTGAGACTATTTCCAGTGGGGGGCCAGTATCCCCTATCTTAATTTTGGTTGCCCCTGTCTGTATGACATCTTGTGTCCGGGTTTCTGCTGAAATGAAACCCGGACACAGCATTAAAAACCCGGACTGTCCAGGTGAATCCTGGACAGGTGGCAACCCTAGCTGTAAGGCACAATGGGCTGAGGGACACCTTTGTAATCTATCTGTGACAATAATTAGTTCACTGGGGTGAGAGTAGCAACTAACCCCCCCGCCCTCCTTACCGATTTACATACCACCTTATGTAGCCTCAGAAGAGATGATGCCCTAAACGAGCTGGTTGTGTTTTTTTGGAGAGGTACCCCCTCCCAGGTCAGGTCTCAACCAAAACTTCAAGCTTTCAAATGGCCGGTCTCATAGCTAATCACATGTGCAAGACTATGGCAACTGCAGCTCCAAATAGATGCCAAGATGGCGCCATCTATGGTGCGCAGGTGGTTAGTCGCAGCAGTTTTTGAAGTGAGCAAATAAATCTTTAATTTTTGAACATCCAAGGCTATCTAGCAGGGAAAGAAATGCAGATTTTGCTTTATTTCTGCACACGATAGGAGGGTTTAGTTAAGTCAGTAGAGAAGCAATAGGAAACCTTGTCAGTTCAGGGTTATTCATAGCAACTCAACGATAGCAACTCTGCATCTTTTATAACGTCACACAGCACCACAGTAACCTCAAATACACATCCACAATCTAAAACATGCAGGCGACCACAAATCAGTGCAACAGATGTTTATATATATATTGCTGATATATTTCATGCAGATATATGCTTCCCCCTCCCCATAAAAATAGTTTATCTTTCCATATTTGTAAATTATTGAATGCTTCGATTCAGATGATACATGGGAAAGCTTAAAATGAAAACAATATTATGTTTTTCTACTTTTGGATAGATTAGGGAATGTTTAAATCCCTGTCTTATGTCCTAAAGCAGTGGTTCTCAACCTTTCTAGGGCTGGAACCCCTTGGTAACATTTGCCAAGTTGTGGTGACCCCCAACTGTAAAATTTAGGGATGACGCGGCTGCTGCAGCGACATCTGGCGGCGTGGCGGGAGAACTGACACTGCTGCGCTAGGAGAGGGCTGAGGAGGACTCTCACCTAGCACAGCAGAAATCACACAGCGACCCACAGGTTGAGAACCACTTGCATACGCCGTCAGAATAAAAAAAAATAAAAAAAATAAAAACCACCATGGGAATGCATAGCTAGATTCCTATTGACTATTTCACTTTGCAATAGCCAATAGCAAACTAGCTATTGCACCGACCCCCCCGATGGAGAACTTTGGTGGGGGGAGGAGGGACCTGTACAAGTGATCTTAGCAACATCGCCAAGATCCCTTTTAAATGAACGAGTGGCTTCTCCGCTCTACATTTAGTAGAAAACAGCTACTCGCCTGCCGCCCCTAGGTGGCCTTGTCGGTAATCCGGCCCTGTGTCAAGTTCTACCTATGCAATCCATTCAACTTATATACAACCAGGTAGGCCCTTACACAACATAATTGACAACAAGTAGTAGTTAGTCACATTCAAAGAGTCCAATTGAATGTGACTACCTACAACTAGCTACGCATTGACCTGGATAATTGAGAACCTTCACAGACATACAGTATACTGTATAGTTGCCAGTGAATTCAAAAAAGATAGTAAAACCAGATGGTAACATGTATAGCCAGCTTACAGAGGTTTAAAACCCTCATTTAATAATTCTTCTTTCCATCTAGCTTGCGGGGTAAATAGCTGCTCTAATAAATAATTTTCTGTTTTTGGCCCCAAAATGTACTTTCTCCATCTCTGGATCTGCTTCCCCAAACTGCCATTCAGGGAGCGTGCACTATGCATTGTTGTGATGACAGAGTGCACAGTGCTTGCAAGGGGAAGCCCACAGAAAGAAGTCACTGTCAATCAAGGTGCTTGTAACCTTCATAGAGGGTTGGCACACACAGATGTAGTCCCGGATGGGAGCGCACACAATAGGGTGACAATGCTGAACTTACAGGAATGTACTATTCAAAATTTCAAGTGCTCTGAAAAGAAAAGTTAAAGACACAAAAGATGTGGAAAACCAGCAACAATGTGAGGTTTGCTGTTACATATATTTTTTATTGTTCAAGGGTTTAATAACATTCTGAAGTTTAATGTGCTTATATTTTGTTTTCCTTGGCTGCACAATTGGCTGTTGGAACGCACTGGAGTGCATCCTGGCTGTCTTCCTGCATTCAGGGGCGGGAGGGGGCGTAGCGGTGCTATTCATGTCAATGGCACCGCTGGCACGCCACCCGCCCGCTGTGCGATTGTCCTCACCGGAACGCGAGGTATAGGAATGCCCTCCGTTCCGGTCCAGTGCAATCTGAAAAAATAGTGCTTGCATTGACATGAATGGCACCGCCATGCCCCCTTCTGCCCCTGAACGCTGGAACCCGGCAGAGATGCGCTCCAGTGTGTTCCAGCAGAGAATCCAGCTGGAACGCACCAGAGCTGGTGTGAACCGGCCCTAAATGTCCCAAAGATCTTGACACAGCTTCAAAACTCTTGAGAGTGGAGCTGCAAGGTGGACAATGAGCTCTCATAGCTTACACTGGTATTGTTATCAGTAGCGATACTGAGCATTTGGGCGAGTACTGTCGACAGAACACTAGCTTCCCGGCCAATCAGATGCAGGGATGCCGATATCGGCGAGTACCAGAAAAAAAAATATCGGTACTCGTACTCAATCCCGTAAAACTGGTATCGGTGCATTCCTAGCTTATACACAATGCAGAAAGATAAGTAGCAGTTAACAAATCAATAACATTTCAGGTAGTTAGGCTAATGACATTTTAAAATATTTCCTTTATGGTTAATATTTAGAAATCTGAACTAAAGGAAATCTAAATGGATTTCCCCTTGAAAATCCAGTAAATGTATACAATAAGGAAACAACTGAAAATACAAATTTGTTCGTTTTATAGGCTGAACTCCAACTGAAACTTTTTTTCCACTTAGGAATCATCATTCAAATGAGGTTCTCAGACTCTGCATGAATGCCTGGCACAGTTTTTCTGGACCCGCATACTGGGGGGATTGTTTGCTAAAGGGCTGACAATAATATGACAGCTGCCTGCTGCGGCAATGTACCGGCTGCTATTAATAGAGGATGGTTCTCCTCCATGTCTATGTTTACACATGGTGAGGATGTTCACGTGTTAATCATATGCAATTATGACCAGGTGCTGCAGATCCCCAGCCAGCCTGTATCACCTGGCATTCAGAGTCTGATTCCAAGCCCCAAGATGGCTGTAACGTAACCTGTCAATTAACACATTTATCGGAGAATTAAGCTACAGGTAGTAGCAATCCTCCACACATAGCGAGTGGCCATGGCAGGTTTAAGCCAAGTAATTTGTTCCTGTTATCAGGCTAGGACACATTTGCTGGTAAACTATTAAAAACGATGTGGAAGGCAATGGGATGATGATCAGCCATGTGATAGTAGAAGGCAGAGGGGAAATGAGCAGCTGGATGATAGAAGAGTCAGAGGGAAGAGGAGCAGACAACTAAAAGGAGAGTGCAGGGATGTAGAAATAGTACAGTGCAATGCTAGACTATAACAGACACTAGGGGAGAGGAGCTAGGTCATAGTATAATAGGTAATAATAATAATAATAATAATAATAGGTATCCATGATGGCAGAGTGCAGGTACACTATATGGCCAAAAGTTTGTAGACACCTATTTGGCCAAATGTATACAAAACAACCTCCAAATAGTCAGTTCAGCTGTTCCCAGTGAAGGAACATGGGTAGGTATGCGACAGTAGAAGTCAGAGGAAATATAAGCAGTGTGATGACAATATGAGCAGGAGAGAAGATGGGCAGGTATGTAACAGCAGAAGGGAGAGCAAAGGTGGGCTGGTATGTGACATTACAAGGCACAGAGATCATGGGAAGGTATGTAATAGTAGAAGGCAGAGGGAAGATGAGCAGATATGTGACAGTAAAAGGGAGAGGGAAGATAGCCAGGTAGGTAGCAGTAGAAAGCAGTGGGAAGATGAGCAGGTATGTGCCAGTAGATGATAGAGGGAAGATGGGCAGGTATGTGATATTACAAGGCAGGGAGAACATGGGTAGGTATGTATTAGTAGAAGGCAGTGGGAAGATTGGCAGGTATGTGACAGCAGAAGGCAGAGGAAAGGTGGGCAGGTATGTGTCAATAGATAACAGAGGGAAGGTGTGTAGGTATGTAATAGTAGAAGGCTGAGATAAGATGGGCAGGTATGTGACATTACAAGGCAGAGGGAAGGTGGGCAGTTATGTGACAGTAGAATGCCCAGGGAAGATAAGCATTCAGGTGATAGTAGAGGGGAGATAGATACTCATATGACAGTAGAAGGCACAATGAATATAAAGCTGGCTATACACTGCTAGTTTTTTCTCTTTCAGCATGGCATGGCAGAATCTCTCCTGCTCAGCTATTGTATTGAGATCGCTGGCACCTACAGGTTGGCTGCAGTCACAACAATTGAAAAATCGACTTGTCGAATGGAGTGGTGCTGACAGGGCCACCCACAGCTAAAATTTTGGCTGTCCTGCTGACTCGGCTGAAATTCAAGCAGTGTATGATCAGCTAAAGTATTTAGGTATCAGTAGAAGCCAGGGGAGGATAGCAAGGCAGGGGAGGATAGCAGGGCAGGTGCTAGTAGAATGTAGCGGTGATTTTGATGGACTAAAAGAACAGAGAAAGATAGTTAAATAAGATTAATTAGCAGCCCTTCTAATCTATATACAATTCTATTAGTGTATTGATAGCATTGAATGCAGCTGCCTGGGGCTGTAGCAACCATGGTGAGGTTATTAGGATTCTAAGACATAAGGGACGCCCATCCAAACAAAAACAGGTGCATTCCATGGAACACGTAGACACAAAGGCAGGGAATATCTAGGGAATTCACGCTCCCAAATACATCTCACTGATTTTAGACGGTTATAGATCATTAAGTGCATTTATACATAAGCAGATGATGAGAACGTGAACGGACTGTGAATGAATACGTATATTCAATTAGAGCAGTCTCGGGGGGAATGATTCATTGTTATTTGTGCCTGTTGTGCAGCAGACTTCTGTAGGTTCTCCTTCTATGTTCTCTGAAATAATGTCACTGGAATAAAATCAATTCGCTCTTTCCGTTCCGCATAATCTGCTTGGATTGAAGGGCTATTGATAGTGTTAAGAATTATTTGGGGCTTATATCTTAGAAGTGGCAGTCACATAAAAGGCTATAAAAAAAATCAGGCAATATAAAACCAGTAGAAACTAGAGGTTGAATGGTAATTTGAACAGATATGGGTGGTCAGCAAAGGCCCAAATGTCCATGTGGTACAGAGGCCAAGAGTAACCACAAAGTCAAAGTTACAGGACAAGGCTATCCTTGTATGACTTCATCTTCCACCCTGACCACCCCAAAAGCCAATGTGGTGCCAAGCTGTAAATATATTTGTAGATTTTCATAGCACGTTGTCCTTTACTGTCTTAGTGCTTGCATGCTCTACTTCTTCTGACATATGGAAGATCCATGTACTCCAGCGAAAGACAGGGGGTGGGGTCTGCAACAAGTTGGACATTATCATGTATTAAGCTGGCCATACACTTTACATGGCCAGCTCAATGCAAATGCTTGCATTGAGCAAGCTAGAATCGCTGCAGAATCCGCTCCAAAAAGGGTCCTGCTGTAGCGACGCACGACCCACGACAGCGACGGACAGAGCCCCATTGCTATGCATTGGAGAGCGATATCGCGCGGTAAATAGCCGTGATATCGCGGGAATTACCGCGCAGTAAATCGCTCAGTGTGAATGGGGCCTTAATTCACAAAGCTAACACACCAGGAAAAGGATCCCTATTTTCAAAAAAGTGACGGTTACTTACTGCTGATACCAATGAGAATTGCAAATTTCACATTTCACAGTCACATGGCTGAAAACAAAGTTCCTTATCCTTCCGTGTAGTCTTTGTGAATTGCACCTGTAGTCCATAATTATATGAGTAGATGGGAGCAGCCATACTCGCTTAAGTGCAGGCTCCGCTTCCTGCTAGTTATTCCCCATTTTAAACAAAAACATATACATACAAAATAATGAATAAATGACCACATGATAAGGGCTTATTGGCCATAGATGTCAATTGCATGGGTGAGCCAGCAAATCCAACCAAACAAATATAACAAAAAAAAGAAAAGAACAGTTGAAGGTAACACTGGGTAAAATGTCATCCCTTTAATCCAAAAATTAACCAGACACAAATTCAGCTAAACGCCCCTCTAAAAAAAAAATCCCATGGAGATACATTAAAAGGCAAATGACAATACTGTCAGCCCAACCGTATGAGCATAAAGTGGTAAGGGCTTCATTCAACTGACTTATGCTGATGTGAACAAAACTGAATGACATTTAGTTTGCTAATTTTTTTTTTTCTTGTTTGTGCCTTTTTGTTCATCCTTTGTTGCATGTAAAGACAGCTGGTCATCTGCAGCCTCATTATAGCCACCTCCTGTTCACACGCATATACTTCATCAGTGGCTGCAGGTAATTTCTCAGGGTGGGTTTCTGGATGATGACAATAGGGGAGCATTCCTGCTTAATTTGTATTGAAACAGACACTTGTCATCTCAGTCGATAGCCAGTGTGACAACTCAGAAGCACAACTGGGAGACAAGCAGAAAGCATTGTCACCCTAGAAGTGCCTGAACAATGACCGTCATGACAGCATTACCAGTTATTATTAATGAAAGCTTCAGATTTAGAAATATTGAAAATGACATGCACATGGTAAAGGTTATATGAGATGTAAGTAATTGTGCTTACATGAACTGACCAAATGCAGGTCAACACACCCAAAATGCAGCATACAGGACATTTACACAATGCATTGCATTGCAACTAAGATAACGAAGTCTTATTGACAGCAAGGCATTTTCTGTTTTCCCTGCACTAAAAAAAGCAGCCAAATGTATATCAACACATCCTATAGAAGGACCCTGATGATAAATTACAGGATGTTATGTGGCAGGAGACTTTGGTCGTGATCTCGGTACACTGGCAGCATTCACTTTTATAGAATACAAGAACTAGTCTTTTCTAGCTCATGCAGAGCTATGTGTTACATTTCTGCTGCATTGATATGCAAATACAAAATTGCAGATAGCTCTGAGTTGGCTTTCTTATTGTTCTGGATAATTCTCATGGATTTGCATGCTTTCCTCTGTATTTTCTCTGTGATCTGCAAAATATCAAAGTGTATGAATATTGAACAGTGTGTTAACTTGGAAATGCATAAAATGGGAATGGTGAAAAAGATTGGGCAAAAATAGATGTGTTGATTTAAAGGGTTCGTCCACCTAAATCGATATTTCACCTAGGAGTTGATTTTGTCGCATTGACTGACCGCTTAGCCTCTTTTTGTATTATTTAGAAATCACATCTTCCTCTTAGAGATACTGTTTCTGCCTTCTCCACCACCATCAAGTCTTACTGAAGGCCGATCTGGTCCATAGGCTTTTTATCATGTTTACTAACTGTTGGTTATATTACTTGCCTTAATCATGGAATAGAGTGGTTGTTGGAGGTACCTCTCAATCATATCGTATTTGTAAATTTAAATAATGTTTTCTACTTTTTGTATTCAATAAAATGAAATATGTTTTTTTAACTAATTAGTGTGTCTTTTTGGGACTTGTCATTTGGTGCCATTAAAGCCCCACTGCTTTCTATCCAGTTTACTTCAGGTTGCTAAGAGCTGGGCAGGGAGATGTGTAAGGGCCATACACATCTCCCCACCCAGCTCTTAGCAACCTGGGGTGTTCTGGGCAGCGTCCTGCCCACATACACATCTCCCTGCTCGCTCTGGTTACTAAGAGCCAGGCAGTGAGCTGTGTATGGCCTTACACATCTCCATGCCCAGCTCTTAGCAACCTGGGACACTCTGACCCGCTTCCCCTCAGTGGTAACCAGTGACATCACTGGTTGCCAGGAGCTAAGGGGGATGCCGGCTAGAGCCTCGCCGATTGCTAATAGCTGAGCAGGGAGATGTGTATTGGAGTGGTGTGGGGAGAGAAAAAGTCACGGAGCGGCGCGCCCCCCCTTCAAGTGGCGCCCAGGACATGTGCCATATGTGCCATTCTCTGGATGCGCCACTGCTTCTGTACTGAGAAAACCTGCTAAATAAAGACCGGTGTCCTTGGCTTCTCATGCAGAAGATCACTTGTTAATCATGCTCTATTGTATTAGCAGGACCGTTTCTCTCTGATGTCATTCGCTGTTCCTGCGGGCGTTCTTCCAAATTGCTGTACATCTCCCACACACACTGATCTCATTCAGATCCATTAGTGATAAGAAGATGGGGCGGATGTGGCCAGACAGAAGTCAGTCGTCACCTCACCTCTCACCTTGATGCGTGACACGGGCAAGATTTGTTCCCTCGCGCTGAGGAGAAGCCAGGAACCCGATGGTGCGTTCTGACTAGATGAGAGATGACACAATGAAAACCAGGACGGACACAGATACAAGAAAAGGCCAGGTCACTGCCTCTATCTAATAGAGCTGCCAGAAAACTGTTAATTTCCCTGGCAATAAAGCTGCAGCCTCTAAACCTTTTAATTTAAACCAGTGACTAGTAATATCATTAATGCAGCACAATGAAATGACTTCATTTCTCAGAACACTACAATTTATCTCTTTTCTGTCTACCAGATTGTGACAATAACGGGGATATTGCTTGTAATTACGTTACAGCCTGCCTTGCAGTAATTAGACCTGTTATTCCTGAATTTCCTCAAATGATGCTCCTATTTAATAAGATGATCTTATTTACAAAATCAAATGTTATTGAGTGCAGATAATTCTTTTTATAAAAATCCCTCTTTTTTATTTAGCAAGGACATATTATACAGTATTATACAGCAGAATATTTGCTTGGGATCTAGTCAGTTCTTGATCCCGAGAAGCTTGCCATCTAATGCCTCTACCGTAGTCATACAAAAGGTCCCTTTCCCGGGGCACTGTCTGTTTTCAATCAGCAGGGAATCCCTTGCTGAGCCCTTAGTTGTACATTAGGCTTGAGACTTTTTAGAGGGTGCTAACTTTTAAATTTCTGTGTGAATGTAGTGTTGTAATAATACATTATGACCACTAGGTGGAGTTTCCTAGTTCGAATGTCAATTGTAGTAATAATACATTGTGGCCACTAGATGGAGTTTCCCTGTTTGAATGTAGTTTGCTGTAATAATGCATCATGGCCACTAGATGGAGCTGATGAGCATAGGAAATAAGTATTTATTTCCTACGCTCCATCCAGTGTCACAGCATAGGAAATAAGTATGCTTTTGCTATGCTCCTCAGCTCCATCAAGTCCCACAGCATAGGAAATAATTATTTATTTCTTATGCTCCTTCACTCCCTTTAGTGGCCATACACTATTATTACAACAACAACAAACTACATTCGAACTGAGAACGTCCATCTAGTGGCCATAATGCATTATTACAACTCCACATTCCAACTCCTAAAAAATATTAAGAACATTAGTTTTTGGCATTATTCACCCAAAACGAACATTCAAATGTTTATAAATAGACCCCATAGTGTCTTTTATTTCTTGGGAAGAATAATTTCCTCTGCTTTTATCTGAAAGTATAGTTACCCTTTAAATATAGCTCATAGTCATAATTTAAAATTCATAAATATGATGACATGATAGATCAAAAAGCAAATGTTTCTAAAAAAACAAAACCGAAAATGAGATAAACTGCATAATGTTTCAAAAGTGTAAAAAATAAAATGCACACTTTCATTGATAATCAATAGGCATTGATCTATTAAATAATGTATACAAGTACAGGTAGACATGGTTTGATTCTCCAACTGACAAAATAATGAAACTACAACCTTGTCTACAGGTAGACAAGGTTTGATTCTCCAACTGACAAAATAATAATAATAATATTAATAATCAAAACAATAATAACGAAGGATAATAAATAGTAACAGTGCTTTGTTCATCTTTGCTGAGTTACACAATACGTATTATAGAATGTCTACCTTCAGCTTTTTGGAGAAACTGTAAACTGTTCATTATTTTTATTATTATTATTATAATACAGGATTTATATAGGGCCAACAGTTTGAGCAGCGCTTTACAATATAAGGAAGACATTACAATCACAATACAATTCAAGACAAGATGGTAAGGAGAGCGCTGCCCGTGACAGCTTACAATCTAAAAGGGAGGGGGAAGTGATACATGAGGAGGTCGCTGTGTGGGAATGAGTTGTTTGGGAATGTGATGTAATAACGCATGCACAGTCTATGTGGGTTTGTTACTGGTTCTCTTCTGCTTCTGGGTTTGCAATGACATACAAGGCAGCCTAATTCCAGCAGCCACCAGTGAGAACCCACCCCCCCCATGACTTTATGAAGTGTGTCCAGGCAGATAAGAGCGGATCAGTGCTAATGCAGCTGGCTGATCGATGGGCTCAGCAGCCATGTGAGGAGAGACAAGATTGAGAATATTTATTACATATTATTACCACTGACAACTCGCTATCATGTAAACAATGGGCTAGGAATGGATTCCGTCTACCTACAAATATGATAGTATTAAAGAACAAACGCATAAAAAAAAAGCAGCTTTGTACATTTATTAGTCCGATGGCTTTGTGTGAAAGGAATGGAAAAACACTGAAATGCGCACCAACGAATGAAAACCAAGAGGAAAAATCCTTTTCTTTCAACATACTTCTACGTATTGGGAAATAAACACTTTCATGTCAATGATCCATATAGACAGCTCACTGCTGTGAGATATAAATTACGTGTTTTTTTAAAAAGCTACTGTATGTTTGTTATGCTACACAGTTTGTTTTTTATGAATTTTTGCATTTAAAGGCTCAAAGCTGAAGTTTAATCTGTTTATATTTTTCCTTCCCTGGTTTTTGCTTTTGCCCCTTATCAACATGCTAATTTAATTTAAATTTTTTTAAACTTTAGATTTTTATTTAAGTATATAGGATCTGTAACACAAACAATATTAATTACTAATTTAATTTTTAAATAAAACCTTTTCCGTTTTCATTACATACCTTTCTTTAAACCTCTTCGGAGAAGTTGCCCATGTCTATTACCCCCTGTGTTACTATGATTGTCATTATGTTGCCCATGTCTATTACCCCTGTGTTACTATGATTGTCATTATGTTGCCCATGTCTATTACCCCTGTGTTACTATGATTGTCATTATGTTGCCCATGTCTATTACCCCTGTGTTACTATGATTGTCATTATGTTGCCCATGTCTGTTACCCAAATATTGTTATAATTGCCATTATCCCACATATTGTAATGATTGCTAGTTAACCATGGCGGGCATATCAGAAATCAGCTTTAACTAAAGTCAATGTAAACCCATCACCAAAATATGATATGTTTAACATGCTAATGTCATTTTAAAAGTCATTCTTATTTTTTTTAAATCTGCAGCTTTTATTAAAATAATATTTTATTAAAAAATAAGATCCTACCATGAATATCATTGTTCAGACACTTCCTGGTGCAGGGTGACAACCTTCTGTCCCTGTCCCCCAATTGTGCTCCTAGGTTGCCACCCTGCCACATGGCTTCCACTGTCACTGCCACATGCCCTGCCACTGTCACAGGTATGGTCCACTGCTGTCACCATCACTAAACCCATCCTAAGAAATGCCATGCTGCCGTTGATGGGGTGCATCCATGGAGACAAGAAGCGGCTGCAAAGAGGCTGAAGCAATGAGATGTAACAAAGGATTAAAAAATGTAAAAAAAACTGTAAAAATTAGTTATTATTTTTAGAAAATGGCAATTATTTACCATGAATAGTGATTTAGAAAACGAAATGTCACGCGGTTCGGATTTACTACTTTAATCTGATTACAATTAGTTATTGACGAGTTAATTACCATTTATGGTTCGGGTTCACGGAAAATGATTACACATTGCACTGTTATTATCCAACTTTAGGTTTAATAGTTTCTCTTTGCATTTGTATAATATATATAAATTGCCTTTTGGCAAAATCTAAAATATCAGCTAGTGGAACTGTTATTTAATTAATTCTCTCAACTTTATTTATTTATATTCATTTATATATATTTATTCATAGATATATTCATTTATATTTATATATATATATGTATGCATTTATATGTAGATATTTATTCAGATTGCCCCAGGATACAAAACATTCCTAGTCTGTTCTCAGTCTTGAATATAGTTCTATTTATTGAGCCACTTTATGTGTATTCTATGGCATCTCAGATAAGCTATGCTTCCTGCTGATAATAGTGATCATAACCAATTATGTTTCTCCAGGGACAAACTGGGGTACAATCTCCAAATGGTTATAACTACTTTACATATATATATATTGCAGACTTTTTAGGTACCCACACTGAGGCAGATTGTTTTCAGTAAAAAAAATGATTGTGACTTATATACATGTACACATATATCCACCCTAGACCATCCAGATCTGATTATAGGTTCATCAAACAAAATCAATATCAAACCATTGTATATGGACACGTAACAGAGTTCATGAATACACAGGGTATTCTAGATGGGGCAAACGCTATGCGTTTCATGGGACTAAATCTGCTTCCTCAGGAATATTTGGTACAATGTGCATCTTGGACACCATCCGCCTTTCCCTCCATCATAAAAGATCTGTTTAAACCGAGCATGCAAACCTCGGGTCCTCAAGAAAAACGCACCAAACGCCACAAGTGCCAGCTATACCTCTGTTGTACCTCTCCCAATATAGAACCTTGTTTAAGGACATCAAAGAGCACAAATAATCTTCATGTTAATAAGCCCCTAATAGAAATTATAGGAGAGCAGAAGGATCTGATTGTAGGTGGTATAGCTGTATGGTGTGGAGAGGCAGAGCCTACAACATATCCTGGTGTGGGAGGGGGTGGGTTCTGCATCTCCACACCATACAATGGATTTATTCCTGCAAAACGTGTAGAGTACGCTTCATCTAGAAAATCCAGTGTATCCATGAACTATGTTACACGTCTATATACGGTATACACTATATTGCCAAAAGTATTGGGACACCCCTCCAAATAATTGGATTCAGCTGTTACGGGAAATTTCCTTGCTACTAAATATTCCACGGTCACCTGTTAGTGGTATTATAACATAGTTTAAGCGACTGGGAACAACGGCAACTCAGCCACGAAGTGGTAGGCCACGTAAAATGACAGAGCGGGGTCAGCTGTAACTGTCTGCAGAATCAATAGCTACAGACCTCCAAACTTCATGTGGCCTTCCGATTGGCACAACAACAGTGCGTAGAGAGCTTCATGGAATGGGTTTCCATGGCCGAGCAGCTGCATCCAAGCCTTACATCACCAAGTGCAATGCAAAGCGTCGGATGCAGTGGTGTAAAGCACGCCGCCACTGGACTCTAGAGAAGTGGAGACGTGTTCTCTGGAGTGACGAATCACGCTTCTCTGTCTGGCAATCCGATGGACATGTCTGGGTTTGGCGGTTGCCAGGAGAACAGTACTTGCCTGACTGCATTGTGCCAAGTGTAAAGTTTGGTGGAGGGGGGATTATGGTGTGGGGTTGTTTTTCAGGGGTTGGGCTTGGCCCCTTAGTTCCAGTGAAGGGAACTCTTAAGGCATCAGCATACCAAGACATTTTGGACAATTTCATGCTCCCAACTTTGTGGGAACAGTTTGGGGCTGTCCCCTTCCTGTTCCACCATGACTGTGCCCCAGTGAACAAAGCAAGGTCCATAAAGACATGGATGAGCGAGTTTGGGGTGGAGGAACTTGACTGGTCTGCACAGAGTCCTGACCTCAACCCGATAGAACACCTTTGGGATGAATTAGAGCGGAGACTGTGAGCCAGGCCTTCTCATCCAACATCAGTACCTGACCTCACAAATGGCTTCTGGAAGAATGGTCAAACATTCCCATAGACACACTCCTAAACCTTGTGGACGCCTTCCCAGAAGAGTTGAAGCTATTATAGCTGCAAAGGGCGGGCCAACTTAATATTGAACCCTACGGACTAAGACTGGGATGCCATTAACGTTCATGTGCGTGAAAAAGCAGGCATCCCAATACTTTTGGCAATATAGTGTGTATATATAAATATGAAAAATTCATATTTACCACGTACAGCCAGCAGTTGGTGCACTTTAGGTAAAAGCAGCTCATTGTACAGATTGGATTGAACTTCTTTTCTAGCAGCAACAGGACTGTCTGCCATAGTCAGTTATACACAGCGTGTGTCCAAGCATGCAGGTGACTTAGAGTTCCGTGACCAGAATAGATGCGTGAAGATAGGAAAACAATGGATTATGACAAAAGCCCACAGATTGTTGTGCCAGTTTACACTCCCAATATTATATGACACCTGCAGGCATATCTTTTTGCAAGATAGGTTTATTAAAAATAATATAGTATTCCAAAAGCTTATCATTTTTGAAGGATATTATTAGCTTACTCTAGACTGTGGGTCCTAGGCTTGCTTAAGGTAAACCAATCAGGAGAGAAATTCATAGGGTGGACATCATTAGTTGTGTGTTCCAGTGAAGCCAGAGGATGAGAATGATAGGCAGGCAACTAACATTCTGAAAAGGCAGTCAGCAGAGGAAGCCTACATATTTCTCTTTTGACATGCTTCCTTTAAAGGTAGAGTAGCAGCATCAAAGCTCTTCAAAAGCAAAAACGAAAAAATAGAATGGGTAAAATGTATTTTACTTTCCGTTTCTTGAATCAAGGCGATTGGTTTAATTTGCTGCAACTCAACTGAAACTAATATCATGTGGACAATTATATCCTTTCTTAAAGGATAAGTGCACCTTTGTGATATAAATAAACTTTGAATGTTACACTGCATTGCTCTTGTTACTAGGTTGATTCAATGCCTCCCAAGTAAAGAGCCATAAAATGAGGATTTCTATAGAGGAGTGTCAGGTAGACCACATAATAAAAGGAGATCACCGGTATAAAGACCTGGAAGAAAACTGCAGACTATGGATGTCCCCAGCATGACTTTAGCTGAGCCTGTCCCATCTTATTCAAACCAGCCAATAGGGATCAAGACAAAAAAACCTTAGTATCTTAGAATGCTTTCTTTGGTATAACTCTCTAAACTCAGACCCAGAGTCCAGATAGTTCACAGAGAACCTGTCATCATACCCTCTGTGAGCAAGATGATTCTTCAAAGTGAATATTTGCCCAGGAAGGATGAAGCAACAAGTTTACTACTGTGATGCTGTTTTGCTCATATCTGCTGCCCTGTTTGCCCACTAGAATACCTTATTAAAAAAAACTCTATTTGGGGTATGGAGGAGTATGACACTGTCTCCCTTCTCCTACCTGTGGTCATTTCAGGGCAAGGGGAGGCTCTTTCTCAGGTCTCCAGCATGCAGAACAGGGCATCAGGGGGTGTACGGAAGGTAAATAACATCAGGTGGTGCAGAGAAGGTAAATAACATCAGGGCATGCAGGGGTGCAGGGATGGTAAATAGTATCAAGGAGTGCAGGGACTGGGATGGTATATAACATCAGGCAGTGCAGGGATGGTATATAACATCAGGCGGTGCAGGTATGGTATATAACATCAGGCAGTGCAGGTATGGTATATAACATCAGGGGGTGCAGCAATGGTATATAACATCAGGTGCAGGTATGGTATATAACATCAGGCGGTGCAGCGATGGTATATAACATCAGGCGGTGCAGGGATGGTATATAACATCAGGCGGTGCAGGGATGATATATAACATCAGGCGGTGCAGGGATAGTATATAACATCAGGCGGTGCAGGGATGATATATAACATCAGGCGGTGCAGGGATAGTATATAACATCAGGCGGTGCAGGTATGGTAAATAACTAACAGCCATGAAAAGGATGGGCTATCAAACTTATAACTTTGCCCTTCATGAGCAAAGTACCGGTTTGCTTTCAGATCGCACATTGCCAGCACTTTAATATGGATTTATCACGGTAAGCTTGGCCAAGTGTTATTAGACAGTTCTCTGCAAACACTTTCTTCAGTAAAAGAAGCTATATTGTGCTACTGTGGTAGATTAATGCTGTAAACCTCGGGAACAGGTTTGTTACATATGTTACATTATTCAGCGTTTTCACTCAATAGATCATATTACAATAGGCCTCATTCATCGCTGCTCACGAGCTAAAAGAATCAGTTTAATGCGCACGCTGATCCGCTACACAGCAGTGCCTCATAATACCAGCTCATTAGTCTGGACTATTGCATTAAGGGGTTTCTAAACCCTCCTTTTTTTTGCCTATATCTGCTGCTAGCAAGCAGTAGATCTATGCAAAAAGTAAAAAAAAACAAAAAACGCTTTAACAGCGGTTCAAACTTACCCCGTTTTCGCCGCACGCTCCCGCCCGAGAATCCGAAACTGCTCGGGCGGCCGCAAAGCATCTTGGGGCGGGCGCATGCGCAGTTCGGATTTTCGGCCGGGAGACGAGCAGAGACGCAAGGTAAATGGACGCGTGCAAACACCTTGAGATCGGAAGTGCCAACAAGGACAGAGGAGTCAGCGCTGGATCGGAGAGCCGCCGCACCGCTGGAGGGACAGAAGAAAACATTAGGAAAGCAGAAGATCGGATTAAAGGTGGCCATACACTTTACAACCCTCGCAAGACTTTTGTCTTGCGAGGGTTGTAAAGTACTTTAAAAAACGTACGATCTGCCCATCTTGGACAGGCAGATCGTACTTGCGAGGCGGGCTTGCCCTGAGGCGGGCTTGCGATGACTGCAATGGGGGCGGGCTTCCGATGACTGCAAACGGGCAAGCGCACACCGGCCCGTTCGGCAGTTGTCGAACAAGCAGGCCACTAACTCGCAGAGAATCGTACGATTCCCGTCAGGTTTTCCAGCCTGTTTGTTAGACGGAAGACGTGCGACCGTACAGTAGAAACGGTCGCACGCCTTCCATACACTTTGCGATCATCGTACGATCACGGGATTTCCCGCGATTCTCGTAAGATAATCGTACAGTGTATGGGCACCTTTAGAGACATCATTTAAGGTAAGTGCTAACATTAACATTGGGGGGAGGGGAAAATGTTTTTGACTTTCATGTCACTTTAAATAGTTGGCAAGGATTAAAAGGAATCTGTACTCCATTTTAAACGTTTACAATTTAAAGAGTTGCCTGCTATTGCTTTTATTAGAAATCTTCTTCTGCGCCCCTTTGTTACTGTTGCATGACCTTCTCTGGCTTTGTGGAACCTAATAAGTAAATATATAATTTCCTTGTAAGGCCAATTACGGTATGTCACAGGGGGTAGGGATTCTTGTTGGTTTACCCCTTATGACTTTAAAGTGGGATCCCCATTGTAGGTCACCTGGGGGCAGAGAGAGGAGGGATTTGCTGAAACCGAACAGCTCTCTGGTGCTAAAACTGAACACCACTCCTTTCCTACAAATGATGGCTGACTCTTTGCACCATATAGAAAATGCCCTATATGAAAACCTCTTAAAGGGAATACTTTACTTGGTCCATTTTGATAAGGCATGACCCCCTTCCAGTGAAGCTTTCCTACAGTGCTGAACCCCTCGGTAGGCTCCAACATTGTTAATGAGCTTATTCTCTCCCTCACCAGATAGTGTTTGAGCCTGTCCATTGGACACTTAGGCCCAAGCACTGCATGCTGGGGGGACAGGGAAGAGGTCAAATGCTTCCCCATACCCAGAAATATCAGATGCTTCTTGGTGCATGCAAAGAGGAGCAAAGGTAAATAAACCTGGGTAGGGAGGTGCCTTTACCATGGGTACAGTGGCAGACCCTCAGCCTCCCCCATAGCGCAGCACTGTCAGTTCTCGTGCTGAGCAGCCATTCAAAATATGGCTGGCACCGAGTGTCAACTTGAGGTGGGGTGGGGTGGGCTGGGGGTATGGCCGTGAGGGAGCTCCATCCATAGTTGCAATGCTTATAGCTCCCTCGCATGACCGTAGTGACGTCACACTCTGGCTCCAGACACGTCTACAGGAAGTGCAAGGGAGCTGTACCAGCAGTGCACGTATGGATGGAGCTCCATGTGTGTATGTGTGTGAGTGTTTGAGATTGTGTCTGTGATTGTGTGTTTCTGTCAGTGTTTTAATCGCAAAATACCACACAATCGCACCTACTGTTCCTTCTGGTGCGGTGGGTTCATTGCCATTAATTTAAATGGCACCCCAAACACACCTCCCGCCCACACTTGGGTCACGACTTAATGACAAAGGACAAATGTGGGTCCTGAGGTTACACAGGTGGAGAAACCACTGCTTTATAGGATTAGTGCTGCCTGTTCGTAAAAAGTGACAGCATTGACCCACTTGGCAGGCTTTTGTAGAAACCATTTCAAGGTTGGAGCATCAGTTCCTTCCGCTAGTCGGTGATGGGCTATGCCTACATACAGCTTTCCAAATGTCTTGTTCAGTTGACTAATTTCCTTTATTGCAATCAGCCTCCTGAGTAACATGAACTAACATTCTAAACTTGTATCTGTGCACAGTAAGGTGAAATCAAAAAAATGCTTTGCACACAGAAGATTTTTTTTCTTGGTGATGAAGAAACACATCACGATTTACCAACATACTCCATCCACTGCGTCTACTCAAAAACGCGAGCAAATGGCTCCATTATATGAACGTTTTGCCACAGGACCTTGTGCTGATCGTCCCCTCCGGGAGGTGATGTAGTACTGCGGCTTTCTCTGCATGAGTGGGTAGATGATGGCGTGAGCAGTGTCAGTATTAGCACGTGTACTAGGGAATTCTCTCACCAGCGTTGCCAAGTAACAGCCCTCAGGCAGTAGAAATAAATACTTAGGTAATTTAGTTTATTTTCCATGTTAATTGCCTATTCATTATACTGATAGCAGAGGATGCGGAAAGGCAAAATAGATTAGGTTCAACAAACACATCCCCATCAAGAGAGACGACGGTGGCTTTATTATCCTGTCACCCAGAGGTATAAATAGCTTAGGCTGAACCCACACTGCTGGAGGAATAGTCCAAAATTACAAAAACATTCAAACTTTTTTTTAACGTAATAATTGCACCATTGTGTTCTGTTAACACACTGTTCTGTTCTGAAAGGGGAATAGGGAAATCTATTTTCTGGGAGTCCGCATTTTAAAGGGTTAGTCCACACAAAGTTTAGAGAAGGAGCTTGGTGGTCTCAGTCAGGGGCGTCCTGAGGCTGGGTGACACCCGGAGCGGTGTCTGAGTGTCACCCCGCCGAGATGTCACCGCGCATGCACGTGACGTCAGCACACGTGTGCGCGATGACTCATCGCGCACGCTCGGCAGTATTCTGATACTTGCCGGCGGCCATCTTGGTGATGGACGCCGGCAGAGAGAGGAGGAGACAGCCACCTGGCGGGATAAGGTATGCCGCCGGGTCCCCTCCTCTCTCCTGATACTGTCGGGCGTTCGGTCCATGACCGAGCGCTGACTTCTCCAATGGTGTCACCCGGGTGCGGGCCGCACCCCCCTTGTGACACCACTGGTCTCAGTTAGCCCCCCAACTTGTTTCAGAAGCAAGATCTCCTTACCATAGTTCTGACCTCTCTCCCTGTTCACCCAGCAGGAGTTTTTCGTCTTTCCTCCCACCTTTGTAAATTCCAGCTACTCCTGTTGCATTTTCCAGAATATAAAATATCAGCAATAATCCAACGGGAAGAAAAGGACCTCCTAATAATAGCTAAAGCAGGTTTGTAGACCTAGGAACTCGGTGCAGATATCTCATCAACAGCATTCCCAAGATAGAGAGAAACTGTTGGGTGGTTTAAAGGAGAACTATGAGGCAACCTTTTTTGCCCATAGTTCTATTCAGGGTCATGTGAGGACATACGCTAACATCCTCCGATGACCCAAAACTCAGCATAAAGTGGGCTTTTGCATGCTATATGCTGAGAGCACAGAGTTGCACCGCATCCGGAATGGATCCCAAAAATACTGTGGACATCCACCCCACTAGCTGATTGACAGCTGGCTCTGCCCGGCCCCTCCACTGTCCTCAAATGAGTGCTGGAGAAACAGAGAGGGGAGGAGAGAATCCCTGTGGGGAGCAGTGACTGACAGTTACCGCTCTCTCCAGGGAGAGGATCGGGAAGCCAGCGATCGGCGGTATGTGTTCGCTGACTTCCCGATCAATAGAGCGGACCTTTTTTTTTTCCTTTAAAAAGAACTTGAAAATGACAGTCCTCATTCTCACATGTGTGAGTCAACACATCATTTTTATTGGCTCCATCTCTTGTACAGCCACATACCCTTCACCTGTTACGGACCCTGTGGGACTGTTCTTATATCTGAGCAAAATGGAAATGGGCAAGAGCAAAGAGCAGTCATGACGTGAATAAAATTCCCTATGACACATCATTCATATGCCTGCAGGAGCCTCATGTAAGCTTACATAGGAAAACCTGACACACACATTAAATGAAAGAGGAGAGCGGCAACAGTTAAAGTGACACTAAATTTAGGTATTAACCCCTTCATGACTGAGGCGTTTTTTTCATTTTTTGTACCCATGTTATATTCCACATTTTAGGCCTGAAAATTACTTAAAACCCCCCAAGCTGTCGCTGTGTGTGTTGTAAAGTAGCCACCGCTCCAAGCTCACACCCGGGATAGTTGTTGCTCTTCTCTCTCTCACTTCTCTCCCTGCCTAGACTACACAGGCGTAGCCAAACTTCAGCCCTCCAAATCCCATCATGCATCTGCCTCTGGAACACCTGCCTGAAGCTGTCAGAAGCTTACAATGCCTAATGGGATTTATAGTTTCACCACAGCTGGATTGCTGTAGTTGGGCTACCCATGGGATAGACTTTCCATAATTCTATGGACTTTTATCATAAGGAAGATTGCTACTTATATTGTTATACAGATGGCCACTAGAGAGGGTACTGGCAAATCTTTATATAGTGTAAAACACAATCACCAGACCACGCAACACCAATATTTATGTGTCTCATCAGCGTTAGTTTTGAGTATATGTTAAAATAACCCAAAATTCATACTTACTGAAGGGATGTTACAGTTTATCTGTAAATTATTATAAGTATTTATATAGCACCAACCTTACATTCACATCAGCCCCTGCCCTCAAGAAGCTTATAAGGTAAGGTGCCTATCTCATTTACATAATAGTGCCAATTTAGACAGGAGACAATTAACCAACCTGCATGTCTTTGGAGGAAACATGCAAACTCCATGCAGATAGTGTCTAGATCGGGATTAGAACTGTAGACCCCAGTGCTGCAATCAGGGGCGTATTTACCGTGCGGCAAACAAGGCATTTGCCTGGAGCGGCACTTTGCAGGGGGCAGCGAAAAAAGCTGCACCGAAGTCAGAGAGGAAAGCTGGCGCCAGGCGCACAAAATCAGGCAGCCTTAGCTGCCTAATCAGATAGCTGCTGGTGGGGCCTGGCTGCGAGCTGTCGGGTGAAAGAGGAGGCGGAGGCTTGGCCGGGGCCAAAGGAGACACGGCCTGGCCCACGGAGGCTGTGGGCAGCTGGAGGAAGAAGCTTTGTCAGCTCCAGGCTGGAGGAAGAAGCGGCATGTCCTGGAAGCAGGATGGGGAGCTGCAGGTAAGAGGAGCAGCACATGTGCAGGAAAAGGACCCAGCACAGATGGGCTGATAGATCCTGCACAGCCCACCTGAGAGTCTCTGTGCATGGTCTCTGGTGGGGTTTGCAAGGTCTATGGTGGGATCTGCGGTGTGTCTGGTGGGGTTTGCAGGGACTCAGGTGGGCTGTGCAAGGTCTTTGGCGGTCTCGGCCTGAGACCCTGCAGAGCCCACCAGAGATCCTTTACAGCCCTGGCTTCCCTGCTACGCTAATAGCGTGACCTGTCAGAAGCTGTATCCAGTGACTGACAGGTCACACAAAATGTCTTGAACAGGAAGGGGTTGGACAAATTTAGATGGGGGTGGGGGGGGGGGTTGTTCTGCCGAGTTTCCTCTTGCCTAGGGTAGCACAAAACCTAAATACACCACTGGCTGCAAGGCAGAAGCGCTAACCACTAAGCTGCTGTCTCTCTACCTGTTTTTACTGTCAGCTTTGGAAATAATCAACAGGAAAAGAGATAAACTAATTTCACTTATTTACAAATGACTTCCATGTTACCGATTTGTTTGGAGATGGAGAAGACGCTCATATATTTGTTTTTGAAACCTGCACATTCATTACTTCAGAAATAATGATGCTATTAATCATACATTTGCATGTCCTCCTATTTTATTATGCTATTAAATAGTGTCACGCTGGGCTCCCTATAGAGTAAATCTATTTCCTCAATAAAGTATCACTCAAGGTATACCGCTGTTCCACATTCCTTCAAAAAACATTCTGCTAAGTCCCGCCAGGGAGGCTGTGATTGGCTGGAAGTGACAATGACTGAAGTTGTTTGAAATACCATTGGTCACTTTCCTTGAGAAGATCAAATATCTTTTATGGGCTCATTCCATCATGCGGTGCAAAAGAATACTTATGATGCGCAAAGTGCATTAACCCCTGGCAACCGCCACATTCTGGTCTATTGGATTACATGAGACAAATTCTTACTTGTTGATAGAAGTTCCTGTACTTTGTTCTTATCGAAGAGTCTGTCCCCCTCTCCAGTGCTCCCACTTCCCTGTCTGGAGACCTGCAGTATGTGTATTTTGCATTTTTTATATTTACCTTTTCCTTGTGTCTAAAGGCCAGTCATGACATAAGCGATGTCCTCTTCCTCTTTAAATTTTCCCCAGCCGTGGGTAATCCTCACGATCACGAGTGGCACACAAGTGCAGCCGACAGCGTCATAGCAACCAAGGATTCTGTAGCCTGTGTCATAGCAACCAAGGATGTTGTCGGGTGTGTCATAGCAACCAAGGATTCTGTCGGCTGTGTCATAGCAACCAAGGATATTGTCGGGTGTGCCATAGCAATCAAGAACTCTGTTGGCTGTGTCATAGCAACCAAGGATGCTGCCGGCTGTGTCATAGCAACCAAGGATGCTGTAAGCTGTTTCATAGTGTAGCGCCCTCTAAAATTTCGCTATTCAATTTAGAGATACCTAGACTGTAACCAGTCTGGATACTGATTATGCAGAGCTCTGCATTCTATAGGTGTCCCTGAATCTGCTGGATTGATTGCTCCTCCTGTTGCTGAGGAAAAGGGAGCTTTGGCAAACAATAGTAACCAAGGATGCTGTTGGCTGTGTCATAGCAACCAAGGATGCGGTCGACTGTGTCATAGCAACCAAGGATGCTGCCGGCTGTGTCAGAGCAACAAAGGATGCTGTCGGCTGTGTCATAGCAACCAAAGATGTTGTTGGCTGTGTCATAGCAACAGGGGATGCTGTTGGCTGTGTCATAGCAACCAAAGATGCTGTCGTCTGTGTCATAGCAACCAAAGATCCTGTGCGACCTGGAGCTGAGCATGCACTGAGGATGGAATGTACACGGTATATCCCGCACCATGCATGTAACAAATTCTTGTAACTCCATTACAGGTATATGAATTAGAAAAATATGGCAGCTGCTTAGATCTGCTTAAAATTAGCGAATGGCTTGAAAGTGTGCTGGAGGCCTTTTCTTGTACTGTTTTAGGTATATTAACTAGTCGCAGGCACTGACATTTGAAGTGTGGATGTGCAACAAAAAAAAAAAACCTTCCCAGCAGCCAGTGTTTTTCATTTACGTTTTGTGGTGCAGAGATTACATTTTTAATTTAATAAAGCAATGCTTAATAAAGAAGTCCAATTCCCCGTAGTGACCAATCAGATAATGGCTTTCATCAGTGTGAAAAGTAAAAGGCGATGCCTAATTGGTCTCTATGGAATGCTGCACTTGGCACCTTGCTCTCCGTGTTACTAGGAAGCAGAGCTCATACAAACCATGCATCAATTTTACCAGCTTGCTCCTGTTTAAATCTGGAGAATAAAAAACCGCCTTACGCAGACAATACCTCACATAAGAAGAAACACTTGTCGGGGCAATATTATTACTCCAGCTCTTCACAAATCTGCCATCAAGCTGTCCAAAAATCATATTACACAAAGGGACTTCACTTCTTGTGAACTCATATGACATATGAGTTTTTCCACAGCGATATCTGATAAACTGCTGCATGCGTCTCGCAGGGAATACATGAGATTTGAGCTTTTATGAGGTTTTCAGCCCCTGGTGTTCCCAGGAAAGATTTCCCCCCCAGTACCAATCTGTCTGTTCTGCTGCTGTTTATTTACAATCATCAATCATTTCCTCTTGCTGGGCATACACATGGCAGTGTTCTGGCAATTGCAAGCAGGTTAAAACTAGATTTTGATCAGCAAAACGTAGAATTAGTCAAGCCATCAAAAGTTTATCGGTTATAAAGAACAAAAAAGTTATTTTGTGTAATATTGCCTTTCGCTAGACAGTACATGATGCCTTGCGGTGAGAGGACATCTTAAGGAAGGACTCCAGGATTTTAAAAATTTAGCCTTATAGTGGGTCTACTACCCCTGCACTGCAAGGGTTAACTGCTTGTTTTGGTGTAGGGGCTAGGAAGAAAAAAATATACACTCACCTGATCCTTGGTCCGGCAGTGCGGAGTTCTCACCTCTCTCCCCCTCCGCTTCAGCTGCGTTGTGTTCCTTCACCTACTCATGTCTATTACGAATCAATGGACTGTATTACACGTGATGAGGTTGGCAGGGTTTAGACCGCTGTCATAGACAAACTAGCATCTAACAAAACCTGTTAGACTTCTCACATGATACAAAAGCCTGTCATAAACCATCCTAAGTAACAAAAGCCTGTCATAAACCATCCTAAGTAACAAAAGCCTGTCATAGACTGTCCTAAGTAACAAAAGCCTGTCATAGACTGTCCTAAGTGGCTAAAAGCCTGTCATAAACTGTCCTAAGTGGCTAAAAGCCTGTCATAAACTGTCTTAAGTAACACAAGCCTGTCATAGACTGTCCTAAGTGGCTAAAAGCCTGTCATAGACTGTCCTAAGTGGCTAAAAGCCTGTCATAAACTGTCCTAAGTAACACAAGCCTGTCATAGACTGTCCTAAGTAACACAAGCCTGTCATAAACCATCCTAAGTAACAAAAGCATGTCATAAACCATCCTAAGTAACAAAAGCCTGTCATAGACTGTCCTAAGTAACAAAAGCCTGTCATAAACTGTCCTAAGTAACACAAGCCTGTCATAAACCATCCTAAGTAACACAAGCCTGTCATAGACTGTCCTAAGTAACAAAAGCCTGTCATAGAAATTTGCTGAAGTACACAAAGCCTGTCATAAACCATCCTAAGTAACAAAAGCCTGTCATAGACTGTCCTAAGTAACAAAAGCCTGTCATAGACTGTCCTAAGTGGCTAAAAGCCTGTCATAAACTGTCCTAAGTAACACAAGCCTGTCATAAACCATCCTAAGTAACACAAGCCTGTCATAAACTGTCCTAAGTAACACAAGATTGTCATAAAACGTCCTAAGTAACAAAAAGCCTGTCATAGACTGTTCTAAGTAACGCAATCCTGTCATAAACTGTCCTAAGTAACGCAATCCTGTCATAAACTGTCCTAAGTAACAAAAGCCTGTCATAAACTGTCCTACGTAGCAAAAAGCCTGTCATAGACTGTCCTAAGTAACAAAAGCCTGTCATAAACTGTCCTACGTAGCAAAAAGCCTGTCATAAACTGTCCTAAGTAACACAAGTCTGTCATAAACTGTCCTACGTAGCAAAAAGCCTGTCATAAACTGTCCTAAGTAACACAAGTCTGTCATAAAACATCCTACGTAAAAAAAGCCTGTCATAAACCACCCTAAGTAACAAAAGCCGGTCATTAACTGTCCTAAGTAACAAAAGCCTGTCATAAACTGTCCTAAATAACAGAAGCCTGTCATAGACTGTCCTAAGTAACACAAGCCTGTCATAGACTGTCCTAGGTAACAAAAGTCATAAAGTTCTTCAAATGCTAAAAAGACTGTCATAGACTGCTGGCATTTAAGACTACTTGCATGTTAGAAAAGATACTCATTGACTGTCAGAGACCGAGAAGAGACAGTCAGAGACTCATATCATTGTTCTCCCACTGACATAGAAAATGGTCTGTATGCATTTAGAGCCACACTAAATTATCTGAGTCTTACTTTGACAGCAAAAACAAACAAACAAATGTCTCCCATTCCTTTTTACTGAACATGTTTTCTAATTTTCTATTGTAAGGGCCCCATTTCTTGGGAGCAAACCAATGATTGTCAGTGTAAAATCCTGGGAGCCGTTAGGTAAGCTTACCAGGAGACAATGAGTTAATGTGAGCGGGGTCATTTCCCATCATCCATCCAGCCAGGCTTTATCTGTGTAGCAGACAGCGGTCTGCCGCTAATAATATCCTCTTCATTTTCTGTATTTCTGCCAAAAACGCCAGTTTGTTGAAACACATTTAATTAAGGTTTTGGAAGAAGTGACTCATTTTAAAGTATTTCCGTTCAAAGATAATAATTTTATTTCTCTGTGAAAAGTGGACGTGACGCGACTGCACAATGATAGCGGGAGGGAAATCCTCGGGATGTGTTGTCAGGAACGGTTAAAGAAGAACTCCACCAATGCAGTCTATAGAAGAGAACAGATAATCAACATGGGTTTATATAAAGCTCACCACACATGTTACAATCTGATTGTACAATCTCCTTTATATCTACCAAGAAGTACGGTATGTAGTGCTAGGGCCTGTCTGACTGTATACAAATTGATTGGATAGGATTAGTAGGTCCTTATATTACACAGTTTTGGTAAATCGAAAGTTGATTGTACAGAGATTTTACGGCCAGATTGTAACTTTTATGGTGACCCTAAAATATGCCAAGTCTACCTAACGCGATTAGTGTTATGATGACAAAAACTCAATTCTGGATGTAGGAATGCCATTGGTGGAAAATATTTGGATTTTTCTAAAGCATTTGATTTGGTCTCTTTTCATAGCATAGCAATAAAGTTGGGCAGGGAAGGACTAAGAACATTTGTTTATGGGTAAAGAACTGACTGAAGCCCTTTCTGGGCAAAATTAGCAGCCCATCCCTACTACTATCCCCACTCCCACCCAAGCCAACCAAGGCTATAACAGCAGATACCTTAAGGTGCCCATACACTGTACGATTATCGTATGAGAATCGCGGGAAATCCCACGATCGTACGATAATCGCAAAGTGTATGGAAGGCGTACGTTTCTACTGTACGGTCGCACATCTTCCATCGAACGAGCAGGCTAGTGGCCTGCTTGTTCGACAACTGCCGAACGGGCCGGTGTGCGCACGCACGCACCCTCCGGGGGTGGGCTTGCGATGATCGCAAGTACGATCTGCCTGTCCAAGATGGGCAGATCGTACGTTTTTTTTAAAATTACTTTACAACCCTGAAGTGTATAGCCAACTTAAACTCACAGAAGTGAGTACACACCTCACATTTTTGTAAATATTTTATTATATAATTTCATGTGATGACAGAAAAAATGACACTTTGCTATAATGTAAAGTAGTGAGTGTACAACTTGTATATCAGTGTACATTTGCTGTCCCCTCAAAATAACTCAACACACAGTCATTAATGTCTAAACCGCTGGCAACAAAAGTGAGTACACCCCTAAGTGAAAATGTCCAAATTGGGCCCAATTAGCCATTTTCCCTCCCCGGTGTCATGTGACTCGTTAGTGTTACAAGGTCTCTGGTGTGAATGGGGAGCAGGTGTGTTAAATTGGGTTTTATTGCTCTCACTCTCTCCTACTGGCCACTGGAAGTTCAACATGGCACCTCATGGCAAAGAACTCTCTGAGGATCTGAAAAAAAGAATTGTTGCTCTACATAAAGTTATTTTGAGGGGACAGCAAATGTACACTGATATACAAGCTGTACACTCACTACTTTACATTGTAGCAAAGTGTCATTTCTTCTGTGTCGTCACATGAAATGATATAATCAAATATTTACAAAAATGTGAGGCGTGTAATTACTTCTGTGAGATACTGTATGTGTGTGTATGTATATATATATATACACCTATATAAGCTGGTTAAGTACTATTTCTCTTTTTTAGAACCCATACAAAATCCCGAAAATATATTACTAATAACAGTAATAATAATAATATATTTTTGGGATTTTTTTATGTGTTTTAAAAAAGAGAAATAGTAGTTGACCAGCATATATGGGTTTCCTGATTAAGTATGCGGTATAGGTTCAGGCAAGTGTGGGCAGTTTAATACTCTTTGAGAAAAGGGATCTGATTTGCATGAAAGGCATAATAGCTTTTTATCCTGCGGATGTACCAACTGTTTAATAAAGAAGCCATCTGACCATTCCTCCAGTGTGTGATCATTCTTCAATAAATGGATGTTACATCGGCCAGGAACAAGTTGGATTGGCCCTTGCGACATGTTCTGAGGCTGAATATGTACAATCAAAAGGATGAATGGGGTAATTTTAGGAAATCCCTATTACATTCTTGTCGAAACTCTGAATTTCACTCTTTGAGGTAATTTGTTAAAAATTGCTTGAGAAAAAAAAAGATCTATGATTTTTATCTATTGTGTAGAGAGTTTTTTTGTTTTTTGGTGACTGCGTGTTTAGAATAGTTTTGTTTCTTTTATGTCCTTTTTTGGGTGGGTATTTCATTGTGTATTTTCTGTTTTAATTTTTTCTACGCTATTTTTTACTTTATGTTGACATTTTTTTTTTTTTAAATGCAGAAGAGGGTCCTTTTTTGGCACTGGTATACGTTCAGGACAGTTGAAAGGAGTTCTGTAACTCTTATAAACCATTTAAAGCTCACTAAACCCCTCAAAAACACCTTCATCTCACCTTTCCTATTTACAAAATGCATTTTCAGAAAAAAGAGAAAAGTTAGTATTTTCACTATATTTTCACAGACGTGAATACCCCCACTTTTTATTTGTATACACTGCTAGGTCTGCTTTAAGCTGGCCATAGACCTAAAAATTATCTGCAGATTTTCTAGGGTCAGATGGGAAAGTGCAACAGATTCCTCCATCTACGCTAAACTGTGTGGATGGAGGAATCTCCCGCTGGGCCAAGCTTCAGTATCTTGCTAGTCGGCCCCACTGGCTTTAAAAATACCTGAACAATGCCTACATCCAATCAGATTGTTCAGGTATTTTGAGAGCCGGTGGGGCCGACTAGCAAGATACTGAAGCTTGGCCCAGCGGGTGATCCCTCCATCCACACAGTTTAGCGTAGATGGAGGAATCTGTTGCACTTTTTCCATCTGACCATAGAAAGTCTGCAGATAATCTATAGGTGTATGGCCAGCTTTAATTTACAAGCACATCAACACACATATTGACACAAATGGGCCTTTTATAAGGATGTATTCCCTATGTTCTTCAGCTCCATCGAGTGGTCATAATGCGGTAAAACATTACATGACATTTGACCTGAAAACAAAATTTACAATGAACATTTTTTTTTTGCACAAAACAAATGTAGGACCCCGGTAAGTGCTGTTGGGGGGATTTCCCTTTACTTCCTGTCCCAGTGATACATTAGGAAGTAAGAAGAGATCCTTTCAAAGTAAGGGAAGATTTCTACTCACCTCCTATTCATGTGACAGCTTAAAGAAGAACTCCGGCCACAAATAGTCTTTGTTTCTTAAGTGCTTGTTTATAACAAAGATACACTCACGTAAACCTCACAGCCGGGTGGCTGTTAGACCGGTCCCTGTTGCCTTGTTCCTTCTCAACTCCAACGGTCTAAAGTCTTGGGAGTCATCACGTCCGATACCATATATAGGACATGAGGATGCCGAGGGACATTCCATCACTGGAGTGCAGAAGAAGACAGGCGGCAGGGACCAGAATAGCAGTCAACTAGCTCCAAGGTTCAAGTGAGTACTTCTTTGTTATTTTTGTCCCTTTACCTTTTTCACCCTTTACTTCCTGGAACTCTGGCACATGTGACTAGGACATGTGACCATGCACATCATCTCGGGGAGGAAAATTCCTTTGGTGAGATTACAGATGAGATTTCCCAGCATTGCTCTGCTGATGTAACCTTCCCAGGATGCAATGCTTGTGCACAGGTTACATCACTGATGCCCAAGAGGACCATGAAGTGGAAAAACAATAATTGTAAGTAAAAGAAAAATATATTTGTTTAACTAATCATAGTAAGATGATTTCATATTAGCATACAGAGCTGCATGCTAATGTGATTTTTAGTGAGGGGGGGAAAGGCCTGCTTTAACTGCTCTTTGCTCCTCTGCAGCTGGCACTGAGATTGTGGAAGTAACAAGGTCACTCCTTTGGTCATGTGACAGTGCTTCGGGTCTAGCTATTGGCTGATAGGCCAGGGCACTGTCACAGAGGAGCATATCTCATGCTCCTCCCTCCAAGTGGAGGTGCTTGGTATTCTTGCTGACTGCAGAGAAGCAAGTAGGTTCAAGGTAGCACTGATAGGGTGAGTATCAGGGGGCTCTTCCAGAGACACTTTTAATTTGCTCTGCATGGTGGTTATGTCTCTTTGAGCCATTCTAAAATCCCGTACAACAGGGGTGAATGAGCTTTAATGGTACAACAGAATTTTAAAAGTGGGTTACCTTCAACAGTTGACGATTCATTGGGCAGAGACACTTTTAATTTGCTCTGCATGGTGGTTATGTCTCTTTGAGCCATTCTAAAATCCCGTACAACAGGGGTGAATGAGCTTTAATGGTACAACAGAATTTTAAAAGTGGGTTACCTTCAACAGTTGACGCTTCATTGGGCAAGCATGAAACTATAGCTATATATCTGGCTTCCCAGCACTACTATATGATTTAAAGCAGGGGTGCCCCCTTACCTTTCAAATGACGAGCTACATGAGATCTACCAACGAAAAAAAACACTCCCTCCCTCTCTCCTGGCTGTCTCTCCTTGCTCTCTCCCCTGGCTGTCTCTCCTCTCTCTCTTTCCTGGCTGTCTTTCCTCTCTCTCTCCCCTGGCTGTCTCTCCTCTCTCTCTTTCCTGGCTGCCTTTCCTCTCTCCCCTGTCTTTCTCTCCCCGCTCTGTCTCCTGGCTCACCTTGCTGTATTTTGCAACAGGCTGTGTAAACTAATATTGTTTGATGTAATACATAGCACTTCAACCTAGGGTCGCCACCTTTTCTTTCAGCGAAACCCGAACACTCTAACGATGCACGGAAATTTTTTTGGGAGAATGAGTCACGGGCTTATTCATATGTAAATAGCGCCACCCATTCATATGTAAATATCACAGTTGAGACTATTTTCAGTGGGGGGCCAGTAGCCCCTATCTTAATTTTGGTTGCCCCTGTCTGCCTGACAACATGTGTCCGGGTATCAGCTGCCATGAAACCTGGACACAGCATTCAAAACACGGACTGTCTGGGTGAATCCCAGGCAGGTGGCAACTCTACTTCAACCACCAGTATCCACCAGAAAGGTGTCGGGGAGCTTGGCTCAGCAGACTCAGGCTAATAGGTAATCATGTGTGCACAGCTAAATAAATATACCAAAATGGAATAAAGGGGCCGCCATTCACACCCTTCCTGATCTACCAGCATCAGCTTTGAGAGCTACTGGTAGATCACGATCTACCTAATGCGCACCCCTGATTTAAAGCATATAAACTAAAAATAATGAACAGTATACCGATATCATGTCAGGGCTTTGCCACTAGGTGATGATGTGTATGTATTATTCAAAGCCAACTTTTTCTTTTTTTTTAATGGCTACTGCTATATTTGATCAGACTGCTAATGATCACCTCATTTATTTGAATGTTTTAATATAGAGCTAACTCTGCAGCTGGCTGATTCCTTCGGGAGTAAGAAACCATACATACAGTTTTACATATTAATCATAAACTTAACTGGTAGTTCTGCGGGAACTGGAAAACAGACTTTTATATTCTGGGAAACTTTATTTGAATTATTTAAATCCTCTATTAATATAGTTTAGACCTACTGTGTGGCACTTTAGAGAGTACAGAGAACCAATCACAACATTACCTGCTTCCATATACAAAGCTGGCCATACACCCAGGGGCGGAAGAAGTGGAATGTCCTGTAGACAGGCTGGGGAACTGCAGGTAAGAGGAGCAGCATAGGTGCCAGAGGGTTCCCCTTACATGCTCCCTTAACATTCTCACTTCTGCTTTGGCCAGCTTAACCACTAGCAGTTTCCTGATGCAATAGTAGAGGGAATGGAGAATCATTTACAGTTTTTTAATTAAAGTTGAAAATCCCTTTAAATAGATGTAAATGTCAATCTTTTATGTCCCACTGAGAGTCAGCGCTGGTGTTTAAAAAAAAATAATAATAAAGGTTTAAAATGAATTCTGCGATTCCACAGAATTCCTTCTAAATTAAGGATTTTCACTTTAGCAGTAAGCTCAGCTCGGCAGAAATAATAGGATTGTGGCATGGCGGGGAGATAAGACACCGGCCAGTGTTACTGCAGGCCGTCTAGTGAGCCCATTTAAACAGCTGAGTGATTACAATTAATTAGAAATATATTTCTCAGCATGTGCGGCTAGCATGAAGAGGATGTCCTGCAGCGGGTTCCTGCCGATTTGCTGTAAATTTGGGGATTGATATGGGTAAAATGTGAATCAGGTGATTAGGTAAGTCTTACCAATGGCTGGTTTCTTGTTTGTTTGGGACCGAGAACAAAGAATGATCCAAATCAATTACCATAAATCAGCATGTGTGCTTTTCCCCCTGATTTGATTGTTCCTTACGCTATTTTACACCACATGGCATTAAAGAGAATTTGTCATTAATCAAAAACAGCCTCAGTTAGCTGGTTCTGGAGTAGTCAATAGATTCATCTTTATTGCTTTGAAACCATTATCACACCTAATACTGAACACTGCCCCCGCGCCCCCCAACCACCACCCTAAAGCCCAAATCCATGCTAAGCCTTTATTTAACAAAAATGTTTTCCAGCCTTTGTTTGAAAAGCAAATTGCAATAACCACCTTCATTCCGGGGCAGTACCCCATCCTCACCACAAGATGTCCTCTGTCTTCCATGTTGAATGATACCTGCAGACGATGCTCTTCCAAAAGAAAAAGAAAATGTTATTCCACATGCATCTGTACAAAAAACAAACAACCACTGAAGCTTTTTTTACTTACTCGGCCTTGACTAAGATTTTGAGTAAAGTTTGATTTTCTTTGCAAGGGCATCTTGTGCCGGTTTTACACCGAGATGTCTATTCAAGAAGAGGGTTATCCATGCACCGAATGTGGATGACAAGGATGGATGACAGGGGTGAGCTGTGCGTTTTTAGTCCTAAATGACACCAGGGTTTTAACCTCTTGCCGTCCGCCCGTAGTAGAAAAACGGAGACGGCACTGCAGCATCTTTTTTTTGCGGCAATTTTTTTCTGCTCGCGCGCGCCCCCTAGCGGGCACGCACGGGCAGTTACACATATAGGCGATCGGCGGGCCCATAGCGGGTGTT
>NW_017306489.1:1727367-1739116 GCF_000935625.1 Nanorana parkeri
AGGGGAAACTGTTTTTTTTTTTAAATTTCGGTAATTTTTCCTTAATATATTAAAAAAATAAAACCCCCAGTGGTGAATAAATACCACCAAAAGAAAGCTCTATCTGTCCCCAAAAAAGGGTATAAAATTCATTTCAGTACAGCGCTGCATGACGGAATAAATGTCAGTTAAAGTACCGCAGCGCTGAATACTGAAAAATGGCCTGGATGGGAAGGGGGTTTAACACCGCGGATGTCAACTGGTTAAATACAGTAAACTCCCAGTTACCCGGGACCCACGGTGATCGGTAAATGCCAGATAACTATAGTTTCTGGTTGCTTCAGAGTTAATAGCAACTTTCAAGCAACCCCTCGCAGCACCGACTCTCCGCCACCCCAAAACTAGATTTGGCAGCTGGCTGGTGAATGTAAATAGCGGGTTGTGGGTGGGAGAAAGTTCTCTCTCAGTTCCGCTTCTCTGCTCAGTGGGCGGGTGCAATAGCCAGCCTACTATTGGCTATTGCAATTTGAAATAGCCAACAGCAGGCTGGCTATTCCTCCCTGTTGTTTACATTCTGCTGTCGACCGCAGAATCTAGACGCCAGACGGCAGCAAGATCTAAACAAATAATTTTGTTAGCAATTAAATACATTTAGTTGCTACCAAAATGTTTTAGTGTCCCCATGTCTAGCCAGCAAAGGACAAAAAACATTGTCTGCAGAGTCAATAGCTACAGACCTCCAAACTTCGTGTGGTCTTCAGATTGGCACCACCACAGTGCGTAGAGAGCTTCATGGAATGGGTTTCCATGGCCGAGCAGCTGCATCCAAGCCTTACATCACCAAGTGCAATGCAAAGCGTCGGTTGCAGTGGTGTAGAGCACCCCGCCACTGGACTCTACAGAAGTGGAGGAGTGTTCCCTGGAGCGACTAATCGCGCTTCTCTGTCTGGCAATCCGATGGATGTGTCTGGGTTTGGCGGTTGCCAGGTACTTGCCTGACTGCATTGTGCCAAGTGTAAAGTTTGGTGGAGGGGGGATTATGGTGTGGGCTTGTTTTTCAGGGGTTGGGCTTGGCCCCTTAGTTCCAGTGAAGGGAACTCGGCATCCGCATACCAAGACATTTTGGACAATTTCATGCTCCCAACTTTGTGGGAACATTTTGGGGATGGTCCCCCTGTTCCAACATGACTGCGCACCAGTGTACAAAGCAAGGTCCATAAAGACATGGATGAGGGAGTTTGGGGTGGAGGAACTTGACTGGCCTGCACAGAGTCCTGACCTCAACCCGATAGAACACCTTTGGGATGAATTAGAGCGGAGACTGCGAGCCCGGCCTTCTCCTCCAACATCAGTACCTGACCTCACAAATGAGCTTCTAGAAGAATGGTCAAACATTCCCATAGACACACTCCTAAACCTTGTGGACGCCTTCCCAGAAGAGTTGTAGCTGTTATAGCGGCAAAGGGCGGGCCAACTCAATATTGAACCCTACGGACTAAGACTGGGATGCCAATAAAGTTCATGTGCGTGTAAAGGCCGGCGTCCCAATACTTTTGGTAATATAGTGTATATATATATTATACACTGTATGTGTAATATACAGTCATATATTTTTTTGTCTTGTCTATCCAGTCCTGAGATTTATACAGACAGGTTGATGACCTGACTTTTTTCTTCTGCTGCTAATGAACTAAAGGATTATTAAAGCCTTGTATGTTTTTGTATACACCTAGTGTTAGCAAGCAGTAGATATATGCAAAAACATTAAAAAAATAAAAAGTTTTCAAAAGGATTTAAACGTACCTGTGTCTTCCCTGCGCGCTCCCGTCCGAAGATCTGAAGATTCTTGGGTGGCCGCAAAGGATCATGGGGCGGGCGCATGCGCAGTTCAGATGTTCGGCCGGGAGACGAGGAGAGACACAAGATAAGTATATGCAGCAGTGTGCACCCGCACAGACTCCGTGGGACAGCAAGTGCCAGGAAGAGAGAGGAGTCAGCGCTGGAGGGACTCCTGAAAACTACTGGAAAGAAGAGGATGATCAGATCAAGAGGCATAATTGAAGGTAAGTCTTTACACTAGCATGGGGGGAGGGGGATGTATCTTTTAATGTCACTTTAAGCTGGGTCACTTTCCAGCCACAGCAGCCCATCTCACTGTCACTCAGCACTCTCCTCTTGTCAGCATGGTTCATATAAGCACATTTGTATGCAATGCAGCACACTGGATTCCCTCTTAGCTCTGCCTCTCTCTCTTCCAGTCTGAATTACATGGTATTTACAAAAGGCTGATATCAAGCTAAATTCAGGTATTTGTTGCATTTAAAATGCATGAAACTATGTATAATGAACAATTAATGTAATTAAATGAATTGTATTTTTTTTTTAACATCTGTATACAGTTCAGCTTTACTGAGAGCTGAAAGTTATTTCAATGGTTCCATGTAAAAAACAAAAACAATTGTTGAGAAATGTTGGGTTATAGCAGGGGTAGGGAAATTTCAGCCCTCTAGCTGTGGTGAAACTACAAATTCTATCATGCACTGCCACTCTGTCATGTCTGTGGGTGTCAGAGTCTTGAAATGCCTCATGGGACTTGTAGTTCCACAACAGCTGAAGGGGCAAAGTTTGACTACCCCTAGGTTACTGGATCGCAGTCAAAATTCTCACAATGGTTTTGTGAAATCACCCTCTAGTGGTCAGAAGAAGCAACTTTTTTTTTTTATATAAAATAGCCCACTGACCAGGTCCAAGATTTTAGTGTTTTTCAAGTGGAAAATGTTACATAGCCCCACTGAATACACATATAAACGTCCCAAACATATGCAGACAAGCTTTGTTTTCCCCTTTAAATAAACATCCTCTTACAGTGAGATCCATAATCCCCACTTATGGCATATAGCCCTGACTTAATATGGCCGCACAAACTTCACACCAGGAACACCCTGCCTGACCTCACTTCCTCTAGCGTCTTTGTGACTGCAGCCCACATGTGACGTACTTCCGCTGTGGCTTTGGTAGGAAAGGGAGCCTTCTCGGGTTGCTAGGCAACAACATAAATCTTGTAGAAGCGGCCGAACCCCGGGCAGGAGAGTAGCGGCCTGCTTACTTATGTACAGGAGCGGAGATCGCTGTGTGTGACTTCTGGGTATGTGTAGAGGACGGTGGGGGGGATGACAAGGGACTATAGAATAATATGGAGCGTTTCATATTGTGCTGCCTGTAATAAACACTGGAGCAGACAGAATCTGGAGCAGTTGCCCAGGACAACCAGCCAGCTTCTCTCTTCTGTTTGTTCAGCTAAGATTTGAAAATGAAAGAGAGAAGCTAATTGGTTGCCATGCACAGCTGCTCCAGATTTTGTCTGCTCCGGTTTATGTGTTTGGCGGGTTTGTGCTTTGCTGTGCACTAAGAAGGTGCATTGGGGTGCCATTCATAATAAATAGTCTGTCTTAACCAGTGGCGTCACAAGGGGGGTGAGGTGCGCACCCGGGTGACACCATTGCAGGGGTGACACCAAAATGACTGAGTCATTTTGGTGTCACCCCCTTTAAAAAGTCGGGCACTCGGTCATGGACTGAGAGCACGACAGTTTCAGGAGAGAGGAGGGGACCCGGCGGCATACCTTATCCTGCCGGGTGAACGTCCCCTCCTCTCATGCGCGATGACGTCACAGCGCAGTGTCACCCGGTCTCCGCTCTGGGAGACACCCAGCCTCAGGACACCCCTGGTCTTAACGCAGCTTAACTCATGTCCATGCGCACAAAAAATCATTTTAAATGTGAATGGGCCCTCAGGCTGGATTCCTACCTTTTGCAGATTACCTTGTCTATAGACCTACAGGGGTTGTGTGAAGGAGCCCTATAAGTTTCCAGATGGGTAAACAGCATGTTGTAGCGCAAGACTGCGCTATTTGTATTAAATCTACAGGACCCTCCATAACTGATTTACAGGACGTCTATTATCATTTATAATCAGCATGATGAGAATCGTCTTCTGCACATAGTACATTCGGGGCCCAACGTCTGATAGATGGAGCGACGAACCCGTTTGAGGGACATAAAGACGAATGTGCTGTCCCAGGATTCCATTTTATACCTGACCAAAGGAAAACCAGTTTAAAGGACACATACACCCAACTCTGCATGTCACCCAAAGCCCCCCCCCCCGAAATATCTTGTCTGCTGTGGCAGCCAGCATTGTATATAGAAATAATCACTTTCACAATCAGTTTACATTTGTTTGTCTCTTAGAACTCTTTCTGATTTACATATATTTGTTCCTTACAAATATGGAACACCATTTTTTTTTTTCTTTTTTGTGTTGACACGCATTGCTTTAAAACAGGCAGAACAGTGGTCTGGAGCAATAGTTCTCAACCAGTGTAACCTCAGGACCCACGTTTGTCCTTGGTCACTAAGTCGTGACCCAAGTTGCACTGCAATGGAATGCACGGCATTGCGGTACTGCATGTTCCGATGCGGGCGATACAACTGTGGGTGGGAGGTGCAATTGGGGTGCCATTCAAATGAATGACAATGCAATGCACTTCTCATACCAAAACGTGTGGTAGGTGCGATTGCGAAGTACAGTGCGTTAATCGCATGTGTCTGTGCAATTAACGCACTGTACTAGTGTGAATGGGCCCTCAAAAACACACAACCACAGACACAATCTCACACACACACACATTAACACTCCAAAAAAATAATTTGTTATTTTTTTAAGATCCACCCAGTCTCCCTACCTTATGAGAAGTGGAGTGGATCCTTAGCTTGGGGTCCGGTGTGGGCTGCTGTACTATGATGAAGCTCCATCCATATGTGCATTGCTTTACAGCTGCCTTGCACACCCTGTAGAGGTGCCGAGAGCCAGTATGCTACATCACACCGGTCCAGGCATCTGTACAGGACATGCAAGGGAGCTGTAAGCAATGCACATATGGATGGAGCCCACCCTACCTCAAGCTGACACTCGGCACCAGGCAGCGTACTTTGAATGGCTGCTTGGCGTGAGAACTGACAGTGCTGCGCTAGGGGGAGGCTGAGTAGCCTCTCACCTAGAAAAGGGGACCCACTGAACACAGGGTCGCGACCCACTTTTGGGTCACGACCCACCAGTTGAGAACCAAGGGTGTAGAGCAATAGTTCTCAACCAGTGTAACCTCAGGACCCACGTTTGTTCTCGGTCATTAAGTCGCACCCCAAGTCACACTGCAATAGAACGCACAGCGTTGCGGTAGTGCTTGTTCCGGTGCGGGCGATTGAACTGTGGGTGGGAGGTGCGTTTGGGATGGCATTTAAAAGATCCACCAAGTCTCCCTACCTTACGAGAACAGGCGTGGATCCTCAGCCTGGGGTCCAGTGTTGGCTGCTGTGCTGTGACATCCATAAGTGCAGTGCTGGTACAGCTCCCTTGTGTGCCCCGTAGAGGTGCCGGGAGCCAGAATGTGACATCAGTGCGGTCCAGTCACCTCTACAGGGCATGCAAGGGAGTTGTACATATGGATGGATCTCCCTCACCGCCATAGCTCCAGCCCATCCCACCTCAAGCTGACACTTGGCACCGTGCAGCATATTTTGAATGGCTGCTTGGTATGAGAACTGAAAAGTGGAAGGCATGTGGTGACCCACTGAACACGAGGTAGCTTTTCTGCAGCACTGGGGGATCCCAGTTTGAATCCTGGTCAGGAAGCTCAGCTCCCTATGGATTTGCTTTGAGTACTCTGGTTTCCTCCCACACTGCAAAGACATTCTGTCTAAATAGACCCTGTATGTATGTATGTGCGTGTGTGTATAAATGCATATGTGATAGGGGCCTTAGATTGTAAGCTCCTTGAGGGCAGGTACTTATGTGCTTTACAATATGTAAGGCTCTGTATTCATTGTTGGCTCTATATAAATAACTGGAATAAAAAATAAAGACGATGCAATTACTTAGAATAGGGCCAGCATTAAAAAAAACTGTCCTGCACTATGTTTCAGCATTGCAGTGCACCACAACACACACTTCATTCACACATGTGATGTGCTGAAGGGCGGGTGCGATGGTTTACACCAGCATTTCTCAACCTTTTATTAGCCATGGCACCCTTTAGAAGTAAACAAAATCTTGAGGTGTCCCTATCTTAAATGTAAAAAATGACGTGGGGTCCCTTCAATATCCAGACCAGACCCTTATGCCAGATAGGGGTCTGGTGTGGATTTGAAGGGGTTCCCCATGCAAGAACACACTCATAGTGCCACCTTTTACATCAGTGCCCCCCTCCCCTCACACTAGAAGACCCTCATTAAATCAGCAGCCCCCCTTCACATCAGAGTCCCCCTGTTTTTGAGGTACCCCCGAGGAAGCCAGAATGCACCCCAGGGTGCCATGACTTCCTGGTTGAGAAAAGCTGTTTTACGCTGTATGTGATGCGTGAGGGTACAAATATGTGAACGGTAATATGAAGTAATATGACATGTTCTCTCGTCTGTCCACAGCGATGGCGGAAGTACACATCATTGGACAGATCATCGGCGCCAGTGATTTCCCACAGCACAGCCTGTTTTGCAAATGGGGTGTACACACAGGTATACATCTGATTTCCTGTTGTATATTCATTGTCAATACTTCAGATTTCTATACTGTGACTTTGTTACTTTCGTATCATTATCCGCTGTAACGACTCATTCACACGGACATTCCATTGGATCAAAAATGAGCTGCAAAGTATCCCAGTGGGTGTCCAGATGTAAATAGATGTGTGTTTGTTTACATCCGGGCCCATTCCTGAACAGATGTGGGTGGATACAGGCGGACACACATCCGTGTACATCCAGCCGCTCTTCGGGTTACATCGATCCATTTTTTCTCCATCATAAGATTTGCTGTTTACCTGAAAGTCGGATTTAACGCCTCCGAGCCAAAAACCGTTTTACTTTTGATTTTGTCGGCTCTCTTAGGGCTCATACACACAGATGTACATTAGCTGCACTTCCGCCCACAAGCTGCCCATGTCCCTTTTTTCTGTGTTCTATGTACATAGATTTCTTTGCATGTTTTTCCAGTGCTCGGATGTGATGACTCTGTACATTGCAGTTGCATTGAGTTGCCAAAGATAGAGCCGCTGTTTTTTTCATGTGTGAAAGCAGTATTTAAAGGAGAACTATGAGGTGAGTGATTTCCACTCCCCTCATAGTTCTAGCCGACCTGTGACAATGAGACTGTCACAGGTTGGCTCAGTAGATCGGGAGGTGAGCGAACACATACCAGGTTCGCTCACCTCTCGATCCTGTCACGGCTCTCTGCCGTGACAGGGGAGGGACTGGATTCCCCTCTCCCCGCTCCGATCTGCCAGCGCGGACTGGCGGAACGGACAGGGGAGGGGGCGGGTACAGCTGGCTCTGCCTCTAGATAGGCAGAGCCAGCTGTACCCGCCCCCTCCCCTGTCCGTTCCGCCAGTCCGCGCTGGCAGATCGGAGCGGGGAGAGGGGAATCCAGTCCCTCCCCTGTCACGGCAGAGAGCCGTGACAGGATCGAGAGGTGAGCGAACCTGGTATGTGTTCGCTCACCTCCCGATCTACTGAGCCAACCTGTGACAGTCTCATTGTCACAGGTCGGCTAGAACTATGAGGGGAGTGGAAATCACTCACCTCATAGTTCTCCTTTAACTCTTAGGGCCCGCTCACACCAGATGCAGTGCGTTCTGGCTAGAATCGGGCCGGGATGCACTGCATCTGGTGTGAGCGGGCCCTAAGAGTTAAAGGAGAACTATGGGGAAAACACTGACCCCATAGTTCTCCTTTAACTCTTAGGGCCCGCTCACACCAGATGCAGTGCATCCCGGCCCGATTCTAGCCAGAACGCACTGCCTCGCATTGCGGCCGGCTCACTTTTTTGCGGGGCAGGAGGGGCTTATGCCTGCGGTCCGGTGCGATCAAAATAGTGCTGGCAGCATTTCGATTGGACCGCAGGCATAATGTGCCTTGCGATCCCATGCGGCCGATCGCATTGCAGCCGGAGGGCGTGGCTTCGGTGCCATTCACTTCAATGGCCCGCAACGGCCCCTCCTGCCCCACAAAAAAGTGGGGCGACCGCAATGCGAGGCAGTGCGTTCTGGCCAGAATCGGGCCGGAACACACTGCATCTGGTGTGAACAGGCCCTCAACCTTTTTCAATCATGAATTCAGATCAAACAAATATACATCGCCCAGCAAAGCGATTCTTTACATTTTTGCCCAAGCTCTTACTCTTATCATGTTTCCAACAGCTCCAACTCTCTTTGCTCTGCTTCCCTGAACTTCCTGCCCAGTACAAACTCACAAGGGACTGAACAGCCTCCAGCAGCCATCTATCTATTAGCTTGGAAAAGGGAGAAGGTTGAAGCAGGGATGAGGGGAAAGGCTTGCCTTGCTGTGACTGTGTGTTTGTGGGGACACGCACAACTTACTAGCACACACAAGGAGAGCTCCATAGGACCCTGCAAGGGAAAGGAGCCCCCCTAAAACAGGATATCAGGACCAGTGCTCAGGAGACCAGCTGATTCTGCAGGAAGCTAAAACTTTTGAACATCAAGAAGCAGCAAGAGATTTAAATAGATTAAAAACCTATTGACTTTAATAAAAAACACAAATTCATGCCGCAGTGTATTCATTACTACGTAATTACATGTATTTTTTAATTGGTATCGGCCTGTTTCAGTCCATGCACAGCAGAGGTCAGACTGGCTGCAGGAAACGCAGCACAAGGAGCTAATCAGTTATGTTGCAGTGCACAAAGCATAATGATAGGAGTAGAGAGCAGAGTGACAGGAGATGAACTCATAAGTCTACTGCTTCTCCTTTCACAGTCCAGTCAGAGGGCAGGGGGTGGAGAGGAGACCTGTTAGGGTTACTAAACAGCAGCAGGGAAAAATCAGGTCTTCTGCTGTGCCAGAGAGGGCTGTGATGCTTGGTAAAGCTGTGTAAATCTCAAAACTGGATGGACAGAAATACAAATCTTTGGGCAGGTAAAACGGTTCCCCTAGATGTATTTTTTCAGTGTATGTAGCTAGTTGCCCGGAGCTGCGTGCCTCGATGTATGAAAGCCTGTGAAGTAACACACACAAAGGTGTGAATGTGTCCTCAGGCTGCTCTATGAGATTTTGACTGCATTAAACCGTCACAAAAATGTGTTCCCAGTTCTGATGTTTGATCCTAAGCAGCCTGTCATGCTTGTTGGGAAATGTGCCAAAGAATTCCGCTTGCAGTGTTTCGCAATTTCATTATTTCATACAAAGCTATAAAGAGCATCTTCAGAAGAGTCCTCAAACTTCATCTGGAAAGAGTTGAAAAATATAAGTGTTTATATCTCTTTTTATATATTTTATATCAGGGGGAGCCTGGAAACTGCTGTCTGGTGTGGTGGAAGGTCAGACTCAGGTGGATAATCCTCAAAATCAGGAAATGGCATTTTGGTCACACCCAATCGACATACATTTTGCTACCAAAGGTTTACAAGGTAAGAGCTACACTGGAAGGAACAGACTCCATGTCACAGCTCCCTTCCACCTTTGTCATCTTGGGGTGTAAAGGACGGACTCATGTCTCAGCTTCCTTCCACCTTTGTCATCTTGGGGTGTAAAGGACGGACTCATGTCTCAGCTCCTTTGTCACCCTGGGGTGTAGAGGACAGTTTCCATGTCTCAGCTCTCTTCCACCTTTGTCACCCCGCAGTGTAAAGGACAGACTCATGTCTCAGCTCCTTTGTCACTTTGGGGTGTAAAGGACAGACTCCATGTTTCAGCCGCCGTCTGCGCTTGTCACCCTGGGGTGTAATGGACAGTTTCCATGTTTCAGCTCGCTTCCACCTTTGTCACCCCGCAGTGTAAAGGACGGACTCATGTCTCAGCTCCTTTGTCACCCTGGGGTGTAAAAGACAGACTTAACATCTCCTAGCTCTCTTCAGTCTTTCTGCTGTGGAAGGACACACAGATAGTCTCTGATCTTTATACCTGCCTTCTCCCTTTCTCACCCTGGGGTGTAAAGGACAGACTGTACATCTCGGCTCCCTTCTCTTTGCAGTGGGGACACACACAGAGTTTGTGATATTCATAGCTCCCTTCTCCGTTTGTCTGTTTGTCCCTGGGTTGTAAGGTACAAACTGGGGATGCACCAATACCGTTTTTTCGGTATCGAGTATCGATATTTATCTTTCGTTACTCACCGGTACTTCCGCTAGCAAGGAACCGGATTCCCGGGCAATCAGGAAGCCGGGCGGCGTGTTTGGCCAGCTCAAAACTGATTGGCCGGTAAGCTGGCTTCCCAGCCAATCAGCATGGAACCGCCTTCCCAGCCAATCAGGAAGCCAGGATGCAGGTCTTTACCTGCCGCCCGACTTCCTGATTGGCTGGTAAGCCAGCTCAATGCTGCCAGGTCTCTTCTGTCTTCCTGCTTGGAGAAGAGTGTCCAAACGTCTTGCGGCACTCCTTACCGGATTTCCCAGAACAATGGGTAATGACTGCAGATGGCGCCACTTCCAACAGAACTCAAATACAGGTGTCACCAGCACACCAGGATGACATTTCCAAATCAGTGAGAATCCATTTTATTGATAGATGTCACTCAGACAAGTGATTTCAGGGCCGCGCCGGGTCCCCTTCATCAGGATCATTTCTGAGCCTGAAGAAGTGGAACCTGCGCGCCCCCGAAAGCGATTGTCTGAGTGACATCCATCAATAAAATGGATTCTCACTGATTTGGAAATGTCATCCTGGTGTGCTGGTGACACCTGTATTTGAGTTCTGCTGTGAGAAGGACACACAGATAGTCTCTGGTCTTTATAGCTCCCTTATCCCTGTGCTACTCTGGGTTATACTGGACAGACTCTGTGTCGTCCGTGCAGTGAGAGGGACACACAGATAGTCTCTGTGTTCCATAGCGCCCTTCCCCCTTTGTCACTCTGCTATGTAGGTAACAGGTTCCATGTAATGATGTGTAACTTCAGTCATTCCTTCTCCTCAGGTTGGCCTAAACTCCATCTCCAGGTTTGGCACCAAGACAGTTTTGGAAGGAATGAGCTTTACGGCTATGGCTTCCTTCATATCCCTTCCACACCTGGCACTCACTTGCTGCTCACCCCCACATGGCGACCCTTGGGCACCTGGCAGGAGCAGATCTCCCAGATGTTTGTGGGTGGGGGACCACAGCTGAAATCCCCAAGTCTCATATATGGAGGTGCCGACCGATACCGCCTGCAGACTACAAGCATGGGGCAGGTTCACATGGAGCTTACTGTCCTACTCAGGAACTTTGAGCGGTATGGTGTGGAATGTTAGGAATTGTTTATCATGGATCTCAGCACATTGACATCATAAGATTCTCCATAAGAACCCCGAATCTCTCTTTTCCTCCAAGCACACACCCTCAGTAGGTAGAGGTAAAGCTTATAATCAGGCACTTTTTATCTACAAGATACTGTATACATTTTGTGTACCTGTGTGATGGCCACAGTCATGATTTTAGTTTTTTTATTGTTTGTTTTTTATATCAATCTGTTTTTATTTCAGCAATAATCTTACATATTTTTGTAAAATAAATTATATTTGAAAAAAGACATTTGTCTTTTTACTCTTTTAATATGTTCACATCTTATAACCTGATTCTAAAAAGTTTGTACAAACGAATGTCCCGATGTACGCAGCCATTTTTGTAACTGTCTGTAGTACACTACACAAAAGTGATGCAAACATTGTGACATAGGGGGATAAGCAGTCCAATTTGGTTTGCATTCCGCTTCACAGGGTAAGACATAG
>NW_017306489.1:1739211-1746771 GCF_000935625.1 Nanorana parkeri
CAAGGGTTCCTTTTGGTCTAGGAGACCCATGTAAAGGATTTACTTATCTGATCTCCACTCCCCCAGCAGCTTACAGTTGGCAGTCACCTCTCTTCCTGGTCGCTTTGGTTTGTGGACTGTCCTTTGGCATCCTTACATATAGTGCAAGGCTATGGGCCCCGGCATTGGATGTGATGTCCTCTTTGGGCCTCTGACTATTGGGGCCGAGGGGTGAAAAGACTGTGGGTGCCGTTCTTGGAACACGGATTGGGGATCAAGTAGGTAAAAGTCCTTCACAGTAGTGGTTCTCAACCTGTGTAACCTCAGGACCCACCTTTGTTCTTGGTCATTAAGTCGCACTGCATTAGAATGCACAGCATTGCGGTACCGCGCATTTCTTTGCAGGCAATTGAACTGTGAGTGGGAAGTACGTTTGGGGTGCCATTCAAATGAATGGCAATGCAACGCAACTCCCACACCACAACGCACGGTAGGTGTGATTGCATGGTACAGTGCATTAATCGCATGGGACTGTGCGATTAACGCACTGTACTAGTGTCAACGGGCCCTCAAAAACACTAAACAGACACACACACAACCACAGACACTCGCAGACATTCTCACACACACACATACACACTCCCAAAAGAAAATGCTTTCTTTTTTTTACGATCCACCCAGTTTCTCTGCCTTACGAGAACTGGAGTAGATCTTTAACCTGGGGTCCGTTGTGTGCTGCTGTGCTGTGATGGAGCTCCATCCATGTTTGCATTGTTTATTCAGCTCCCATGCGCACCTGTAGAGGTGCCGGGAGTCAGAATGTGACGTCGCTCCAGTCCAGGCACCTCTACAGGACACGTGAGGGAGCTGTAAGCAATGGACGTATGGAAGTCGACACACGGCGCCGGGCAGCATATTTTGAATGGCTGCTCAATGTGAGAACTGACAGTGCTGAGCTGGGGGAGGCTGAGGAGCCTCTCACCTAGCTCAGTGCTCCCCAACCTTTTTATCGCCACGGACCGGTCAACGTTTGATAATTTTACCGCGGCCCGCTGAGGGGGGGGACGTTGATTGTTTATATTTTAGATTGTTTTGATTTAATCATTTTAATTTAATTGTATTTAAACATGCCTTCAAAATAAAATACAGTTACACCAAAAAATTAATATAAAGTGATTTAACATTTTAACTCGCTAGAACGCTAAATCAATGAGAACCCTGAGCTTGTTTCTTTGCAACGAGACGGTTCCATCTGGGGGTAATAGGAGACAATGACACCCGAAGTGTGTTGCTTATGTCCAGTTTATTTCGTTGTTTTGTTTTGGTTGCTGTCACTGCAGAAAACCCCGCTTCACACAGATAGGTTGTCGGAAATGGCAATAGGGATTTAAGTGCTGTGGTGGCAATCTCAGGGTATTCCGCTTGCAGCCGCTCAGCTCCAGACATCACCTAAAACTGCCCCGATATCACGATATTTTGCGCATGCGCGGTATTGGTGCGGCTTTAGGTGACGTCTCTCAGCTCCCGGTTAACCTCTCGTCCTGGAAAGTTGGACAAACCCGAGAGAAATAAAATGGAAATAATTTAATGTTCCTTGGGCGGCCCGGTACCATTTGATCCACGGACCGGTACCGGTCCACGGCCCGGGGGTTGGGGACCACTGGCCTAGCTCAGTGGAAGGCATGCAGCGACCCACTGAACACGGGGTCGCAACCCACTTTTGGGTCACGACCCACCAGTTGAGAACCAAGGCTTTACACAATACCCCAAGACAAAAACGAGCAGTTAACCCTTGTAATGTTGGGGTAGCCCCACTGCAAGGGATTTTTTTTTCTTTTTCAGGAGATAGGCTTTAACTTCCTTCTGTGAACTGGAAACAGAGTCCCCTTACTACCATCTGAAAGGCAGGAACTTGGGCAAGGCTTGTGCGAGTAAGTGCATCTGTAGCGGAGCGCTGGGTCCCCTTACCTGTTCACTATTGGGCTCTTTGTGTGCCTATGGAAGAGACTGTGAAGGTTCTCATTCATCCAGGCCATGGTATATCTGCAAAAATTAAGTCAAGGCAACTGCTGTATTTTTTCCAGATATGGTAGAGACCCACTGCTGCCGCCAAATAAAGAATAAATAAGGAAATCGTATTGGTTCCCTGTAATGGGAGAGTGAGGTTAAAATCCCACACCTTCATGAGTCCTGGGGTGAACAGTAAGGCCCCATTCACACTGAGCGGATTGCCGAGCGATTTTGCGCATTTTTGGCGCGCGATACTGCCAGAAGTCGCCGGCCAATGATTTTCAATGGAGCTGTTTTAATGTACAGCTCCATGTCGCGGTCGGAAGTCGCGCCTCCACCACCCTTTTCTCTGCGGATGTCGCGCGATTTTTCTATTTTTTAATGCAGCCCGACGGTGAAGGTCGCGCTACCGTCGCTGGAACGTCGCCCCGACAGTCGCGCTATCCCGGGCCGCGTGGATCCGCTTCTAAAGGTATGTCGCTTAGTGTGAATGGGGCCTTAAAGGTCCATAGAACCCCCTTACATGGGCTCTACGTGAAATCCTATTATGTCTGACAAAATGTCATCTTAACATATTGCGCAACAAGCCTGTGTATTGTTCTCATTGTCCGTCTACCATTTGTACGTTGTCTTTTTTAGTAACATATGAACTGGATTATTTCTTGGCGGCAAAGCTAAATTTCGAGTGGTTACACTGGGCCACCAGCAGCTCTGTCTGTGACTCACTGTAAATTGGAAGCATTCCTGTCTCCTCTCCATTCTCCAGTGAACAACTGCTTCCCGGGACCGGTGGGTCTTTCCATCCATACTTGTGTATATTTAAAGTTATTACAAGCAGACATATCCGTTTTCCATTTCCCTATATGAAAGAGCCGTTTGTACCGTCTTCTGGATTAGCGCTCTCTAGGTGGAGAACTTTTCCTGTTCACCTTTAGCCGTCTGTTCCAGAAGGTTTTTATATAAATGGAAACCATGCATGTGCAGACATAAACCTTACACTGGACACACTATGGATAAGACTCTGTTCTGACATTTTCCCTCTTGTGTAAGCAGAGACTTTGTTTTTACTGCTGCGAAAGTTAAAAAAAAAGTGTAATTCTGTGTACATAGGAAAATATCACACTTTCCTTTCCTGTACTACCTTTTGCTGTCCAGCAGAGGGCACCAGATAGTCAAGGAACATTTTACTAGATGTTACTGGGCACAGAAGCAGGTCTAGCATTGTAGAATGCAGGGCAGTGCTGGGCCAAAAAGAAGCAAATGCCCTTTGGGGAACTTTGTGTTTGCAGAAACAGCCCAGCATTGCATGCTCCTCAGTGTCGTGTCTGTTTAAAGGAGAACTATGGGGTCAGTGTTTTTCCCCATAGTTCTCCTTAGGGTAACGGGAGGACACAAACTAGCGTCCTCCTGTTACCCTAAGCTCAGTATACCACGAGCTACAGCTCGTGGTATACTGAGACGCCGCAGCCGGAGCGGATCCTGACGTAGATGACGGGATCCGCCCAGCTGCATGAGTGACAGCTGGCTCTACCTATCTAGAGGCAGAGCCAGCTGTACCCGCCCCCTCCCCCGTCCGTTCCGCCAGTCAGCGCTGGCAGATCGGAGCAGGGAGAGGGGAATCCAGCCCCTCCCCCTGTCACGGCAGAGAGCCGTGACAGGATCGAGAGGCGAGCGAACCCGGTATGTGTTCGCTCACCTCCCGATCTACTGAGCCGACCTGTGACAGTCTCATTGTCACAGGTCGGCTAGAACTATGAGGTGAGTGAAAAGCACTCACCTCATAGTTCTCCTTTAATCCACAAAGTGCTTATGGACTGCCTGCATGGAGTACCTATATGGCAGGGACGGGCAACTATGGCTGTCCAGCTATTGTAGAACTACAAGTCCCATGAGGCATTGCAAGACTGACAGTTACAGGCATGATTCCTGGAGGCATATTGGGATTTGTAGTTATAGCACAGCTGGGGACCCGTAGTTGCCCACTCCTGCTATTGGTTATTGTGGCTAAATTGTGATGGCCGATATCAAGGCTGGATAATAAGAGAACAGCCGTCACAAAGTCAAAGTTCACTGCCAAGAGAATAGTCTAGTTTCTGCCATTGCAGCCTTCAATTTTTTCAGAGTCCTGGACCTGGATGGAGCAAGCGTGTAGCATGTAAAACTAGAACATCTCATCTACATACATGTTCTAGGTCAATGACTGACAAAGTTCTGAAGTCAGAGGGTCAGCATGACAGCCAGGAAGAGGGCAGCCATATTTATCTCATGATAGCTTTCCTCTAACGGGGTAACTGGTAAGTGCCATTAAAGCCTCCAAAATGTGATCCGGGTCTACTCCTTATTCCACCCTCAATTTTAACATTACATCTGGTGGTTTTCATTAGTTTACACACCCCTCTTGATGTAGCTGTTTCATTGTTTTGCTTATCCACCATTTTTAAGTAAGTCATGTGACAAGACAGACTCAAATCTTTTAAAGCGGGGATGTGGTCATCGGGTTGTAGTGGACACGATGTGGTCACATGATAAACCCTGTCACCTTGTCTACTCAGGGAACAGTGACAGTGTCCACTACAACCCGATGACACCTTGCCAGTCCTTCCATCACTAGAATCCCCAGTGTCAGCTGGTGCTGGACACTAAGGGGAACGGTGGCGTCACAGCCGATGTCATGCCACAGTGCACAGGTCTAGTGATTGCCTGCTAGACCTAGACCTGGAAGGAAGTAACATTCTCCTCCATAGCCCTAGGAATTTGTGTGGGCTGTTTTGTTGTAAAAAGTTCATCTGGACCCAAAACTATTTTACTTTGAATAGAGTAAGGGAAGAACAACCCGCTCCGTGTAAAAGATCGTTTATTAAAAGATGCTAAAAAAGTGGTTATGTACTCACAAGCCAGCATGTAAACCAAGCGTATCCAATGGTTCCTTTCTCTGAAGGCTTAGCAGCCCATCGAACACCACAATAAAGCCGTCTTCCAGCAGCGAGTGGCAGGGTTAACGCGTTTCTGGGTCACACCCCCTTCCTCAGAACCCTGAGTAGGGGAAGATTCAATACCACTCTCGTTATTTTATACAGTCTGAATCTCATTGAGGAGATTTCCCTTCACTTCCTGTCTTGTAGACCCAACAGGAAGCAAGAGGAAATCTGCTCATAGACAGTTGTCCCCACAGTGACCGTTCACAAAAATGTATCTGTAGTCGGTCACTTGGTCTAAGCTGTAGGGACAAGACTCAGGGCAGGTTCACACCATTTTCTGGACCCGATCTGGTTCCAGTGCAGTTCCAGTGCATTCAAGGACCAGACAAAATGAGACCTGCAGTATTTTTCTGGTTCGGTCTGGAACGGACTGTGGTGGTGTGAACAGAGGCCAGATATAGCTTCCGTATACATTAGAATGCATTTTGGGTCTGGACACAATCTGGTCTGGAGATGATCTGGATGTGAATGGGCCCTTAGCCAATGGCACCATTCTCTGAGCCTCTTTGGGTGGGAATCACATGACGAAAACTATTTTCATTATGTAACTGCCCTAATTAAATGAATAGAGTCGTTCATGCAGGTTGTGTTGGACTGCCTTGCCCAGTGACCTCCTAATGCATGGACAAGGCAGTTTGCCTCGTATACTAATAAGTCAGGTCACATGGTACCACTTCCTATGCCCATGCGTCGGTGCGCACTGCTGGTGCGAGCAGACCTTACACATACAAGGTCCTCTTTAGGATACATTCTATTTTTACAGGTGTGACACAAAAATGATGACATACTGAACATTGATTGCTTTTTGTAAGTGCAAGGGATGAAATGTGTTCCCATAACTGGCTGGTATGTTCTCGCTTGGCTGGTTCCTCCACTGGTGACTTCTGGGAATCTCTGGTCATCTGGATAAATCTGTAACTGTAACTCTATAGGGCGCCCATTAATGGACTGTCGGGACGCGTTCCTTGACACTAATTAACGCGTGGGATACAATTAATGGCTGCACCCAGCAGCGCTACATAAGACTCCTCGATTTCCTCTGGTGAGCCTTTGATCGCTAATTACTGCCGTTATTCCATAATCCCTCCAGTGGTGCGCAGTGACCAATCCAATGGATTTAATTGCCTAGTAGTTGAATCTTGCAAATATGTGCAAAAATAAATGTGAAGGGAAGGTCACAGGGGTCACGTGTACTATTGCACCTAAACCATTATGGGTACAGAGCTTACAAAGCAGTTTGTGTTTTCTCACCTCGAAATGGCCGCATTGGATCTCTAAATTGGTTATTTTTAAATTTTTCTATAGTTTATAAAGCTGCTCTAAACATTTCTCCCTGTATCCAAAGCAAACAAAACTATTGCAAATCACCCCCAGTTTACTGGACTTGTCTCATATGTTCTCTTCAATTAAAGAAGAACTCCAGGAAAACTTTGTCTTAAAAGAGAACTATGGGATAAGTGTTTTTCCCCATAGTTCTCTTTAGGGTCACGGGTGGACATATACTGAGAGCTCCGCACCCGGGACAGATCCCGACAATGCTGTTGAGATCCACCCAGCTGCGTGAGTGACAGCTGGCTCTGCCTATCTAGAGGCAGAGCCAGCTGTGCCCGCCCTCTCCCCATCCATTCCACCACTCAGCGCTGGAGGATCAGAAAGGGGGGAATCCCTGCGGGGAGCGGTAACTGACAGTCACCTCTCTCTGCAGGGAGATGATCGGAAAGTGAACGCCGGTATGTGTTCGCTCGCTTCCCGATCTATTGAGCCGACGTGTGACAGTTTCATTGTCACAGGTCGGCTCCAACTATGAGGATGAGTGATTTTTATCATAGTTCTCCTTTAAGCCTTGCACTGGGGCTACTCCTGCACTGCAAGGGTTAAGTGCTTGTTTGTGTCTAGGTCCTAAAATGACAACGATGTACTCACCCGACACTCTAAACCAGCCAGCTGTTACAGCGCTCCCTCCAGCCTGTCTCCCCCTCCACAGCAGCATTGGCATCTTCCTCAGCATCCTCATGTCTATACACTGGAGGGAATTTATCAAAACTGGAGCAGACAAAATCTGGAGTAGATTTGCCCTGCAGCCAATCAGCTTCTCTATCTCATTTTCAAATCCTACCTGAGCAAACTGAAGAGAGATGCTGATTGGTTGCCATAGGCAACTGCTCCAGTTTTGATATATTCCCTCACTGCGTACAGACGTGATGATTTACAGGAACTACTTAGACCGCTGCAGAGGAGGGGGAGAGACACTCCAAGGGCCAGTCTAAGAAGAAGCCGGCTCAGAGCATCTGGGGAGTATACCTTATTTTTTTTTTTTTTAACCTAGACAAAAACAAGCACCTAACCCTTGCAGTGCAGGGATAGGCCCACTTTAAAATATAAGAGGAAACAGCTGATTGGTCCCTATATGTCAACACCTATAATTATTCATATACTGTACAGTATAAGCATACAGTGTAAATGTAATACTAAAATAAGTGGCCATGGCATCAGTTACTGGGTTGAGTAATCATTCCTGGGTTGGATGCATAATGACATGGTTCTGTCTCTCTCTTTTCCATAGTTACATAGTTACATAGTATTTGAGGTTGAA
>NW_017306490.1:0-37738 GCF_000935625.1 Nanorana parkeri
CGATCTGTTCCCTGTGTCCTTCAATGAATGGGAGAGAAAATGTTTAGTTTCTGGGGATCGGAGCAAATTTGCCATTTTCAGTTTTGCTATGTGTTTGTTTAACCGTATTTTTCATCTTCCTCATGCATTGCACCTACACATATTATATATCATTATTACTACATAGTATTTATATAGCGCCAACAGTTTGCGCAATGCTTTACAATGTAAGGAAGACATTACAATTACAATACCATTCATGAGGGGAGGGCTGGATAGTTGTGTTATCAATCAATATATTGATTGATATACCAATTATCAGTATACTATATGTTAAAGGACAAAATGGGCTTTAGTTTGATGTGACATATGCATATATAAATGCTTATTTTTGTAATTAAAAAAAATACAAAAAACATTAAAAAAAACAAATTTTTCACAGTTTTGGCAATAACAATGCGTACATAATTAGTGTAGCTAACAAAAAGTAATTCATAATAAATAGGTCACAAAATTCAAACAGTGCAATACAATTTTAGTGTGGGACAATTTTAGTATGTGGTATGTTTGTTTCCAAACTTTATTAGCCTCCTCGGCACTATATTTTCTCATAATTTTTTTATTAAAGATATTTGTTTGTAAACTTTTTTGACTTATTTATACTTTTTTTATTTTTAAAAATTTTACAAACTTTATTTAATTTTTAAACTAGGGGGCAGACTTGTCAGCAACCTATGCTACCATTAGAAAGCCCAGTTATTTAGATAAAACTGGGTGTTGTTTAAATTCATCTGGGTTGAGTTTGACCAAATTAGTAAGATTTTTAGTATGCATGCTATTGATCCAGGAGTGTCTGTGCTTAAGGTGAACTTGTCACCACCGTACACTTAGCAGTCTGACACCCCTGGCAGATGGTAGGGCATAGGCTGTCATTATGATCCTTCTCAGCATTGACACCATTCATATGGTTTTACCACGTTTTGGCTCCTTTTCTGGGGAGTGTCCAGCTGAATTTCATAGCTAGAGAACACCTCAGGCTCTAGCTGCTCCTCTGTGCTGCTGGTGCTTGCATCTGAGGCTTTACCCAGTACCCTGAGCATCTTGAAGTGCCTGACGCCAGCCGCATTATGCAATGATGTCCTGGGTACAGAGCAGTGGCCTCAGGCTGTGGAACAAGTATCTCCCACAGATACTGGTGCAGCCAGTTGACACAAATGTGAATGCAGCCTTTCCACAGCTCATCGCTTTCCCATATATGTTTGTTTCCAAACTTTATTAGCCTCCTCGGCACTATATTTTCTCATAATTTTTTTATTAAAGATATTTGTTTGTAAACTTTTTTGACTTATTTAAACTTTTTTTATTTTTAAAAATTTTACAAACTTTATTTAATTTTTAAACTAGGGGGCAGACTTGTCAGCAACCTATGCTACCATTAGAAAGCCCAGTTATTTAGATAAAACTGGGTGTTGTTTAAATTCATCTGGGTTGAGTTTGACCAAATTAGTAAGATTTTTAGTATGCATGCTATTGATCCAGGAGTGTCTGTGCTTAAGGTGAACTTGTCACCACCGTACACTTAGCAGTCTGACACCCCTGGCAGATGGTAGGGCATAGGCTGTCATTATGATCCTTCTCAGCATTGACACCATTCATATGGTTTTACCACGTTTTGGCTCCTTTTCTGGGGAGTGTCCAGCTGAATTTCATAGCTAGAGAACACCTCAGGCTCTAGCTGCTCCTCTGTGCTGCTGGTGCTTGCATCTGAGGCTTTACCCAGTACCCTGAGCATCTTGAAGTGCCTGACGCCAGCCGCATTATGCAATGATGTCCTGGGTACAGAGCAGTGGCCTCAGGCTGTGGAACAAGTATCTCCCACAGATACTGGTGCAGCCAGTTGACACAAATGTGAATGCAGCCTTTCCACAGCTCATCGCTTTCCCATTCCTTATCATCTTCATCCACTGGTTGTATTTCGGCATCTTCTTCTGTCTAGGCTCTGCTACTGCAAGTGCTGACAGTTGTTGGTTGGGGTCTGAGAGGATGGCTAGTGATCACCAGTGTTTCAGTACTGAGAACTGGTGATGTCAGGATGGGTATGTACAACCAGCTTTATTAACTAAGGTAACAGGGTCACTTCAAAGACTAAAATAAAGTTCCAAGATCTGCTGCAACTGTTTGTTAGTGATAATTCACTATATATCATAATTATAATGTATCTAAAACTAAAACTTTTTTGTATTATTTTGTCATGAGGTTTTGGTTTTCTAATCGGGTTGTAATTGCTATCTTTTTCTACAATATGTAGATTGGCCTTCCCTATTTGTCCTAGTGACTACTGTCACCATGTCTGAAAGTGAGGTAAAAGCCAAAATTTGGAGTTGTCACCAGAAAAGAAAACTGGGAGAAAATCTTCAAGTAGGGAACATTGTTCACTTTGGAAATATTGTAGCACACTTCCTGTTGTGTCTACAGAACACAAAGCGAATGGAAATTTCCCCAATGTGACATAGATGACAACGAAGCTTAACAGGTTTTAACGATTCCCTACTATAGGATGAAAAAAAATTAATGTTTTGACTTTAGATATACTTTAAATATGTTAAGTTTCGAACAAACTATTTACAGCTAGTGCGGGGAAAGGTTAGAACCTCTGTGAGGTTTTTATTGGTGTCTCGTTCTCTTTCCTGTCACTTTCTGTATCAGTGACAGTACAGGAAGATGAGAAAACTCAGCAGGAACATGGCAGCTATAGAAGACCGACATATGTTCTAACATTTTCACACTTTACTAAGCATTCATAGATTAAAACCTATTTCCAGGTAAAAACAGAACTACCCTTGCAGTGGGGCTACCCCGAAACTGCAAGGTGAACTGCTTAATCTTGTCCTGGAGACCTGTGTAAAGGACTTTTTTTGTTTATCTGATCCCCGCTCCCTCTGGCTCTGAAACCGCCACCTGCAGCCTCTTCCCTCCTCAGCTCCAATGGTCAGAGGCCCACTGAGACGTTGGCACAAAAAAGCAGAGCCCATAGTCCTGCATTACAAGCAAGGAGACAGACTAACAATCCTGAGTTGGAGTGTAGGGGAGAGAGGTGAGCACCAACTGACGGGGTGGAGATCAAGTAAGTAAAAGTCCTTTTAGACAACTCTAGACAAAAATTAGCAGTTACCCCTTGCAGTGCCAGGGTAGCCCCATTGCAAGCTTTTTCTCCCAGAGATCGGCTTTAATAAATAAAAACATTTTCCTATTTAGTTCATGATAATTTAATCGTTTGAGAGAGCTGAAACTCAGCGTTTAAGGCATACACATGAAGCTAATTATGTTTATCTTTCTTACAGAGAGAAGCCAGTAGTGTTCTCGAAATTCTTGTAGAGTGCTCTACATTTATCCACTGAAATAATGTAAGTAGTTTTTAGATTCATAATCATTTGCCATATGTGAGGACAGCTATCATTTCATTTAGTAAGCTGCACCATCCCACTAAACACAGAATAAGTGTGCGGCTGTGTGTTTGTGCCATTTGTTATTGTGATACTGTCCTTCCAAGTTCTTGTTATTAAATGGGTTGGATTTGTTCATGCTGATTGCTGAAACAAGCAACTTCCCTTTTAGCACCTCTTTACACCTGTTGATGTCTGGTTTAACTTTCTGCTGCCAGTATTCAATGTAATGACAGTCTGGCTTTAAGTAATTTTCCCTTTTATGACTCCAGTTGAATTACAGAACATTAATAAAAACAAGCTTTGCATCGATATCTAACCCCTTTGCTGCAAGCACTAAATTAGTGTGATACAAAATAAATAAAGAACTTTAAACAAATGTGCCACGCTCTGTGTTAAACCACTACAAAATACAAAAACAGTGCAATCATATATATCATATATTAGGGTTGCACAGATACCAAGTACAGTACTCGGTATAAGTACGAGTACATGTACCGATACTTTTGAGATACTTTTGAGGTCCAAGACTAGACTAGAGAAAAATGCAAAAGTTTGGTAGTCAGCTGTCATTTGTAAGGAGCACACGGAGCTCCTGGGATTTGTACATCTCTGTTTTAATGTACACCTCTTGTAATCAACAGCGTAACATACATGCAATACATTGACCAGAGACTGTACTCCATTGGAAGAAAAGGAAGTGGGGTGGTTTACAGCTGTACAGAATAAAGGATTCAATTGGTGTCCATGCTTTTTCCAAGCCCCCCACTCATTTCTCCACTAATATCAATCCCTACTTCTTCCTACCATGTCCTGCCCCACCATTGCTGATTCCTGCTGCCCCTTCTTCTTTTGCATTCCTACTGTTGCTGATTCCCACTGCCTCCTCACCTATCATGCTCCACTGTCCTGCCTCTTTTACCAACCCTCTTGATTGCCCTTAACCCCATCTGCCTCCTCTACTGCCCCTTTCACAGTTGTTGGTGCCCATTTTCCTCCTCTTTCATACTAGTAACCAGGCAACATGTTTTCCTCAGACAGTATTTTTCAGTGCTTACGTGGTAAAAGCTACATCTATTAATCAATCCCTATTTAACTTTGCACATAATATTTAAAGCTTATGTAAGCTCTACAATTAACTTGCCTTATTTCCTTCTGTTTGGGCCCATTCACACCAGCGTTAATCTCATTAAAACCTGCGCTAGGTGTACTGTGTTGCCATTGATTTGAATTGCACCCCAATGCACCTCCTGGCGTGTGCTGTGTCAAAAAGATTTAGTGCATGCACTGCAAAGCGCTACTATGCACTGCCTCTGGGAGGAGCATTGGGGTGCGATTGAAATGAATGGCAACACAGTGCACCTAGCACATGGTACTGCATGCTAAGGGCATTGAGCGATAGTGTGCACTAATTGCACGGTATTGTGCGAGTGACACAGTGCTATGGTGTGAACAGGTCTTAATTTATAATTGAAAATGTTTTGTTATATCTGTTTAATAAGTACAAAATATACATGATGATCCTGCCAGAATTACCATTAGAAGAATTAGCAGTATTAGCAGTATATCCCTTGTTTTTGTAAACATTAACAAAGATTTGGTTTTGGAGTGATATTTGGCAGAAACCTTTGTTACAGGATCCATTGTTAGGCTGACATTTGTAATAGGGATTTAGTCTGGAAGTATAGGTGATAGTAGAATTTTTGCCTGTGGGTATGTCTGGCAAAAAAAAATACCAAAAATATCTTGCCTCGTTTCAGGCAGGTCTGCCCTCTGGTAATATGTACCCAAACCTATATATAAATGGCTTAACTTTTATTTATTTCTCAAAATCCAATTCACTGATTAAGAATGTATTAGGTCTAGGGTTGGATAGGGACAGGAGAAGCGATAAATGCATTTTCTAGTACATTTCTCTATATAATCCTGAATTATTTATTGGACTTTGCATATGAATTAATTTCACACTGGCAAGGGTTTTGAAAATTATTTCCTTACAAAAACTTCACTGTGTAGATGTATAGTTACAGAGCTGTAAAAATATTGTCAGGTGAGTGATGGGGAAAGCTCCGGCTCACTAATTGTACATATGAAACCGCATAATAATGTGATTTCAGCCACTGAGGAAAACTATTATTTTTAAAAACACAGCTAGTAATTTAACCCTCCCAGCAATCTCATATGTTTTTAAGCACTAGGCAAGTTAATTTATTTTCCTAGTCTATGTTGGCTTGTTTGTATAGGGACGATATAACTTAGCACAGTATGTAATTATCTAGATTTATGCATATTTATCCACCAAACGAATGCTTACTTGCACAACCCACTATGCCTGAAATATTGCACTGAGCAATGTTTTATGGTTTTATGGTCAATAAAGACCTACTGCATGCGATTTCAAATAAGTAGACATCTCAACAAAATAGCTGCTGATTAAGGCAGGGAAGCCAGCTTTGAATCGTGTTTTTTTTGTGAATGCTTTTATTTTTATTTGTAATTTCTCCCATTCAGAAAATGGCTTTTAATTCCTTATCCTTGTTTTCTGATAAGTTGTCAGCTTTTAAGATGCCTGATCAGACATACTCTGATCACATACTAACTGCGTAACACAGAACACGTTACAAGTCCTTGGTATGCTTTTGAACTAATCCGCAGTAAGTACCTAACCTTTATAGAGGCTCTATAAGCAGATACCATGTATGCTGGCAATAACACGGGAAGTGGCATGCCTGGTGGAATCAGGTATGTGGCAGCAGTTAGCACTGCTTGCCCAAAGCAGGGCTAAATGTAGAAAACAACTACCCGCTCGGCGCCAGGAGCGGCATGTCCCGGGCATCAGGAGACAGGAATTCCACACCCCTGCTGCACCTCTACTCCCTGCTGCCCTGAGGCTGGGCCTTGGTTGGCCTTGTGGGAAATCCGGCCCTGCACACAACCAGAATACTGTTTGCATTGTCTAGCACAAAAAAAGGTTGCCATGGGAGTGTTATGCTTGTAGGATCATGGGTTTCCTGTGGTTACAAGCATGATGTTGCACAGAAAATGGAGAGATGAGCACCATTTCCACAATTTGACCACCAATTATTACTGGCCAGTGGAAATTGTTCTAGGCTCTGTATTTACATTTCTTAACGTCTCTTTACACTTGGTGCATTTGCTTGGATTTGGAAACAAGCCACCATTTGTCTCTGCAGAACAGATCATTTGTAATAGCCAGCAAGGAATGAAAACTCTGCTCCCCCTCCCCTGGTTCAGTAGGGAATTGCCTGATTTGACCTCTTGCTGGGGTCTATCAATAAGGTGAGCACCCCTATATCTGGTGTGGTGCATTTGGTGAAGGAACAAGAAATATTCATCACTATTGCTATACTTGGACATTTTTGCAGATTTATGAAGATTTAAAGACTTTGGACCTGATTGATTTTTTTCACTGACATTTGTTTGAGTTACTGTTTTTTTTTATACTCTTTATATCTGATCATTGTTGTAGCTCGGCACATTTAGTTATTTATTTTTCACCCCTTGTAATGTATCAGCCTCTTTTTCATGAATATTTCGAAAGGTTTGTGATAAATTTGGACACCTAGCTGCCTTGACTGACATATTTTTTATCCAAATACAGTTACATACTTTGTTTTTCTATGTAGGCATAGCTGATCTAGGTCTCGAATTTTTTATTTATAAGACATACATTGAAACATAGAGTCTCATCCATCACATTCTAAAAATTTGGGACTCGCCTCATCTTCCCCTTAGCACACTCAAGGGAAACCCCATGTTCCTCCCAACAATGGACAGCCCTATTACCTTTAGTTGGTGGACGTCTCATGGATATCTCACAGCTTCATACTTCCTGAGTGACTCCAGGGTACTTGGGGATACCATAGTCTCCAAATCCCAAACCCCACCTAGGGAAATGTTTTGCTAACATCAGATTCTACAGTGAATCCTATTCCTGATCTTAGGGACATTTCTACTCCCCTTATACGTTTTGAGCAGATTTGCTCCAAGCGTACCTCTTGCCCTAAACGTATTTATTTGGTTTACTTACAACTTTACTCTCTATCTTCTCCCTCCATACATAGCTATGTGGTACATTGGCATTGAGACCTAAACAAGACCAAGATTGATCCAGTATGTGAACTACTATTTCTACATGCGCTCGAAACATCATGACTCAAGAATTGACCTATAAGGTGCTCACGAGGTGGTGTCTGGTCCCATCTAGGATTTTCCTTTTTCTTACCGCGTACCCTAGTTGTTGTTTAGGGAATTTAGCATCAAGGGTGATGTCATGCATATCTCTTGCTTTTGTATCACCCCACACTTTGAGTCCCTCACTTTGTTTTCGTTTTCATTATTTACTGAATGATGCTGCTTTCACAATGTTTTGCTCTTGTAATTAATCTAGGTTTTGATTCCTTGAAAACTTTAATACATACATTGAAATGGAAACATAGAAGTGTTGTGGCAGAAATGGAATAAGTGGTCTATCGAGTATGTCCATTTTAATGTATTTTAGTTTTTTGCTTGTTTTTTTCTCTTTTTTCTTAATTTAACCTGTTTATCACAAGCATGTTTAAGTTCACTTACTGGTAACTGACTCACTACTGGACGTCTGTTCCAAGCATCCACTACTCTTTCCACCATGTTTGTCTTATAGTAATTATACAACACCTAATCAACCTAAATTGCCATTACTTTTGACAAGCAAGGCTTAAGACAAGTTCTAGAAAAAATGCAGCAGAATGTGGCTTTTTCTGCACTGACACAAACCTGGACAATTCATTCTAAGGGATTGATTTACTAAAGTGAAATAGGCTGTTCATTCACTTTGAAAGGGAATTTGCACTAAGCAGGAGAAATTTGCCCTTAGTTTAGTGAATGAGGGGAAGCTCTGCTGACTTGACCCAATCATGTTCAAGTGAAAAAATGCAGTTTTTTTTTCTTTTTTTGATTGGGTATTCCTTACAAAGTGAAGTTTCACCACTTTAACTAAGCTAAGGGAAACTTCCCCTACAAAGTGCAAATTCCCTTGCAAAGTGAACAGTCTATATGCCTTTAGTAAATCAACCCCTAAGTGTAGGATTAAAATTGGACCACTAAAAACTGCCTGTCAAAACAATCAGTACTTTCATATAGACAGCTGATGCCACAGACACTTTTCCTGTTGATCTTGGCCCCCAAGAATCCTGATTTGTCAATAGAGCTGCCTATCAATACGGCAACCAATAGGAGGCAGAAATGAGATGAAGCCAAGCTCAATTTTAAATAAAAAATTGATATTTGCATATAATAGCAGTATCTAATATCTGCTGATTGTTTTGACATGTAACTTTTATTGTAACCCTCTGTCTATGACTTTTTTCATCATACATTTGGTTGTTATTGGCCTGTTTGTGAATTTTCAGGTCTACTTTAAGAGTGTCTTTGAAGATGGGAACAGCATGTTTAAACTTTTTCCATTCCTTTGAAAGCCTTACATTGTTCCAGTTAGTGTTCAGTCTAAGGCAGTGCACTTCGGTTAGGTTCACCTGGGGGTTGAGAGAAAATACATTTTTACTTTTAATCAAAGTACACTTATTCTTTTCCCCCCTTCCTTGACCTAAACAATCCCACTCTCATCCTCTGCAGATCTGTGCTTACTGAGATCCAAGGGATGATGCTCTGCTGTTTGTAGACATCCAGTACTGCAAGTCTCCCTCTCCTGGCTGCATCCATCTCCCTCTTGGGAGATGGCACCATAGAAGTCTATAGGGTGGGAAATGTGCAGGTGCGGCCAGCAGAGGTAGCATTGCACTGCTTGAATGTAAACAATAGAGGAACCGTGCCCATCAAATCTCAGTAAGTTAGATCTGCGGAGATGGAGGATGGGATCATTTAGGTCAGGGGTAATGAACAGAAAGAACAAGTGCACTTTGTTTTAAAGTGCACATATCCTTTAAAATGTTTCTAAAATGCCTATAGCAATGATATCCATTGCAAGCATATTTTAGATGCATTTTGGAGGCATTGGAATGCATTATCCGAAGATGTTAGAATCCTGTCTTTGTTTGCAAGAAAAACAATTCCTCCTTAATCATGTCCTTAATCATGTCCAGACTCTTGTCCTAGCACTTTGCAAAGCAGAAAGTGAGTCACCATCACACCGTGTGCTGGTAACTCTCTTTCTACTTTGTATGTATGTGACAACCATGCACTGGTCACTACATCACACACCAAGAAGATCACAAGGGACATTTCAGTCAGGTGTGTGATGGGACATTGTTACCTAGCCCTCTGCAAATGAGCACCACTTGCTATAGGTGCGTTTAGAACATATTAGCTGCAAATCCAAAGGTTGCAGGCCAGATCAAATACAACGTGGCATGATGCGGCCCAAACACACTTTTTCAAATATGTATTAAACCGTGCACTGTTAATGTAAAGAAAAGGCATTGGCTTTGCAAAGTGTTTAGATAGCATCTTTAATGCAAAGCAAATGTGTGTTCTATATGCACATGTGAAGGAAACCTAAACCTTATATTTGCAGTTCTTGTCTTTACCGTTCTGCTGTAAAGAGCTTAGTGGTATCTGACTCCTTTCTATGGGTAATCCAGGTTACAGACATAATCTGGTTGTATACTATACGCACACATCCACTCTTCCTTTTCCAGCTTTTATAGAATACTCTTCTATTGAGTAACGTTCTTTGGTTTACTAAAGCACCCCCAGCATCTCGATCTCCATGAAAGACTTGATTCTTCCCACTTGCTTACTGCATTCCATTGATTTATTGCATGTTGCATGTACACCAGCCTTCTTATTACCTTAGTGAACTTCAAGCTTCTCTGTAACCTCATCTATTAAAAGGCAGTTTGTCAATGTTAATTGATTGCCAGCCACTGAGATCTTATGCCCAATGCATATTGGTGAAAATAGCTGTTCTCTGTATCTTTATAAGACACATAGAGTAAACGTCTTCATGGCATGGTCTGTCATTACAAATAATAGCAAAATACTAGATTTTCATTAATTGATAGATTATTGCGAATGACTCATTTCTGTAAAGAAACAAATGACCTGTTTATAAAAGAGCTCTATTTTATTTTACAGTACAAATATTAGGTTGTGAGAAAGGTTTATTATGTTTTGTACATTTTTATCAAACATGCTGCATTTTTTCGCAGTGCACTGTATGGCTCTACAGATCACATTGTACACACAAAATAAAGCTAAAAAATAAAAGTAAACAGTGTGGTGCGCTGAAACATCATAACATCACCCCACCCCCCCAATCGGACCTCAGTGAGCACACCAGAGTGCACATCTATAGCTTGCAGGCTCGTGGGAATGAGCCCCTAATCTTACAGTTTGCTTACTGTACCATCTACTGTTAAATCGGACTCTGCACCTTTTTAGCTAAATTGGTACTTCATGAAAGGCATCATTCCTTTTCAGGTAGACCTTAGTCTGTGGCATCAAATGTGCTTAATACCTCTCATGATGGTATTCCAGTATGTAAATTCCTCTCTTATTTCTCCTGCCTTTATTCATATTTTTCCCAACATTTACATGCAGGCCAAGTTGTTAAACAAAAATGACAGTGATGGCGGATAGGACAAACTATAATACTGCCAGTAATGCTTATATCACTTCCCTTTAAGTCGCATGGTGTTTGCGGTTGCAGCTGCTCATCTGCCACTTTTGCAAGACATTATAGCCTTTTCTCCCACACATGGCCAAAGGCACACTGTTTCTTACTGCTGGGTGGCAGGGAAAGAATATGGCAGAAATTAACTTTCCATGAAGTGTTTTAAGCACCAACCAGTGGCATAACAATCACCATAGTGACCCAGGCGGCTGCTATGGGGCCCGTGGCTCAGGGGGGCCGGCCAGGACATCCCTAATGCCGTGCGGGCCGCCTGGGTCGCTATGGCATCTCATGCTGCTGGTTATCACTGGTGGCTGTGAATAGGAACGCGCCGCTGTTCAGATCAGCAGCAGCTGCGGAGGAGGAGGTTGGACCCGCCATGGAGGAGGAGGTGGGGCCTGGAGTAAGCAGCAGAGGAGGAGGTGGGGCCCTGTGATGGAGGAGGTGGGGCTCACCAGAAACTGTGGAGGAAGAGGTGGCTGACAGCAGTTCGGGGCTGACAGGTAAGGGGTGTTACCAGCCCACCTGAGACCCTGCAGAGCCCACCACAGAGAGTCTATGGTGGGCTCAACAGGGTCACTCTCAGGTGGGCTGTGTGGGATCTCAGGTGGGCTCTGCAAGGCGCGTAACTAGAAATCACAGTCCCCATACAAAATTTTGCTATGCGGCCCTGTGATTTCTAGTTACGCCCCTGGCACCAACTATCTTACCATTTACTATGTTGGAGTTTCTGAATTTCTTGTAATTCATGTTCCATTAGTTACCACCGATCTGACATGTTGTGTAGTGTTTTTATCTATTGTTTAATACAGATATTTTTCTTCTAAACGTCAGCTAGTAATGTACCTATTTCTGCAGATGCAAGATTCCCCAGGACCTAGGCTAAGGTTTTATCTCCTATGCATCTATATAGAGAAGACTTGGTTCTAATGAAATGTGTAAATTGTATGAATGTGCAATGCCAAGAGAGTGGAACAGGTGTGGCTCCCTCTTATCTTTGGGGGTCAGACAGAGCTATAAGATGTCTGCCCTTGTTCCATTGTTGTGCTTGTCTCAGTGTGCCACTTGCTAATCTCAACGATTTCCTATTAGGGACCCTTCATCTTGTCTCGTAGTGACGTCAGAATACATCTATCATCTTGCTACTGTAACAGGTGGGGATGGTGAGCTATTAGTCAACCTTTAAGCTGTGTTTTAACGACTGCTCATCTTCCTCTGACATTCACAGCTATCTCGCATACTGAGCCACTTTCTGGAACACACACAGCTATCTGTCTTTCCCCTTTTCAAACAGTGACACACTCAACAATCACCATAATGTTCCTTTCTCACAATCTGTGGCCTGCAATGCTGTGCTACATTAAAACATGACTTGTGATGCACACAGCTATCCTACTACCTAATCTGTGCATTATGAGGAACTGTCTGTCATTTTACCTTTTTTTCTGTGATGTTATGACTAAGTACAGATATGAAATCAAATACCTGCTTCCCAAGCTGTTCCTGTTGCAGTGCAATTATACTTGGCTCCATGTTCTTGTACTGCCTATTTTGACATTTTTTAAAAAGAAAAGTGCATTAGTTGCCCTGCTTCATCATGTGCCTATGCACTAGTAGCACTCAAATATGGCCATGTATGGATAGCCTACAAAGATTTATGTTCTTCAATGTCATGGGCTATGCAGTTGTACTAATATGTTTACATATCCTTGGCATGTAAACAGCCCAGTTGCAAGATTTCAAACAGCACATAGAGACGCCTGAACACTTCTGGAACATAATACTGTAATTTGGAGTGATGAAACCAAAACTAAATTTAATGGTCACAACCATAAATGCTATGCTCAGAGAAGCGTCAACAAGGCCATATATGAAGTGAAGCACATCATCCCTACCATGAATATGGAGGGGGTTCTGTGCAGTTGTGGGAGTGTAAACAGCAGAACAGGGAGTTTAGTAAAAAACGATGACAAGACAGTATATTATCAGAAAATGTTGTAGGGAAATGTGCAATCATTAGAGTGGAAGCTGTGCATAGGGGGGGCACTTAGGCTTTCAAAATTTGACAATAATCTAATAATGAACATAAGACCAAGATGACCCCTCAGAGGCTGCAGCAGAAAAAAATAAAGGTTCTGGAGTGGCCATCACAATATCCTTACCTCAACATAAACTCATCAACAATATATAGGTCACTTTTCACCAGATTTTTATTGCTGAACTGATTCTGATCAGTTACAAGAACTGATTTTAGAAGTTCTGGAAAACAATGATATCCATATTATTTTATCACAGGTATCATACGGAGGGGTTTTTCCCTTTTATTATTTTGGTTATAGCCTTGAGCAGTTAAGAAGACTAGTGCAAGGTCTGGTATGGGCAGTGTAGTCTCCATCAATCCCCCAATGAGAGCACCCAACCAGGGAAATATGAAAATGGCTTAGAAAAGGAGAAGGAGGAAAGAAAGAGGAGGGCAAAGATAAAGAAAGAAAAAGAGGTAGATATCAATGAAAATTTTCTATTTAAGTAAAAAAAACATTACTCTGCAGTAAAACCTTTTATCTTATCTTTATCTTAATATTGAAAAAAAAACAATTCTGGGTTTAACCAGTCAATTTTGGCATATAAAATCTTAATGGTGCGCATAAGTTGGGGTATAGCTTTACCTCTTTAATTAAGCCAATGGAAAATTTCTATTTCTTCTACATGAAAATGATCTTTGAAATTAAATGTGGGGCGTTTTGTTATGATATATTATTATTATTATTATACAGGATTTATATAGCGCCAACAATTTGCGCAGCGCTTTACAATATAGGGAAGACATTACAATCACAATACAAATCAAGACAAGATGGTAAGGAGGGCCCTGCCCCTGAGGGCTTACAATCTAAAAGGGAGGGGGAAGTGATACATGAGGAGGGTGCCCGTAGAGGGGGATGGTCACTATCTGGATGGACACTGGAGTCTCAGTGTACAAATGTATGTAACACTATTATTGTGGTTATGTTTGTAACTAGATTAGTGCTTTCTATACATTTTTGGATCTTCCTTTGGTGTATTTTATTCTAGATCAATTCATTGGGATGCATTTAAAATGCACTTACTATTCACATGAGATTGCAGATCTCTGACTAGAGACACTTTTTTTTTCCTCTGACAGTTTCTTAGCTCTGATGTATACATACTGTATATCAGAAATAATGTAGGGCTAGCAGGGATGTCACCAAATGTAGAAGATCTATTTTCTAGCTGGCACAGAAGGCTATTCTTTCATTTCAATTGCCTTGAGGTCTGCAGCAGTAATATAATGGGGTCAGCTGCACATTAGCCCATAAGGTAAGAAAGGCCTTAGCTTAGACATGATTCCTGGAAGAAAAGGTGCTTTGCTGGTTTTCCAGGAATCAATGCACACATTTAAGTAGGTCCTGGATAGACAATACATTAATACTATATCATACAGCAATGACGTTATTAACCGTATTTAGCCTTAAATATACAGTACCTTCTAACGTCACCCTTCTGCAAAATTCTGTTTCCAGTTTCCATATATTTTTCAGTGTTCAGGTAATTGTGTTTATAGACCTTAGTTAAAGTAGACATCTAAAAAGTATAAGATGAAAGTGCTGGGGGAGCCAAGTGTCATCACTAGATTTGGAACTGTCAGAATTTAGCACTCACTATTGGGCAGCTATTGTTGTACAATACCATTCCTTGTGCATTGTTTGAAGACATCTGTGGTCCCTAGGATCTAGCCGGAAGGAGTGTGACATCAGACTTGTCTAGGAAGAAGACAGGGGTAAGATAAGTACCATTTTATTGCAAGGTCTGCTTTAAGAGCGTGTGGTGCTCATGGTTTTGCAGAGACTGTGGCCATAAAATACAACAACGAAGGGATGTCTCAACAGACTTTTTCAACTTTCTTGAGATTCCACAACTCAGTGTTCAGTCTCCATGCACTCTGGAACAATAACCATATCCTCCTTTTTTTAAAGTTTCAGTGCACTAAAATTAGAAGTGCATGCCAGTAAAAGCCAAATGTTGACAGCACTTGATCTAGCAATGGGTGCCACATCTGTAAAGGTGCCCATACACTGCACGATTATCGTACGAGAATTGCAGGAAATCCCGCGATCGTACGATAATCGTGCAGTGTATGGAAGGCTTGCGACCGTTTCTACTGTACGGTTGCACAACTTTTGTATTTCGAGCATGTTGGAAAACCAGCCAAGAATCGTACGATTTTCAGCTGGTTTTTAGCATGATCGAGAGATAACTGCCGAACGGGCCCGTTCAGCATTGCAGTCATCGGAAACTCGCCCCTCAGGGAGGCGGGCTTGCAATGATCGCAAGTACGATCTGCCTGTCCAAGATGGGCAGATCGTACGTTTTTAAAAAATTACTTTACAACCCTCGCAAGACAAAAGTTTTGCGAGGGTTGTAAAGTGTATGGCCACCTTAAGCCTAAATTACAGTATCACAATTACCTCTGACAGCCGTTTGATTTTATACTTCACAGGGTTCCAGTTTAAAGGGTGATCACATCAGTGGGAATATTCTCAAGATTCAACCACTAAAATTAATATTATTATTCTTGAGGGTTTTCCTAATCTGCCCTCCTACCCACCAAAAGCTGTATAAAAGAAACAGTGCAGAAAAATATACAGAAAAAAATATTAATAAAGAGAGACAAAATATATAACAACAGTAAAATAAAAGGGAATAAAAGGTGAAAACTTAACAGTCCTGGTTTTAGGAGTTCAGAGTTCAATAAGCAATAGAGAGGTATGAGGGGCTCTCCTTCAAGCAAGCTTGCACAGATGCTATCCAGATATTAAAATGGAACTTTTCTGCGATATTAAGACTTCATGATGTTGCTGGAGTTCCTTTTCTTGAGGTTTCAAAACAAGAGCCTCTCTAGCTGCCTTGGCAGCATCTTTTTGTCAGCCCTCTAAGGGGTGTCACGTAGCTGGCACCTAGGACATTGCTGGGGAGGGAGAGTTGGAGGGACGAGCCTTTATGATTTCCTCCTCTGCTCCTCCAAAACGGTTACATTCATAGCTTAAGATGATAGTGAAGTATTTATATTTAATTTTTATATTTATTTATATTTAAGTATTTATATTTATATTGTAAAGCGCTGTGCAAACTATTGGCACTATATAAATCCTGTATAATAATAATAATAATAATACGGTCCGGCAGCCTCTACATTATCATGTGTCATGATGTTACTTTTAGATTGAATCTAAACATGCCGCAAATATGAATGATGGGGGGCCAGGAGGGTAAATGTCGCCTGTCCAGCCGTGGCTCATTCTAAACTATTATTTCTTGATATCTGTGTTCACGTTTCTCGTTGTGGCGAGACACAGGTATTTGTGCACTTCATTTTACAATATCACTGTCCAATTCCGAATTATGAAATGTAGCTGATATTGTAACACAGGTTTATGACTTGTGTGTGAATGCTAGGTCATTCATTCTACCAGACCTGCTTGTGTTTATATCAACTTGTCAACTGGTAATAGATGAGTACCTGGTTACATGCCTTTAATTAGGGGCAACCATAAAAGATTTAGAGGGTTATTTGGGACTCTCACTTGTTAAGTAGTGCTGGGGCAATAAAGATCACAGACCAGATTAGGACAGGCCTCTGCTTTTTTGGTATGTGGAGAGAAAGTTAACTAAATGAAGGCCTGGGGGACAAGAGAATGCTATATTAATATTAATAGACTCAAACTCCATTATCGTAACAGACATTAGTTTTTTTGAAACATAATACTCTTACTTAATGACTGGACCTCCAGACTCAGGCCTTAGTGTAAACACATGGCTAGTCCCAGGCAGTCCATAACAGCCTCCACCCAGGCAGGATCTGGGAGAGGATTTGCCTTGCTGTGTCTGTGTGGAGACATACACAGCCTACTAGCACACCCAAGGGTAGCTCTATAGGACCCTGCAAAGGAAAGTAGCCACCCCAAAACAGGATATCAAGGCCAGCACTCAGGCACTAGCTGATTCTACAGGAAACTAAAACTTTCAATCATCAAGGAGCAGAATCCATTGTATATGATTTCATCAGCATTTGGAATAGCTTAAAAACCTTAAACTAGAATGAAAGCAGCAATAGATGTAAAACTCAGATTAAAGTAAACCTGGTGACTTACCTAAACATATTTGTAATGTATCCTGGACATCATTAGTAGTTCACTCATTTTAGACTGCAGTGGGTTAGCATACTTTTGTCAAACTGCAATCCTGCGTGCTTATTTAAATCGGGTAAAAGGTAATGTGCTCAGTGCTGCAACCTGTACCAATCAGCAATCAGCTTTCACTCATCTGACTAATGAAAAGTGAAATATCATTGGCTGTTAAAGAAAGCAGTGCTTTATCTTTGGTTTTATTCATTATAAAAATAAGTCTATTTGTGGTGTTGCTGTTCTGGATTTTAAACTCCCACCTCAGGTAATAGAGGGTCTGTTTGAGTTACCCCCCAACTCTTGTATGATGTTCAGGTGGTTCTGTCTCAGTGTCTGCATAATTTAGTGATTTAACTTAATGCCCCAGAGCTGCCTCAGAATAGAAAATACACCTGCTTTGAAAATTACTCGGAGCTCATCCATGAATAAATGGGAGGCTCAGGAGGCCAGGGCTCAGCATTAAGAGGAGAGAAAAATGCTAATTTACAGGGGATTGATGGGATTTCTTTTGCCTTATAATATTTAACAGTTTCAGCGCTCAAAGAAATATTCTGCACTTCAGAGCCCCGGCCCTGTTTATAGAATGGTCATGATGTCCATTGCACTTTGAGGTTTTAAATGCATGCAGCGTTCAAGTGAAAAATCTAGTATTAATGCTACAAATTGAAAAAGCTGCCGTTTATGTTAAATCCTGCAAACTGGCTGAATTGCTATATATAACAACTGGCAGCACTGTGGTAGTCTGCAATGAAAGCAGAAAATCTGGAGCATGGTAGACTGAAAATACAAGTTTCTGGGGTGTCCTGTTTGACCTGTCTGGTGGGTTTAAAAATCAAATGCATCACAGATGCCCCTCCCCCCCCCCCCCCCAAAAAAAAAACATTTTCCAAAAGTATATTAGACATACAATGTAAAAATGTGTTATCCTTCAGTGGGCATTAATATAGTAAATGAAAAAAACAATCTGCGTTGTGAAGTACAGGTAAACATCCAAATTCAGTAACTTAAATGCCACATTCTGTAATTCACTATATGTACAGGTGAAACTCGAATAATTAGAATATCGTGCAAAGTTCATTTATTTCACTAATGCAACTCATTACCTGCAAAGCAAGATAGTTCAAGCCGTGATTTGTCATAATTGTGATGATTATGGCTTACAGCTCATGAAAACCCCAAGAACCCCAAATCCACAACCTCAAAAAAGTAGATTATGACATGCAATCAATAAAACAAGGATTGTACATAGAACAATATCGGACCTCTGAAAAGAACAAGCATGCATATGTACTCAGTACTTGGTTTGGGCCCCTTTTGCAGCACTTACTGCCATTACTTTTGCACGATATTCTAATCGAGTTTCACCTGTATATGTATATTGAACCAACATAATTCTTAACAACTGTGAGGGGAAAATGCAGTTACAAGTGAAGGTCAGAAATAGACATGTGCGATTCGTTTCGTCCCGAATTGAAATTCATACGAATTTCTGTAAATTCGGACAATGAAATGCATCCAAATTTTCGAATGACAGAAATAACGAATCTGAATGAATCCAAATGTTTGATAACGGAGTTCAGATACATACAAATTTCATTTGGAACGAAAAACAACACGCGGAGAGCTGTTATTTACCGCTCTCTGGCTTCTCTGCATTTGTATCTCAAATGAAAACAAAGTAACACAATATTGTTACAAAATGTAAATAAAGAAGCTGAGAGATCTGTGTTATTCTGTAACAGCTTCTGCTTATTTGAGGACACTTCCATCCAGTATGTAAATAATCTGACAGCTGTCACAGAATACACAAAAGTGTTAAACTGCCCACAGAAATAATAATAATAATAAAAAAAAACAGACCCTTTAGGTCTGGTAGGAATGTTAAGGGGGACGCGATGTCATAAAAAAAACAGCGTGCGGTTACCCGGCAATTAATACCAGGAATTTTAAGGGGAAGCCCAATGCCAAAAAAAAAAGTGGGGTCCCCCCTAAAATCCCATACCAGACCCTTAATCTGGGCAGCAGCCTGGAAGGGCATGAAAGGGGGGGGGGACTAGTGAGCGCCCCCTCCCTTTACCACACCCCCTGGAAAAGCACCTTGCCCCCATGCCGATGGGGACAATGGCCTCTTCCTCACAACCCCGACCCAGTGGTTGTGGGGGTCTGTTGGCTTCTCTGCATCTGGGTACCCCCTTTCATAAAGGGGCACCCAGATGATGCCCCCCTCCCATGTAAATGAGTAAGGGGTACTTGTACCCCTACTCATTCACTAATGGGTTAAATAAAACGTAAATAAGCACAAAAGTTTGCTCCTCTGTGACTGACATCAGGCAGTGGGTGGAGCATTAGCCAGCCTGCTATTGGCTATTTCAATTTTAAATAGCTAGTAGCAGGCTTTGTTTATTTCTGCCCACTGCCCGATCGGGGAGCTTTTCTTTTTCATTTGTTGGCCGACGCTGGAATGACTTTGTGGGGCATTTTTTTCTTTTTTGAAATAAAGGAATTGTCAAAAACTCGTGTTGTGTTTTTTGTTCAATTAGAGGAATTTTTCAAAGGTGTTGTGTGCTTATTTACATTTTATTGAACCCTTTAGTGAATAAGTAGGTGTAAAAGTACGAAAGAGGGTACCCAGATGCAGATGAGCCTCCCTGCCCACAGACCCCCACATCCACCAGGCCAGGGTTGTGGGGAAGAGACCCTTGTCCTCATCGGCATGAGGACAAGGTGATTTTTCATTTTTTTGGGGGATTGGAGTTCCCCTTAAAATTCCTACCAGACCTAAAGGATCTGGTACGAATTGTTGGGGGAACCCCATGCTGTTTTTTTTTATTTATTTTTTATTGTTCCTGTGGACTGTCAAAAGTTAAAAAGAAACAAAGTAAACTTTTAATGTCACTTTTCTGCAACAAATGTTAGTCAATTATCATTTAACTCATCAGGAGGTAACGAAAATTCGGATTCATCTGAATGCCGAAACAAAATTGACTTTCAGATCCGAAACACGAAATAATGAAACATCTGAAACAAAACTAAACAAATTTTTTGCTGGCTTACATGTCTAGTAAGAAATGATGTATAAAATAAAATAAAAAAATCAAAGTTCAGGAAATATTTAAAGTATATGGAAAGGATATAAGAATATAGTATTTTTTATAAAGGGGAATCCCCCCAGCAGGAAACAGACAGTAAAAATAACCCTATAGGGCTTTAAACTGCTCCCTACTCTATCGAAAACTAAAAAAATAAGTTCTGGTTATACACAAATTTTAAGTATGTCCTGTCTACAGGTTCATACTTGGCATGCCAGCAACAATGATTGCAAAAGAGGCCTATGACACATGCCTTGGGTGACAGGGTCTACCATGCCGCTGATCTGCTCACAGCCTGTACTGATAACAACTTCATCCTTGCTCTTGTAGTAGTTTTTATATGCAACAAAAAAAATGAGGGAATCAAAGGACACACAGGGAACAAAGCAGGTAAGTAGCAATTCGCAGAGATCCAAAGGCATCCGGGGGCAACAAGTGAGCAGGTCTTTTAACACATAGGTTCAAAGTGGATTGGCAGGAAGCCAAGCACCTTGGACAGGAAGCAAAACCCGGTGCCAGATCGTAGCACAGGGAAGTGTGACAGCTTCTATTCTTCCGCCTTCCAAATAGTGTTACCAACAGATTCACACCGTGCCTTGCCAACCACCTATAAAATAAAGGTGAGAAACAAAAATTAAAACCTCCAGATATTTGGTAAGGTTCATTCCATAAGTGGTGGGTAAAGTGTTGTGTGACACTGTTGGGAATTCTATTTGGAAGACTGAAGGATAAAAGCATGTATTTCTTCATTGATATCAGATTGCAATGGAATTTTGGGACTATTACAAACCACAAGGATATTTATTTATATTTTGTATGGTATTTTTATATACTGTATGTTGATGTCATATGTGTATTGAGTTTATTTAGGGCTGCCATTTTTGTGTTGTATATAATAGCATATTATTGTGGTGTGTGTGTGCAGTGTTAATTGGTTATTTTAGCTTGCAGTTGTTTTGCCAGTGAAACTAGTTAGATTTTAGTGCATTCCCACTGAACACAGCAGGGTATAAAACATGATTTTCACGTATTTGATTTTTTTTTTATCGTGGCCCACTATATCATATATTTTAGAAAAAACTGTGTAACCTGGGTGGGGGAGTTATCATATTAATTGCGAGTGTTTGAACTCGCATTTGGTCTCATGGGATATATGTGCGCTAGATTTATGTTGCTAGTGTAATGTTCATAAATGAGATTAAATAGACTCCAGGAAAGAAGACTCGTAACTCCAGGAAAAAAGCTTAACTATCGTTTCTTGAAGAAGTGGTCATGACGACTTAAGTATCGATTGTTTTGTTAGGTGATGCTCCAGTTTCAGACAGCCGCAGGACAAGCGCAGATGTAAACAGTTGCAAACTTTTGCTAATCACAAGCAAAACAGGCACACTCAGAAAAATAGTGCAAGCTCTAGTCAAAATGGGTGCACATGTTAAAAGCTGCGGCTAAACAAATTTGCACATATGAAAAAAAATATCTAAGAGGCTAAAACTGTAGCAATTGCTTTGATAAATCCCCCCCTTGGTGTTTTCATGTGAAATGTTAGCTGTGTAGCAAAGGCACAGGAAATATTACACTACATTAAATGTAATCATCCAGAGCCAACCTGAAATCTATTGTGAATGTTACAACATTTTAAATTTTTTCTTACGGCCATAAAATCTGAGAAATCTAGATAGAAGTGCAGACTGTAGCTTTAAACAAATTGATAGCTGTCTTTGAAAAGTGCTTGTCAACTTTTTTAGGCGCTTGTGTGCATTGGCTTTTTTTGCTTCTGACAAGCACAAGGCTTGAATTTTTATTTGGGTCTTGTGGCATAGTGTTCACTTGCGTGGATTTGATTTGTATTCCTCTGTGTATTTGTAATTGCAGCATGTCCTATACTGACGGGTTTGATCTGCTTTTTCCTACCATACAAGTCAGTGTGCATGTAAAGAAAAGTCAGAAGTAGGTCAAAGGCAAGCCTATAGCTATTCTACTACCCTCAAATGCAAGCCCTTTTCCTCAAAAGCACCTCTAAGCATGCTGCAATCGACTCCATTCAATAGTTGTTGAGTTTAAAAGCCTGGTTAAAATTGCAGAGGTAATTGCTGTGTTTATAGCCTAAAACGCAAGGTACAGACAGAATTCCCATTAAGAGCTTTTCAGCACTCTTAAACTGGATCTAAGGCTCTGTTCACACAGTGGTTTTCTGCGTGTCTTGGTACGCACGAAAACTCGCTAAACATAAAAAATAAATGTTTATGTGTTTTGTTCACACTAGGGCGGCATCCGCACAGTACGAAAATGCGCGTCCCACAAAAAAGTCCAAGCACAATTTTCTGGACGGATTCCGTATTGTTCAGGCTATAGTAATAGCCACAAATGAATGGGATCTGCACGCATGTTAACATTTGCATGTTTTCGTGCCGCGCGATTACCGCTATATGTGAATGGAGTCTTAGGGGGGGACCTTTGAGAAACCTGCTGAAAGTGTGTGAATTTTTGGTAGATCATTGCTGAAGTATTTTCAGACTAGTGTTTACAAGTAAGATTAAAGGTGAAATCAAGGCAAGCTGCCAAGTACACTGTTGAAATTCATATTGGGGATTCGCTATTCTGTTCAACAAGTCTTGTGATGCAGACACTTCTGGCAAGCAGCACATCAAGGTCCTCAACCTCCACTGCTGCAGCACAGCAAGGGCAAGAACACACTGTCCCCCTGTAACATAGTTATATTACTTGTTTGTCCTGCCAGGGGGAACTGTTGTTTTATCACTTCCTTTAACAGACCAAGCTGTCCAACAAAAGTTTAGGATAGAAGGATTTGGACAAACCGTATAACACTCAAATTGATGATTCCATCAGCTTTCATTCTTATGGTATAAGATCTCATGGTATGAATCTTTTTTAACCACTTGCTGACCGGGGTGTTAAAACCCCTTTCTGACCAGGCCATTTTTCAGTATTCAGTGCTGTGGTACTTTGACTGACATTTATTCAGTCATGCAATGCTGTATTGAAATTCATTTTATACCATTTTTGGGGGGATAGATAGAGCTTTCTTTTGGTTGTATTTAATCACCACTGGGGTTTTTTTATTTTTTACTATATAAGGAAAAAAGGACCAAAAAATGTTGGAAAAAAACCCTGTTTTCCCTACATTATGTTATAAAACATTTATTATTACCCAATGTTTTGGTAAAATATAAAAGATGGTGTTATGTCGGGTAAATAGATACCAAACATGTCAAGCTTTAAAATTGCGTGCACCTGCCATGGGCAATGCTTTACAAGCTTTTACCGCTCATCAGTTTAGTGTTATCAGTGATTAATGGCCCTAAAATGATTGCTCTCAATCCGACGTTCGCGGCGCTATGCACCATGTGCGGCATAATTGTTGTATCTTCGCACATAGGTGCACCCGACGTTTATTTATGCTTATAAGTGCGTTGTGCCGGTGTTCTCGGTCCTGGGCACCGCAGGGGGGGGGGCAGTGGTGCCCGGGATAACTGGCAGCGGCAACAGAGGGGGGGGGGGTGTCACAGCAGGGGGAAGGGGAAGCCCGCACTGTGCAGGGTCATTCAAGCTCTACAGCCGGCCGAACGCTTGTATGTAACAGCCAGTAATGGCTGTTTACCTTCCCGGCAGGATTCTGCTTGCGTGCGCCCACAGAAAAAAAAAATCACGAAGCATCCGTCTGTATTTGTGCAATGGGTGGACGGCAAAGGGTTAAAGAGAAACATTTTGCTGCAAAGTGTTAGGCTTCATGCAGATGGCTGTAAGAAATGTACTGATCATATAGCCGTGTTTTTTGTTTCCTGGTGTTTGGACACGTGAACACGTATATGTTTACATGTGGAAAAATCTCATTCCATTCCTCCTACTCCATTTTCAGAGTAATTTATATGTCTGAACTTAATTGATGCACTTACACATACGCCAGGATACGCGTAAACATATATGTCCTCAGATGCACATTGATCGATTTTGGGTTACGGATCAGAACGCAGAACATTTTTACGCACCTGTGTGCATGACTTAATTAAAAACAATTTTGCATTACGTTTTTTTACAGCGTTGTGCATGAGGCCTTAGGCTGAGCACACACCTTACAACCATCGCAAGATGACCGCAATGCCAAACGGCGCTTGAGCACACCGGCCCGTCCGGCTTTTATCTTACAAACATGCTACACACCCGCTGAACATCGTACGATGCTCGGCGGGTTTTGAAACATGTTTGTAAGTTTAAAGTCGTGCGACCTTACAGTAGTAGAGGTCCCACGGCTTCCACACACCTTGCGATTATCGTAAGGTGTGTGGGGACCTTTAGTTGGAATTGGGTGTGTTGACTTGTCCCTTATTTAAAGTCCATTTAAAGCTGCATGTCCATCTATGACTACCCTGTCCACAGATTGTGCAATTTCACTTCAGAACCAACAACATTGTCACCCCATAATATGAAAATGGAAAAATTACGGATCTACTGGCAGGATCAGTAGGTAACAAAACTACGTTACAGAGGAAACTCAGAAACAAAAGTATTGTGTTAATGGCACTGACAGACTTCTCATATACTGTATGTTATTTATTGACACTTTAAGCATTGTCTGTGTGTTTCCCTATGTTTAGAACCCATAATGTATATTATTCTCATTTGTTTACAGTTGGTCACATATACCTTAGTGTTGCTGTACTGCGCAACTGTATCTTATGTCTCAGAATTTTACACATTTGTTGGCTTGTATGTATTTGGAAAGTAAATGCAGTGTTTATTAGCAATTCACAAAGTTGTTATTGAATACTAATCTGTGTAAATCTTTGGCATGGTTTTACAATTCTTTATAATGGTGTCATAAAAAACACAACTTATCTATATACACATGAACAGAATATGTACATGCAGACAAGAGAATTATGTGCTGTTGTGTATAAGCAGACGGTCCGCTTTAATAATCCACAGCAACATGTTTTTGATTTGATGCAGTGCCTAAAGAAATGTCATTGGAATCATTACTAAGTGCTTTTGTTATATTGCTCTATTAACTAAATGCCACAGGTTATACTGCACACAGAACCCAACTACTCAGCTAGCAAAACATGGCCATAAATTTATATGCTTTTCTGTGTAGCAGATATTTACATAATGTCAGTGTTCTACAGATCTGCTCCTAAAATTAAAGGTAATTACAGATTCAGTGGATGATGACAGATGCCACAGGTTGAATCTTTAGGGTTTGATCACTAGAGATGAGTGAACCAGCAAAAAGAGCAAATCCCAAATCTTGCTCTACTGGTGAATCTCTGCTCTATAAATTGGAAAAGCACCAAAATGCCATCAATCTTCAAAGTTTTTTTTGAGTGAGCTGGATAAAGCTTGGAGTTTAGTAGGAAAGCACCTGTATGGCAAACTGGACCTTTTACAAACACTGGTCCTGTGTGCAGACGTCATCAGTTTTGCCTGAAGCAGACAAGATGAGCGGTGACCATCCTTTCCAACTAAAAAAATGTTCACACCTTTCAGGAAGTGAGTTGTGCCAAGATAAAGCAGCAGACCAAGTCAGGAAGAAGAGACCTGACAATTTTCCAGGAGAGTTTAAAAAGTGTGCGATACCTAACCATAACAGCCAGGACTCCAGTGCACAATGAAATCAATCAACACTTCTTCAGAAAATCTGACAAAGTGGATCTTCCTAAGAGAATGCTGCAAGCCAATACTCCAAGGAACACTGAAAGTAAATCACACTTTTCCATCAGAGTTCACAAAGTGGGTCATATCATGGGAGGGCAGCAAGTGTAATGAAAATTGACACATTTTTAGAAAAGTTAAAGCTGACGTTTAACCTGCCTATATTTTGCCATCCCTTGTTTCTTCTTTCCGGCATCATGAATATGCTAATGGAATTTTGAAATAATACTTTTCTGTTTTCATTACATACCTTATTTTAGACCCAGTGATGTAATTACAGGGCTCCTGTGCACCTCCCAGATTAAGACTGATGGGAGGGGCTGAACATAGCTTCCTAAAAACAGCCAACTATATTATGCCCACATGTGATGCTGAGCCTCCGTTGATAAAAGAAGGGAAATCCAGGGAATGGAAGGGATGGGCCATGGACAGCCCGGGGGTGCTGGACTTATTCCAATGAGGAAATTAGGAGGGCTCTAGCTTGCTTGCTGTATCTTCTAATGCACGCATTGAGATGCTCAGAGTGTGTTGTGAAGCCAGAGTAAGAAACTCAGCACAGGAGGGGAGCCTGTACAACGATGCAAGACTAGGGTCCATGCTCAACTTTCATAAAGTTCAGTGCAAAACCCAATAAAAACACATATTGGCTAATCTTTGTTGCAACACATTTCCTGCAGTATAGTTAAAGCTAAACTTCATGCAGCAAACAATGTATTATGTTTCTCATGTACCTACCTTAGCTTGTCCATAATTATTGCAATTTTGATATCAATCTTCCTGTAAAATGAAAATATGATTTACTAAAAGGAAATAGTCATGTGTCATCTGGTGAGGAGGCAGGTTACTTCTGCGTTCTAGCAATGTGCAAGATGACTGGTCTCCTAATCGTGCCTTTTACGCCTACTGCAGGCATGCCTGACTTCACCACATTAGCGCTGCCTATGGTAGAAGGATCACAGTGTATGCTGGTGACCTTTATTTTTAACTTCCCCACCTACCTTTGCACTACTCTGCACATTCTACCCACTATTATCTCTCCCTGACTGTGGACACCACTGTGTTCTACAAGTCCCTGCTAGAGTTCAGGACACAGAAAGCACATTGCAAGGTGTCGCTGTCTGCACTGCTCAGCCTCTCCCTTTGGCCTTCACTTTGCCACCTTATTATTATATACAGATTTTATGTAACAGCTTGAGCAGCACTGTACAAAATAAAAGGAGACGGTACAGTTACAATACAATTCAGTACAGGAGGGTTAGGAGGGCTCTGCTTGTGAGAGCTTGCGATCTAAAAGAAGGGCAAGTGATATAAAAAGCATAATTGTGAGTAATGAGCTGAGTGAGTAAGTAAAAGTACAGTTAATATGTGAAGGTGGGATCCATGAAGAGTAGTTTCTTAAAAATGTGGGATGTGCACTTTAGAGGAATATTTCCCTGCAATCTATGTTTTTGTCTAGAGATCAGCTTAAGGTAACATTTTAAGAGTTTTAAAAGTCTTAACTATAGATTGTAGGGCCCCGTACAAAGATGTTGATGGGCCCTCTCAACCTCCCCACAATGATTTGTGATAAGAAAGCCTACCACTTTTTGTTGGCAACTAGCGGCCTATATTGAACTCTTAACCTCTATAGTGGTGGTTAGTGAAAGCCTTCTATGCCCCCTACTAATAATAGAACCCTTTATATTAGCATTGTTTTTACTTTTATGGAAAGGTTTTAGAGAAAAGCCTCCTGGATAAGATTATGGAATTTTAAAATAGTGACATAAGTCTTTGGATGGCTTTTATGAATGTGTTTATGACCACATGAGTATGGTATTGCATATCAGACAGACCTATACGGAACAAAGAGCATAAAATCTTTATGGCCAATGGGATCCAATAACAGAAGTACAGAACCCTCCTTCACCCTCCTTGTTTTGTAATAATCCTCTTTGTCCCCCCATCATGGCACTCACTCCTGAGATTTGTCTTATTTTGTAATAATCATCACCACTGAGTGAAATGCCTCAATATAAGCAGAACCTGTTGTCATCTGGTTCTTCTTGGCCTTACTTGCTTTGCTCAGATGTACAGCATAGTCTATGTTAAATGGCAGATTGGGATTAATGGGGCTGTATTGTGCTCTTACTTCTAGGAAGATGCCTAATGTAGCTTTCTTTAAGAAACCTTTTTGATCTCTTTTATGGATGGGTTTGGTATTTTAGAACCTGTGTGTGAGATGTTGAATATATGCTTGGTGCACAAATTCCTAACCAGCGCTTTTGATTAGAAATTACTTTAAAATAACAAAAAAAGAAAAAGTAAGCGTTTCTGGCAAATAGAGAAAAAGAAATCCTTTACCTATTAGTCTGTGTCTATTAGTAAGAAATTCTGCAAATACTACGGCACACTTCAGTCTGTTTTGTGATTCTTAAACACTATTGCTATTTTTCTTTTCAGATTGTTTTGCTGTTGTCAACTTTGTGACTTGCGTCCGCTTTGTGGAAAGCCTCTAAAGAAGAAGAACTAAACCACGTAAGCACATTGAGAATTTACAGGTATTTTACTTAGTAGTCTAATTCTGTTATGATGACATTGAAAGAAACTTGCAGTTTTAGAAGTACAAATGACATTGAGAGCTTTTCTATCAGTCTGCGAGGCTGAAACAAAACAGTAAAAAACCGCGAGGCATGGCATCGTGTACCTGATTAGAGGCCGCAATGACAAGAGGGCTTCCCTTACACTTTTTGTCCAGACACCCCAGGAGGGAGCAAAGAGAGGGAGAGGGTGAAGAATGGCATGGGTGCCAGGAGTCCAGTTTTCAAAAGCTCACTGCTGGGGACAGACTTGGCTGTAAGGTGCTTAGACAGAGTAACAGGAAGGGTACCTGGAAATAGCACACAGGAAGGCAGCTGGTCAGGACACACGAACACACAGCAGACTGGAATTGTGGTCTGGACAGGTGGTGGTCGGTAGTCAAGGAGACAGAAAGCAGGCAGGGTAAGAGTCAGATTCGTGGTCGGGAGGCAGGCAGAGGTCAAACCAGAAGGTTAGCAGAGAAGAGTCCTAATTGGAAAGTGGCCGAGGTCACACCAGGAAGTTGCAGAGACAGGTTGTGGTCAGGAACTAGCCGAGGTCACACCAGGAAGGAGCAGTGACAAGCTGTGGTCAGGAACTAGCTGAGGCCAATAACAGCGAGACAGGGCAGATACAAGGGCAGGTCTGGTCAGCAATGGGGAGGCATATAAGGAACGGGTTCAGGATTCAAGTAACAGCTGAAAAACATCCTGCGTCTTCCTAGCTCAGCACTCCTCTTTAAATAGGTCATCTCGTACCAAGCCTGGATTTAGGTGCAAGCGTACATGGGCCTGCACGCTCATGTATCCACATGGCATGCATGCCCTCATGAATTACTTTGCTTACTTGAAATAGCATGATCACATGAATTAGTGTGTTCATGTGAATTTGCCTGTGAATTTGAATTAGAGAGCTCACACACATGGGTGTGCACACACAGGTGGCTAGAAATTACCCCTGTCCTGTGCATTGGTGCACGTGTAAGTTGTCTTCTGATATAATTCTGACATTTTGGAGGTGGAAACAGTGCCGGATTTACTCTCTCTGCTGCCCCAATGCCAGATTCCTCAATGCGCCCCCCTGTATACAGGTTGCATAAAGTGATATCGGCAACATCACTGAGGTCACTTGTACAAAATAAGCGTCTGCTTCCCTGCTCTACATTTAGCTCTGCTTGCCCAAAGCAGGGCTAAATGTAGAAAACAATTACCTGCCCGGTGCCTGGAACTGCATGTCCTGGGCATCAGGAGATAGGAATGTAACCCCGTGCTGCCCCTCTACTCCCTGTTCCCCCGAGGCCAGGCCTTGGTTGGCCTTGTTCAAAATCCAACCCTGGGTGGAAACGTATAGGGCAAGGATTTCATTTTACAAAATAATGTAAGTTCTGTCTCCAGCAGCTATGTCAATCTCTGGATCTACTAATCATTTGACATGTTCAACTGAAGTTAACTTCTCCTAAGGCATTTATTCATCAAATGATCTGTTTGAATTGCCCTGGTTTGTGATAGATTTACAGTAATGAATGTGCCTGAGACTTAAATGAGTTCTTGAAACTTTATTTATTAGTGGTTTGATTTATTATTTGTTGCACTACTATACCATTATTGAGGTCAGGTTTTTTTTTATTGACCTGAGGCCCAAGAACCTGCCAAGTGACATGTAGCTGAGGCATGCTTGGCATAGCAACATCACTGGTTATGTGAACAACGGAGGGACTACATCATTCCCTGCTGTTGGTTGTTTACATTTTCCGAGCAGTTTTCCTATAAGATTTATTTAGTAAATATTTAACAAAAGAAGAAAAGCTTGTTCTGTTCTCCATCATGTCTTTCATGAAGCTGATGGGCCATTTACACCATCTTACATTATTCTGAAACACATTCTTGCTATTTCCAGCAGTGCCAGTTTGTGCTTTATGGATTAGTGCTGCTCCTGAAAGCCGCCTCTGGTTCTTAGCTGGTGTAATGTACAACCCCTATAACAAGCATATTTAAACATGTTCGGGGTGCTTTTGTTGAATTTGCAGAATCCCTTTATGTCAGTGAAGCCGTTAGTCTTTACGATGATAATGAAATTCCAGGAGTGGAACCCTCTTTAATTTTCAGCCTGCCACTTTGCCTGTGCTGCTGATCAAAACACTGTAACTGTGCATTATGGTTTAATTAAACTACACACACACATTCAAAGATTACCCTTCAGTGGCCACAAACAAAATGTATTCTTTGTTTGATCGTGTTTCTAAATATTGTGTAGTTTAGTTGCTTTATAATACATTATACATTGGTGACTAAGTACGCACACATTTGCTTCTGTAGAAGGGATTATCAGATATGTGGGGAAATGGTTAACATGTATGGGGTTAACATTGCAGGTGGCAGATAAAAAAATGGAGCAACTGTTGAGGCAATTCCTATAGCAGTCAAATTTAAATCTGAACTCCAGAAAAAAAAGCATTGGGTGTCCATGTGTGGATGCTCCTGGGTTAGGTAAAACTATTGCTTCTGTTCATCTCATTGTGTACTGAAAGAGCTAAACCACCGGCGCTGAAACTTAGTCTCTAGAATGGACAAGGAGAGATTGTGACATTCATCCACCCATCCCCTCATCCATTCACAGAAGGACTTGTATTCCATGGAAAGAATACTAGACACTTTGTGAATAAGGTGGATGACTGAGCTATCAACACTGTACTTGAGCCCGGATTGTAAGTTTCAGTGCAGGAATTTCAGCGCTTACAATAGTACTCGAGATGAATGAAAGTAATACTTCAACCTAACGCAGCAGCATCCACACACGTACCTGTCATGAAAAGTAATTTATTTTTACATGGCAAATGTGAAAAAAAGTGTTTTTTCCCCCGGCGTTTAGCTGTGAATCCCATCTCTAGCCAAGTTTCATTTTTCTAATGCGGTTAGATTGTAAAAGAGGTGGAATCCCTGTCAAATGTTATTGCTGTCTGTATCCCCATTACAAAATAATTCTCCTTACTTCCTGCATATTCTCACAACATCCTGCATTTTTGATAGATGTCAGACAGAACAGGAAATTAGGGTACTTTCTTTTAACCAGAACACATGCAGCAATAAAAAATAGTTTGGGCTTATTTCCTACCCCAAAATCACATATTTCATATTTTGAAAGGCTGTTGTCTCCCGCAGTTAGAATCCATATCATGTTTTATTGTCTCTGTTGCCCTGTTTAAAAGAGGACTAAAACCATACCTTTTTTCTGGCCTTAGTCGTCTTTTGGGTCAAAGGAGTATGTTTACTAATGTACTCCTGTGACTCAAGTACTGTTGGGAAGAGCCCAACAATATTGTCGCGATCACCCCAGCTGCCTGATTGATAGCTGGCTCTATAGAACCAGCTGTGCCTGCTCCCTCCCATTTGTCCCTCCAGTGAATGCTTAGGGAAAAGAGAGGGGATGGGGGAAATCCCTGTGGGAAACGGTGACTGGCAGTCACTGCTCTCTGGAGGGACACAGACAGCCATAAAATCTACAAAATTCTTCGGAAAAATTAGTTTTTCAACTTTTTGTCTGGCTGTAGTAGTATTGTTACCAAGTTTTTATTTCTCATTTTGTGGATTTACTTTCACGTTCTGCCCAGGTGACATCAGGACAATAAATTAAGGAAATTAATTTCCTTTGTTTTTTTTTGTCTGATCCGGAACAGACTGCACGGGTGTGAACAGAGCCCAGTAATACCATAGGGATACATTGGGATGCTTTTTTGGTCAGGGAACAAACTGTTCTGGTCTGCACATGATCCTGACATGGTGAGAGCAAACCCTCAATGAAAACCTGCCAAGGTGTTTAACCTTTTTCTACTCTAATAAAAACAATTGTTTTGTTTCTGATTTTGTCCTAATTGGAGACCATTTTTATTACTTCTTTCTGTCTCAGAAATCCCGTCATCTCGATAGGAAATGAGGAGAAATCTGCTCTTCCTCACTCTATCCAAAACTAAAAAAAAATAAAAATGTTTTGGCTGGAGTTGGAAGTCACGAAGATCCCCAGTGAACTCCGAAAACATCCTAATTTCCTTGTTGTCATCAGCTATGCGTTGATGACTCCGCGAAGGATAAACACAAATGAATGAAAAGACGAGTTCTGAACTGCTCACAAACTTAACAGAGAGCAGATTATCTTGCCTGGTTTCTAATAGATTTATTTGATGTAGCTGATTTCTTCCTAAGGTTTCTTCTAGGTTTTCAGTATTTTCTTCTAGCCTTTCCCTGTGGACAAAGGATTAATGTGTACCCGCAAGTCCCATTCTTCTGACAATACTGAGCAGTATTTGCAGAGTAAAGAAAGGGCTAAGGATTGATGAGTGGGCTGCAGGCCAATAGGTCTGTACAATGACCAAACAGTGGCTTCTCTTTCTTCTAGTGCAATGAAGACTACATAGCTTTTGCAAAATTTGTCAACATACTAAAATAATTATTTTGCAAAAAAGCCTTATATACATAAATCATTCTAAGCTTACTCTATCTGGGCGACAGAAAGAGGAAAGTAGCTAGGGTTGCCACCTTTTCTTCAAGCCAAACCCGAACACTATAGCGCTACGCGGCAATTTGTTTGTAAAGTATACACTATGCATGTATTTTGTAAATAAATGACATTGGAGTTAATCACAACTTGCCAGTGTGCCGCAGGTCCCCAGATATGCATTCTGTAGATAAGACACAAGTGTACAAAGCAGTACCCATATACCTTGCCGCACTTCTGCTGATCTGGCTGGCTGGCTGTCGGAGAAAGATCCGTCCCTCACGGCTCCCTCTCTCCCTGATGTCACTTCCTCCCACTACAGCCACGGAGGGGAGAAACAGGAGAGGGAGAGTCCAGGGACAGGAAACAGCGCCACCCGGTGTCCGCCGCAAGATATGCTAGTATGCGGCATTGTACCGTTAGAATGATGTGCCCGGGCGGGATGTGGGCACAAACCCGGGCACATGATTGCAAACCCGTACTGCCTGGGTGAAACCCGGATGGGTGGCAACCCTAAAAGTAGCAGGGGCACATGCTAGCCATCTGTTACATCTGAGAGTTAAACCTGAACTCTGGAGAAAAATAAAAGACACACATTACTGCAGCTCTGTATTCCTTAACACATTATTACATTTATTTTTAAATGCAAGCAATGTAAGTACCTGAATATGTTCTGGTATCAGCCCCTAGCAGTCCACTGTACGACAGAGTTCAGACTGGGAGAAGGAGAAGCAACACAAAGAGCCAGTCAATTGTGCTGCAGTGCTCATGTGCTACCAAGGAACATTCTAATATGAGAAAAATACAGAGTTGCAGAGAAGTCATCAGTCTGCTGATTCACCATCATTGTCCAGCCACAGTCTGGGTGAGGGACATGACCTGTAATTGTTATATAACTGCAGCAAAGAAAATCAGATCTCCTGCACCAACAGGCTACTAGACGGGGCTGGGCTGTGTGGCAGAGCTCTGTAAATTTCTGGACAGCATGGACATATATTGATTTCATTTGTGTATTTAGTTGTTTGCTTGGCATTTAGCTTTAGGGTGGTGAACTAGCAGGTTCCTTGATGATAAACTTGTGTTTTGGGCATTTAGAGTTAGGGTTGGGAATTTCTTGATCCAAAACATTGTGATATTCTGCCCACAGAATTCTAGTTTAGGTGTATCAGTTTGCTAACCACTACTGCTGCTTGGTCCAGGCTGAGTCAAAAGGCCTTACACCCAATAGCAACTAACTAATAGAAACTAAGTGCATATCCTCACAGCTGGTTTGCAATCTGAGCCTACCAGTAGCACCTTTTTGTCTATATATCAGAGTTCATGAAAAAACAAAAACAAATGTATATATGTAAATAAGGCTTATATCTTTAATAATAGGTATTCTTGTTTGGGCATTTTTGGGCACTTATTGTGTGCATTTGTTTCACTTAGCTTTCCTACATTTGAATATTAAACATTTTTGTGCCAGTTTCAAGAAAGTGAGAAAAATAATAGGTTCCATTAACAAGACTGGTAAGAAATAAATGGCCCACACCTCCCTCTCACTGCGTTCTGGGACTTTTTAAGCTGAAGAAAGAATGCTTTCCTCTCCATGTTTTTTAGTAGAGGGGTGGGAAGATTTGCTAGATCAAAGCCCAAGGATATTGCCATCCTGCAAGTGGCAAAATCACTCTCAATTTCCACAGGGAAGTGGCTGTTATAATGATAAGTAATGCTTTTAATATCTAGAGAGCCGTCCGTGTGTTGATAAGTGCTTTCACGGCATATTTCCCCAGCTTTCAGATGCCATTAGCTTTTCCTAATATCAGAATGTTTGTGCGTGGTTGACTGTAGGCGCTGATGTGTTTTTTTTTTGTGTGCCCCTGTGCATTGAACTGTGTATGTTTACATGCCCCTTTATTTGCACTATAGTATCTACAGTATATTTTATTACTGTCTGAGTCCATTTACTTATCGTACTTTACACAGCATTAAAAAAGTATTAAAAAAAGGAGACATTTGTCATCTTGACTGTTGGCAGAACACACTCCTTTGTAATGTTTCACCAGATGGAGATAGTAACTTGTTGCTTTGTAGCACATTATATATACATTGCAAAAATTAGCTTTAGATAGAAGGTTTATATACAGTACACCCGTCTCACATACCAAACTGCACCTAATGTATGTTTCTGGGATTTTTTGCTCAAGCAAATAGAGTAATAAAACAGAAGCACACAAAGGTATATACAACAATACAATAAAACTCTGCTTTTTGTCTCCTCCCAACTGAGCCAGAGCCCCTGTTTTTTAGCCACCACAGGATTGCAGGCCAGTGTGTCTCTCTATCACAATGCCATAGCAGAGCCCCATCACTTGTTTGTCCTATTCCAGACTGTCAGGCACCATTTCCCTGTCGAAACCAGGTTTCCCAGTGCCTCCTACCACATCAGCGGTGACTTTCCCAGTCTCACAATTGGCCACTGTATTATGTATGCCTGCTTGTTAAAGCAAATACCCAGAGCATCATGTGGCTGCAAGTGCATGGTCAAGTGGTTGATTTGCTTGAGTGACTGCCTCATGTAATGATTTAAATGTAGAAAAATATTGTTGGTACCTAATGAGGTGGTTACAGCATCTCATAAACTACTAAAACTACTGAGTTTCTGGGGGCTAAAGTTTACAGAAGATTGTGTGAAAACCAAAAAAAACATCCACTAAGGGGAATTTCTGTTGGCAATAATAGCTTGAGAAGGCAAGAGGTATCGTAAGAAGTGCAATACTTTTTTTTTAAAGTTGACAGAAGCCAACAACTGCTCTAATAAGTTTCCTTTACAACATGGTATGTAGAGTAGGCTAACCAGATGTCCCTGATTTCTGGGGACTGTCCCCAGAAAACCGTGTCCCTGGATGTGCTCTCATTTAATAAATTGAGTCCCTTGCCCAGTAACTGTCATCCCTTGCACCTCTCTATGGTTATGAATATCCAGTGCTCTGTTTGTGCAGATGGGGAGGCAGGTCTGTGAGCCGCAATTTTGGTAAGTGTGTGTGCCAGCGGGCTGCTCTGTCAGGCAGGAGGAGGCGAAGGTAAGCTTTAGAAAGGCAATTTGATTTAATTTGTTCCCCACTCTTATCTAACCTATATGCTAAGCCACTGTGCTAATTATAAGATAATATGAAAGTTATGATTAAGTAAGTAAAGAGCACTGTGCGGTATGTGTACCCAAATAAATTAAATCCTAATCTAACCAAATTATGTTCAGATCAGTGTATATACAATATATACAAAACTCATACACTATTTACAATAAAATGTTTCAAAAAAATCAGAAATTATTGTGTGCAAACCAACAAAAATAAATATACTCTACACAATAATCACATATTTATATATAAAATAACACAATGTCCCATATAACAATCCATTCATTTCAGTCTCTTAAGAAATCCAAAACAGTAATATGATCTGACATTGTGATGAAGTACTACAATTCCCAGCAGTGCATTCCTTGTGCTCAAAAATCAACTTAATCTGTGCAGATCACCGGATGTGCTTCCCCTCAGGACCTTGCACTCACCGGACTTTATTGACCACTTATAAAATAAGTATGGTCAAATCACTCATGGTAAAGGATGTCCCACCAGCAGTGTAGCGGTACATACAAGTCTGGTATAGAGCGCTAGATAATACTGGAACTGTTGAGTGGTTTTATGGTGTTGTTAACATTGTTTAATTGATCTAAACCCTTGGTTCTCAACTGGTGGGTCTTGACCCGAAAGTGGGTCGCGACTCTGTGTTCAGTGGGTCGCCACATGCTTTCCTCTTTTCTAGGTGAGAGACTCCTCTGCCTCCCCTAGTGCAGCACTGTCAGTTCTCACACCAAGCAGCCGTTCAGAATATGCTGCCCGGCACAGAGTGTCAGCTTGAGGTGGGATGGGGGAATGGCCGCGAGGGAGCGCCATCCATACGTGCATTGCTTACAGCTCCCTCACATGTCTGGACTGAAGTGACGTCACATTCTGGCTACCCGGGACCTCTACAGGGCATTCAAGGGAGCTGTGCAAGCAATGCACATATGAATGGAGCTCCGTCACAGCACAGCAGCCAACACTAGACCTCAGGCTGAGGATCCATCCCAGCTCTCGTAAGGTTAGGAGACTGAGTGGACCTTAAAAAACGTTTGTGAGATTGGGTCTGGTGTATGTATGTATGTCAGTGTTTTTGAGGGCCCATTCACAGTAGTACAGTACGGTAAACTGTACCAGGCAATTCTGGTGCGGGAGGTGTGTTGTGTTGCCATTCATTTGAATGGTACCCCAAACGCACCTCCCACCCGCAGATTGTACGCCGGCACCGGAACTCCTGTACCCTAATGCAGTGCGTTCCATTGCAGTGCGACTTGGGTCACGACTTCATAACCGAGGACAAATTTGGGTCGTCCGGAGGTTACACAGGTTGAGAACCACTGATTTAAACTATCAAAGCTTTTTCTGTTCTTGTATATTACCTCTGACATGGAATGCTTATGAGAGAATTATAAAGATCCATGATGGGAAAACTGTGAACCCTCTTTTTTCATAGAGACTTAAGTGATTGTTATATGGAACATTATGTCATTATTTCACATACAAATACACATTTATTGTGTATAGTATATTTATTTTTTGATGGTTTGCAAGCATTAAGTTTTACTCAATA